>NC_140224.1:17386938-17549438 GCF_951802725.1 Rutilus rutilus
GCGAGTCATTGATTCATTCGTTCAAACGATTCATTCCAATGACTGAGTCATTCATGATTGAGACAGATGTTTATGGATTGACCATTGAATCTTTGAGTCAAGCGATTCGTTTCAAAATGCTGAATCATTCAGTAATGAGAAAACAAGTTGCTGTGATCTTTGTTTAACTATTTTTTGCTGCTGAAACAGAACAAAAACAGTCAATATTGCATCTAAAATGTAAGTGACTTAATTGTAACTGTTTATTAACCTGTTGTATGAAATCAATGTCACAGTTTCAATCGTGATTGTATTCAGGAAATAGTTGCCTACTCGTCAAGTGAGGTTGCTTAACTCTATCATATGTTATAAAATATATAAAAACTCCATATTTGTAATTTTTATAGTCAGTATGTTGTTAACTGGGTTGCTTTTTTGTGTGCTGCGCTCATTTGTTTACAATTCTCCTGGAGAAGCAGCATGAGCCTCAGCAGTGCAACCTTGTTACCATTGATCAGTAATACATTTATTATTAACTGCTGATTGCAACTTAAAATGAATGTAATTCATTTTGTTATTGACGTTCTAATCAGGCTATACTTTGGTCGGGCAAGTAAAATTCTCTTTCAGGTAGGCCTATTGTATATATATATATATATATATATTAGGGATGTGACTGTGATAAATTTTTCCCACCGGTTAATCGACATGTGACACCGCTGAGGGCTTTTAAATCGCTAACTATAGTATACTATATACTAGTAAAATACAGACGTCCGCACAGACATTGATAATGGTGCGGAGTAGAGCGAGCATTTTCAATGTATTCCTATGGATGTAGGAATTAACTAAAACATTTTATTTATGTTTTTGTGTCCACTGTTCAACCGCAACCGCGTCACACACACATTCCAGAATTGCAATCTTGACATTCATTATAGCCCTAATACAATATAATAATAAAAATAGTCAACCTAACATAAACGAATTACACTGCTCTGTTTAAATAGTCAGTAGTACAATCTGTACCATTCACAGTAAGCAGAGCTCCACTGTGATGTTTCCAAGCACATTTTTGCGCGCGTGAAGAGGATGATTTTTTCCATCGATATTGGAACACGAGTGAAGTACAAAGCCTATAATAAAGAATAGTTTAGCATCCAAATACATCGCAAATATTGAAACATTTTGATTCTAATGAGAGGGTTACGTGAGACCAACACTGCTTACTTTCGTTTTTATTTTTACATTAAATTTAAAGGATTTGTTGTGGAATATTTTGAGTGTATCATAAAATCAGAATAAGGTAATACAAGTAATATTTTCTGTCTTATAAATATATATATATTGTGTGTGTGTGTGTGTGTGTGTGTGTGTATATATATATATATATATATATATATATATATATATATATATAGCTGCGAGCAGCGATGGAGGGCCAAAGCCGGTGGCACCGCCATCCCCGGTGCCTTTAGGTAACTAAAGGCACCGGGGTGGCGGTGCCACCGGCTTGGGCCCGCAATCGCTGCTCGCAGCTATATTTATTATTATTATTATTATTGTTCTTCAAGGGTTCGGGGGCTTTTGGGGCCTTTAACGTGCTCAAAAACTCATGAAACTTTGCACGCAGGTCAGAACCCGCGGCCATCAGGGCCGGGCTGAAGCTGGTACCCGGGCGTGGCAGGGGGGCTCGACAGCGCCCCCTGGAACGGGATCCGAACACGTGTCCATAAATCAAACACGCTTGCATGTAATAATATGAAACTCGGTACACATATAGATCTCATCGGGCCGAACAACTTTCGTGCTCTAAGTTTTACGCCAGCCAAACAGGAAGTCGGCTATTTAGGGTTGTTTGGAAACGCATGCTGTGGAATTTAATGTACTCCTCCAAGGGAATTCATCGATTCGCCTCGAAACTCGGTGTGCATGAAGTCAAGACATTGAGGGTGCTAAATTGCGGACGGATTTTTGATATCTCGAACGGTTTGGCTGTGGCGAGGACACGAATTTATGGCGAATAATGGAAACAGGAAGTGTGTTATAACTTCTGCATACATTAACTGATCTTGATTAAACTTCAGCAGTGTGTTCGTTGTAAGAGGCCGATCACATGGATGTGACTATTGTGAGTCAAAGTTATAGCGCCACCAACTGGCAGCAGGAAGTGTGTCCCTTTCAAAATGCTTTGAAATCACCCTCTTATTTTTACCCGATTTGCTTCAAACTTTATGTGTATAATGTAAACACACGGCAGATGTAGACCTGTGAAAGGATTTTTGATATCTTTAATACTGTTGCCATGACAACGCTTCAAAAGTTAATATTCTTTTTTGATGCTTTTGAGACTCTTAACATACTTGAAATTGGATGAAACTCGACAGACACATTACATTTATTAGCCCGTAGACATGTGCAAAGTTTCAGAAACGGGCGTGGTGAGGGGCTCAGTAGCGCCACCTTTAGTCATAAGTGGGGGGGTTAGTTTTATCAACAGCAACAAAACTTGGTATGTGTATTGTTCTCATCAGGACGGACAACTTTCTAATTTACATGAACGATCTCTGACCAACAGGAAGAGAGATATTTTGGTTTGAATGTGGATTTTCTGAAGAATTTTCTCTCCCTCTCTCTGTGTCTCTGTGTGTGAGAGGGGAGGGGGGAATTTGACTATTGCTTTTATATAGTTAATCAAGGTTTCAGGGGCTTTTGGGGTCCTTAACGTGCTCAAAAACTCTTGAAACTTTGCACCCAAGTCAGAACCCCCTGCCATCAGGGACGGGCTGAAGCTGGTACCCGGGCGTGGCAGGGGGGCTCAACAGCGCCCCCTTGAACGGGGTCCCAAAACTTGGTCCATAGATCAAACACGCTTGCATTAATTAATATGAAACTCGGTACACATATAGATCTCATCGGGCCGAACAACTTTCCCCCGGTCAAGTTTTACGCCAGCCCAACAGGAAGTCGGCTATTATGGGTTGTTTGGAAAACGCTTGCTGTGGAATGCGAAGTACTCCTCCTAGAGAATTCATCCAATCCCCACCAAACTCGGTGTGCATGAAGTCAAGACATTGAGGATTCTAAATTGCGGACGGATTTTTGATATCTCGAACGGTTTGGCCGTGGCGAGGAAACGAATTTATGGCGAGAAAAGAGAATCACGAAGTGGTATAACTTCTGCATACATTAACTGATCTTGATGAAACTTCACCAGTGTGTTCGTGGTAAGAGGCCGATCAGATGGATGTAACTATTGTGAGTCAAAGTTATAGCGCCACCAACTGGCAGCAGGAAGTGTGTCACTTTCAAAATGCTTTTGACAAAAGTGGGGGGGTTACTTTTAACTACAGTAAAGAAAAAATAGTTTGTATATTGTTCTCATCAAGCTGGACAACTTTCTAATTTACATTCAATAGCTCTGGCCATCAGGAAGTCAGATATTTTGGTCTGAATGTGAATTTTTTTGCAAAATCAGCCTCTGAATTTTTAGCCACTCCTCTTAAACTATTTATTTTATTCGTACCAAACTTTTTCAACATGATGAAACTACATTAAATATGCTAAATTGTGAATGGATAATAAATATCTCAAACGGTTTTGCTATGGCGAGGGATTAAAGTAAAAATCTTCTAAAAATGTAATTATATACCATTTATTTCTGTATAAAAGTATACAAATATCACAACTAAACCCATTTTATTCTGTTTTTGCAATTCAAGAAGAATGAAAAAGTTAAAAACAGGCTATTTTGTGCTATTTGGTTCAACAAAAAAGCAAACATAGGGCTATACTGCCCTCTTGTGTCCAAAAGGACATCAAAATAGTATATAAAACTTTTTACCAGGTAGGCCAATATTGTATTTAAATATACATTTATTAGGTATGTGTCTGAGGATATTTTCCCACCGGTTAATCGACGTGTGACACGAGTGGGTGCTTTTAAATCGCTAATATAATAGTGAAAGAAAAATAATGATAATGTTGCACACACAAATCACACACATGTGGGAAAGAATGATGCTTTTAAACAACACTAAACCGCCATTAGGTGTCGCCAGACATCCATCTTAAGCGAGTGATTGATTCATTCGTTCAAACGATTCGTTCGAATGAGTCGATCATGATTAAGACAGATGTTTATGGATTGATCATTCAATCTTTGAGTCAACCGATTCGTTAAAAATGCTGAATCGTTCAGTTATGAGAAAACACGTGATGCGTGATGGTTCTGCCGGGATCTTTGTTTAACTATTTTCGCTGCTGAAACAGAACAAAAACAGTCAACATTGCATCTAAAATGTAAGTGACTTAATTGTAACTGTTTATTAACCTGTTGTATGAAATCTAGGGGTGGGAGAAAAAATTGATTCTTAGATGCATCGCGATGCGGACGTGGACGATTCTGAATCGATTCACAAATGTCAAAAAATCGATTCTCTAAAAAAATATTTTTCTAATAACGTAATATTGACGGAAGGCAAAAGGCGGAACTCTAAGCGGACGTGCGTGCAGTCTGTGGCGCGCACATAACAGAGAAGTTTCTTCTGCTCACCAAGGCTGCATTTATTTGATTAAAAATACAAACAAAAACAGTAATATTGTAAAATAGTATTCCAATTTAAAACAGCTGCTTTCTATTTTAATATATTTTAAACTGTTATTTATTCCTGTGATCAAAGCTGAGTTTTCAGCATCATTACTCCAGTCGTCACTGTCACATGATCCTTCAGAAATTATTCTTATATGATGATTGATACTCAAGAAACATTCATTATTATTTTAAATGTCGAAAACAGTTGTGTACAGTCTTTGATGAATAGAAAGTACAAAAGAACAGCATTTATCTGAAATCTAAAGCTTTTTGTAACGTTAAACACTACCGTTCAAAAGTTTTGGGTTAGTAATAATTACAATTTTATTTTTGGGGGAAAGAAATAAAATAAATCAGTACTTTTATTTATGAAGGATGAGTTAAACTGATCAACAGTTACAGTAAAGACATTTATAATGTTCAAAATATATATATTTGAAATATATGCTGTTCTTTTGAACTTTACATTCATCAAAGCATTTTGAAAAAAAAAATCTGTACACAACTGTTTTCAACATTGAAAATAATAATGAATATTTATTGAGCATCACTCATCATATTAGTATGATTTCTGAAGGATCATGTGACACTGAAGACTGGAGTAATGATGCTGAAAACTCAACTTTGATCACAGAAATGAATTACTATGTAAAATATTTTAAAATTGAAAACAGCTGTTTTAAATTGGAATAATATTTCACAATATTACTGTTTTTGTTTGTATTTTTAATCAATAAATGCAGCCTTGGTGAGCAGAAGAGACTTCTCCTAAAAACATTAAAAATCTTACTGACCCCGAACTTTTGAACAATAATATATATATATATATATATATATATATATATATATATATATATACATATATACATATATACATATATATGTATGTGTGTGTATGTATATATGTATGTATGTATGTATGTATGTATATATATATATATATATATATATATATATATATATATATATATATATATATACACATATACATATACATATATATGTATGCGTGTGTATGTATATATATATATATATATATATATATATATATATATATATATATATATATATATATATATAAATATAGCTGCGAGCAGCGATGGAGGGCCAAAGCCGGCGGTACCGCCACCCCGGTGCCTTTAGGTAACTAAAGGCACCGGGGTTGCGGTGCCACCGGCTTGGGCCCGTAATCGCTGCTCGCAGCTATATTTATTATTATTATTATTAGGGCCCAAGCCCTGAAAGGGCGAAGGCCCTATTGTTTCCGGTAGGATTATTTATTATTATTATTATTATTATTATTATTAGGGCCCAAGCCCTGAAAGGGCGAAGGCCCTATTGTTTTCGGTAGGATTATTTGTTATTATTATTAGGGCCCAAGCCCTGAAAGGGCGAAGGCCCTATTGTTTTCGTTAGGATTATTAGGGCCCGAGCACCGATGGTGTGAGGACCCTCTTGGAATTGCTCTGTTTATTATTATTATTATTATTATTATTATTATTCTTCTCCGCATTTAATTGCATTTTTGAGGGCCTAAACATGCTCGAAAACTCACAAAACTTTGCACACGCGTCAGAACTGGCGAAAATTTACATCTGATATAGGTTTCAGAATTGGACGGGGCAAAATGGCTCGATAGCGCCACCTATAAAAGTTCAACGGAGTGCGCCTCCCGCAACGTTCCACGTACGTGCACGAAATTCGGTACATACATGTAATGACCTAATACCTACAAAAAAGTCTCTTGGAGCATAGCCCTAAACACAACAGGAAGTCAGCCATTTTCAACTTCCTCTCAGATTTTTGTGCAGTTTTTGCCATTTTCAGGCCTCGTACTTTAACGAACTCCTCCTACAGTTTTAATCTGATCATCTTCAAATTTGGTGAGTGTAATCTTAAGGCCTTTGCGACGTTAAATTGCGAAGATCTTGAGTTTTCGTCGAAGGGCGGGTCCTCGGCGGCCTGACAAATTTCGATGTTTCGCCATGAAACAGGAAGTTGCTGTAACTCAGGCATGGAATGTCCAATCTGCCCCAAACTTCACACGTTTGATAAGAGTTCTGTCCTGAACACATGACCATGCTCATATTCAGTTATAGTCATAGCGCCACCTGCTGGCAACAGGAAGTGACATGTTTAACACTGTTATGGACTCCTGATAACATATAAAAAAGTGCCAGCAAGTGCTAAACATGCTAACAACATACTAGAAGCATGCTAAAACATGCTAGCAAACTCTTAGCTAAGTGCTAAAGCATGCTATTATTGCAATTAAATAGGAATTTGCTGTAACTCAGGCATGGAATGTCCAATCTGCCCCAAACTTCACACTTTTGATAAGCGTTCTGTCCTGAACACATCTACATGAGAATATTCAGTTATAGAAATAGCGCCACCTACTGGTAACAGGAAGTGTCGTGTTTAACACGTTGATGCCATTCTAGCAACATGTTAAAAATGCCATTGACTTCTAAACATGCTAGAAACATGTTAAAACATGCTAGCAATACTTAGCTAAGTGCTAAAGCATGCTAATTCAATGAAACAGGATGTTGTTGTTACGCAAGAAGGCAATGTCCATTCTGCACCAAACTTCACACTTTTAATAAACGTTCTGTCCTGAACACATGACCATGCTCATATTCAGTTACAGTCATAGCGCCACCTGCTGGCAACAGGAAGTGACATGTTAAACACTGTTGTGGACATATAAAAACATATAAAAAAGTGCCATCAAGTGCTAAACATGCTAACAACATACTAGAAACATGCTAAAACATGCTAGCAAACACTTAGCTAAGTGCTAAAGCATGCTATTGCTGCAATTAAATAGGAATTTGCTGTAACACAGGCATGGAATGTCCAATCTTCCCCAAACTTCACACGTTTGATAAGAGTCATGGCCTGAACACATCTACATGAGAATATTCAGTTATAGTAATAGCGCCACCTGCTGTCAACAGGAAGTGAAATGTTTAACACTGTTGTGGTCTCCTAATAATATATAAAAAAGAGCCAGCAAGTGCTAAACAGGTTAGCAACATACTAGAAACATGCTAGCAAACACTCAGCTAAGTGCTAAAGCATGCTATTACTGCAATTAAATAGGAATTTGCTGTAACTCAGGCATGGAATGTCCAATCTGCCCCAAACTTCACACGTTTGATAAGAATCATGGCCTGAACACACGTCTATGCTCAAATTCAGTTATAGTAATAGCGCCACCTACTGGCAACAGGAAGTGACATGTTTAACACGTTGATGCCGTTCTAGCAACATGTTAAAAATGCCATTGAGTTCTAAACATGCTAGAAACATATTAAAACATGCTAGCAATACTTAGCTAAGTGTTAAAGCATGCTAATTCAATGAAACAGGACTTTGTTGTTACTCAAGAAGGCAATGTACAATCTACCCCAAACTTCACACGTTTGATAAGAGTTATCTCTTGAACACATGTCCATGCTCATATTTAGTTATAGTCATAGCGCCACCTGCTGGGAACAGTAAGTGACGTTTAACACTGCTCTTGACTCCTAATAACATATAAAAAAATGCCAGTAGGTGCTAAACATCCTACCAACATACTAGAGACATGTTAAAACATACTAGCAAACACTTAGCTAAGTGCTAAAGAATGATATTACTGCAATTAAATATGAATTTGCTGTAACTCAGGCATGGAATGTCCAATCTGCGTCAAACTTCACACTTTTGATAAGCGTTCTGTCCTGAACACATGACCATGCTTATATTCAGTTACAGTCATAGCGCCACCTTCTGGCAACAGGAAGTGACATGTTAACACTGTTATGGACTCCTAATAACATATAAAAAAGTGCCAGCAAGTGTTAAACATGTTAACAACATACTAGAAACATGCTAAAACATGCTAGCAAACTCTTAGCTAAGTGTTAAAGCATGCTATTATTGCAATTAAATAGGAATTTGCTGTAACTCAGGCATGGAATGTCCAATCTGCCCCAAACTTCACACTTTTGATAAGAGTCATGGCCTGAACACATCTGCATGAGAATATTCAGTTATAGTAATAGCGCCACATACTGGCAACAGGAAGTGACATGTTTAACACGTTGATGCCGTTCTAGCAACATGTTAAAAATGCCATTGAGTTCTAAACATGCTAGAAACATGTTAAAACATGCTAACAATGCTTAGCTAAGTGCTAAAGAATGCTAATTCAATGAAACATGACTTTGTTGTTACTCAAGAAGGCAATGTCCAATTTGCACCAAACTTCACACGTTTGATAAGAGTTCTGTCCTGAACACACATCCATGCTCATATTCAGTTATAGTCATAACGCCACCTACTGGCAACAGAAACTGACATGGTTAACACAGTAATGCAGTACTAACCACATAATTATTGTGTACTGAGCATGCTAGAAACAGACTAAACATGCTAGCAACACTTAGCTGAGTCATGAAGCATGCTATTATCACCATTATACAAAACATTTTGTAACTGACTTTGACATACTCTTACTATATATACCTCCTTAAATGTACATTTCCCAAACATGCTCTGTCTTCCTAAAACCACCGAGTGTTGATGGCACGGGTGCGAGGGCCCTTTCATCGCTGCTTGCAGCTTTAATTAGGGCCCGAGCACCGATGGTGTGAGGACCCTCTTGGAATTGCTCTGTTTATTATTATTATTATTATTATTATTCTTCTCCGCATTTAATTGCATTTTTGAGGGCCTAAACATGCTCGAAAACTCACAAAACTTTGCACACGCGTCAGAACTGGCGAAAATTTACATCTGATATAGGTTTCAGAATTGGACGGGGCAAAATGGCTCGATAGCGCCACCTATAAAAGTTCAACGGAGTGCGCCTCCCGCAACGTTCCACGTACGTGCACGAAATTCGGTACATACATGTAATGACCTAATACCTACAAAAAAGTCTCTTGGAGCATAGCCCTAAACACAACAGGAAGTCAGCCATTTTGAACTTCCTCTCAGATTTTTGTGCAGTTTTTGCCATTTTCAGGCCTCGTACTTTAACGAACTCCTCCTACAGTTTTAATCTGATCATCTTCAAATTTGGTGAGTGTAATCTTAAGGCCTTTGCGACGTTAAATTGCGAAGATCTTGAGTTTTCGTCGAAGGGCGGGTCCTCGGCGGCCTGACAAATTTCGATGTTTCGCCATGAAACAGGAAGTTGCTGTAACTCAGGCATGGAATGTCCAATCTGCCCCAAACTTCACACGTTTGATAAGAGTTCTGTCCTGAACACATGACCATGCTCATATTCAGTTATAGTCATAGCGCCACCTGCTGGCAACAGGAAGTGACATGTTTAACACTGTTATGGACTCCTAATAACATATAAAAAAGTGCCAGCAAGTGTTAAACATGCTAACAACATACTAGAAGCATGCTAAAACATGCTAGCAAACTCTTAGCTAAGTGCTAAAGCATGCTATTATTGCAATTAAATAGGAATTTGCTGTAACTCAGGCATGGAATGTCCAATCTGCCCCAAACTTCACACTTTTGATAAGCGTTCTGTCCTGAACACATCTACATGAGAATATTCAGTTATAGAAATAGCGCCACCTACTGGTAACAGGAAGTGTCATGTTTAACACGTTGATGCCATTCTAGCAACATGTTAAAAATGCCATTGACTTCTAAACATGCTAGAAACATGTTAAAACATGCTAGCAATACTTAGCTAAGTGCTAAAGCATGCTAATTCAATGAAACAGGATGTTGTTGTTACGCAAGAAGGCAATGTCCATTCTGCACCAAACTTCACACTTTTAATAAACGTTCTGTCCTGAACACATGACCATGCTCATATTCAGTTACAGTCATAGTGCCACCTGCTGGCAACAGGAAGTGACATGTTAAACACTGTTGTGGACATATAAAAACATATAAAAAAAGTGCCATCAAGTGTTAAACATGCTAACAACATACTAGAACCATGCTAAAACATGCTAGCAAACACTTAGCTAAGTGCTAAAGCATGCTATTGCTGCAATTAAATAGGAATTTGCTGTAACACAGGCATGGAATGTCCAATCTGCCCCAAACTTCACACGTTTGATAAGAGTCATGGCCTGAACACATCTACATGAGAATATTCAGTTATAGTAATAGCGCCACCTGCTGTCAACAGGAAGTGACATGTTTAACACTGTTGTGGTCTCCTAATAACATATAAAAAAGAGCCAGCAAGTGCTAAACAGGTTAGCAACATACTAGAAACATGCTAGCAAACACTCAGCTAAGTGCTAAAGCATGCTATTACTGCAATTAAATATGAATTTGCTGTAACTCAGGCATGGAATGTCCAATCTGCCCCAAACTTCACACGTTTGATAAGAATCATGGCCTGAACACACGTCTATGCTCAAATTCAGTTATAGTAATAGCGCCACCTACTGGCAACAGGAAGTGACATGTTTAACACGTTGATGCCGTTCTAGCAACATGTTAAAAATGCCATTGAGTTCTAAACATGCTAGAAACATATTAAAACATGCTAGCAATACTTAGCTAAGTGTTAAAGCATGCTAATTCAATGAAACAGGACTTTGTTGTTACTCAAGAAGGCAATGTACAATCTACCCCAAACTTCACACGTTTGATAAGAGTTATCTCTTGAACACATGTCCATGCTCATATTTAGTTATAGTCATAGCGCCACCTGCTGGCAACAGGAAGTGACGTTTAACACTGTTCTTGACTCCTAATAACATATAAAAAAATGCCAGTAGGTGCTAAACATCCTACCAACATACTAGAGACATGTTAAAACATACTAGCAAACACTTAGCTAAGTGCTAAAGAATGATATTACTGCAATTAAATATGAATTTGCTGTAACTCAGGCATGGAATGTCCAATCTGCGTCAAACTTCACACTTTTGATAAGCGTTCTGTCCTGAACACATGACCATGCTTATATTCAGTTACAGTCATAGCGCCACCTGCTGGCAACAGGAAGTGACATGTTAACACTGTTATGGACTCCTAATAACATATAAAAAAGTGCCAGCAAGTGTTAAACATGCTAACAACATACTAGAAACATGCTAAAACATGCTAGCAAACTCTTAGCTAAGTGCTAAAGCATGCTATTATTGCAATTAAATAGGAATTTGCTGTAACTCAGGCATGGAATGTCCAATCTGCCCCAAACTTCACACTTTTGATAAGAGTCATGGCCTGAACACATCTGCATGAGAATGTTCAGTTCTAGTAATAGCGCCACCTACTGGCAACAGGAAGTGACATGTTTAACACGTTGATGCCGTTCTAGCAGCATGTTAAAAATGCCATTGAGTTCTAAACATGCTAGAAACATGTTAAAACATGCTAACAATGCTTAGCTAAGTGCTAAAGAATGCTAATTCAATGAAACATGACTTTGTTGTTACTCAAGAAGGCAATGTCCAATTTGCACCAAACTTCACACGTTTGATAAGAGTTCTGTCCTGAACACACATCCATGCTCATATTCAGTTATAGTCATAACGCCACCTACTGGCAACAGAAACTGACATGGTTAACACAGTAATGCAGTACTAACCACATAATTATTGTGTACTGAGCATGCTAGAAACAGACTAAACATGCTAGCAACACTTAGCTGAGTCATGAAGCATGCTATTATCACCATTATACAAAACATTTTGTAACTGACTTTGACATACTCTTACTATATATACCTCCTTAAATGTACATTTCCCAACCATGCTCTGTCTTCCTAAAACCACCGAGTGTTGATGGCACGGGTGCGAGGGCCCTTTCATCGCTGCTTGCAGCTTTAATTATTATTATTATTATTATTATTGTTCAAGGGTTCGGGGGCTTTTGGGGCCTTTAACGTGCTCAAAAACTCATGAAACTTTGCACACAGGTCAGAAGCTGCGGCCATTAGGGCCGGGCTGAAGATGGTACCTGGGCGTGGCAGGGGGGCTCGACAGCGCCCCCTTGAATGGGGTCCGAGTGCGGTCCGAAAACTTGGTCCATATACCAAACACTCTTGCATGAATTAATATGAAACTCGGTACACATATAGATCTTATTGGGCTGAACAACTTTCGTGCTCTAAGTTTTACGCCAGCCCAACAGGAAGTCGGCTATTATGGGTTGTTTGGAAAACGCATGCTGTGGAATTTGATGTACTCCTCCTAGGAAATTCATCCATTCGCCTCAAAACTCGGTGTGCATGAAGTCAAGACATTGAGGATTATAAATTGCGGACGGATTTTTGATATCTCGAACGGTTTGGCCAAGGCGAGGAAACGAATTTATGGCGAATAATGGGACACAGGAAGTGTATTATAAATTCTGCATACATTGACTGATCTTGATAAAACTTCAGCAGTGTGTTCGTGGTCAGAGGCCGATCACATTGATGTGACTATTGTGAGTCAAAGTTATAGCGCCACCAACTGGCAGCAGGAAGTGTGTCCCTTTCAAAATGCTTTGAAATCACCCTCTTATTTTTACCCGATTTGCTTCAAACTTTATGTGTATAATGTAAACACACGGCAGATGTAGACCTGTGAAAGAATTTTTGATATCTTTAATACTGTTGCCATGGCAACGCTTCAAACTTTAATATTCTTTTTTGATGCTTTTGAGACTCTTAACATACTTGAAATTGGATGAAACTCGACAGACACATCACATTTATTAGCCCGTAGACATGTGCAAAGTTTCAGAAACGGGCGTGGTGAGGGGCTCAGTAGCGCCACCTTTAGTCATAAATGGGGCGGTTAGTTTTATCAACAGCAACAAAACTTGGTATGTGTATTGTTCTCATCAAGACGGACAACTTTCTAATTGACATTAACCATCTCCGACCAACAGGAAGAGAGATATTTTGGTTTGAATGTGGATTTTCTGAAGAATTTTCTCTCCCTCTCTCTGTGTCTGTGTGTGTGTGAGGGGAGGGGGGATTTGACTATTGCTTTTATATTGTTAATCAAGGTTTCAGGGGCTTTTGGGGTCCTTAACGTGCTCAAAAACTCTTGAAACTTTGCACACAGGTCAGAACCCACGGCCATCAGGGCCGGGCTGAAGCTGGTACCCGGGCGTGGCTGGGGGGCTCAACAGCGCCCCCTTGAACGGGGTTCTAAAACTTGATCCATATATCAAACACGCTCGCATGAATTAATATGAAACTCGGTACACATATAGATCTCATCGGGCCGAACAACTTTACCCCGGTCAAGTTTTACGCCAGCCCAACAGGAAGTCGGCTATTATGGGTTGTTTGGAAAACGCTTGCTGTGGAATGTGAAATACTCCTCCTAGAAAATTCACCGTGTCCCCTTCAAACTCGGTGTGCATGTAGTCAAGACATTGAGGATGCTAAATTGCAGACGGATTTTTTATATCTCGAACGGTTTGGCTGTGGCGAGGAATCGAATTTATGGCGAGAAAAGAGAAACACGGAAGTGGAATAACTTCTGCATACATTAACTGATCTTGATGAAACTTCAGCAGTGTGTTCGTGGTAAGAGGCCGATCAGATGGATGTAGCTATTGTGAGTCAAAGTTATAGCGCCACCAACTGGCAGCAGGAAGTGTGTCACTTTCAACATGCTTTTGACAAAAGTGGGGGGGTTAGGTTTACCCACAATTACAAAAATCAGTAAGTATATTGGTCTCATCGAGCTGGACAACTTTCTAGTTTGCAGTCATTAGCTTGGACCAACAGGAAGTCAGATATTTTGGTTTGAATGTGGATTTATTTGTAAATTCAGCCTCTGCTTTTTACCCACTCCTGCTAAGTGTTTTTTTTTTTATTCACACCAAACTTTTTCAACATGATGAAAATACATTAAAGATGCTAAATTGAGAACGGATATTGAATATCTCAAACGGTTTTGACATGGCGAGGGATTAAAATAATGTCAAAAAAAAAATCTGAAAACATCTCATATATTCTTAAAATTTAATTATACACCATTTATTTTTATATAAAATTATACAAATATTAGAACTAAACCTATTTTATTCTGTTTTTGCAATTCAAGAAGTATGAAAAAGTTAAAAACAGGCTATTTAGTGCTATTTGTTTCAACAAAAAAGCAAACATAGGGCTATACTGCCCTCTTGTGTCCAAAAGGATATCAAAATAGTATATAAAACGTTTTACTAGGTAGGCCTATTGTATTTAAATATAAATTTATTAGGTATATGACTGTGAGGATATTTTCCCATCGGTTAAGCGACGTGTGACACGAGCGGGTGCTTTTAAATCGCTAATATAAAAGTGAAAGTAAAAAAACGGACGTCCGCACGGACATTGATAATGGTGCACGTTGGAAAGAATGATACTTTTAAACATAACACTAAACTGCCATTAGGTGTCGCCAGGCGACCATCTTAATGAGCGAGTCATTGATTCATTCGTTCAAACGATTCATTCCAATGACTGAGTCATTCATGATTGAGACAGATGTTTATGGATTGACCATTGAATCTTTGAGTCAAGCGATTCGTTTCAAAATGCTGAATCATTCAGTAATGAGAAAACAAGTTGCTGTGATCTTTGTTTAACTATTTTTTGCTGCTGAAACAAAACAAAAACAGTCAATATTGCATCTAAAATGTAAGTGACTTAACCCCTTAACGCCTGAATTTATAAAGCTGTATATAAAAAAAAAAATTCGGTGTGTTTTTGACTTTAGGTAGATGGTAAATAATGTTGAGATTATCAATTTCACTTTTGCACAACAAATAAATAGAAATTTTGGTATGTTGCAAATTTGCGACAACAGGCATTTAGGGTAATTTTGGTATGTTGCAAATTTGCGACAGTGGGCATTTAGGGTATTTTTTTACAAAATGGAAAAATTAATAAAACACATTTTCCCATCTCAGGAATGTAGATTTTATTCATGGCACAAAGTTGTTAGAACTTATAAACTTTATACTTATAAACTTTGACAAATTAATGAATCTTGACAACAGCAAGAAACAAAACACTCTCCTACTCCCTAACATTGACAGTAGTTTTTATACATTCCATGTTACACTCTGTTTAACTCTTTCCTTGTTTCTCCAGTCTAAATACAGCATTATTATAATATGTAGCCATTAGCCCAATCCAGCCGTTATGGCCCAATGTCGCAAATTTGCTACAAACAGAAATCTACAAAGTACGTAAAAAATATTCGTCACATGAAGTCTATATGAATAACATAGCTATAGAAGCAATCAATAAGCTGGTACATATTTTTATCTTAGCACAACTTAACTCATTTTGGGAAATTTCTCCACATTTGCGCACTTGATATGCGGATTTTGCAAAACAAAATATTAGCTTCGGTGAACCGGATGTAGTTCCCACTCCGACCGCTCCTACGATAAACCAGTGCGTGCAAAATGTTCCTAGGTATGTATCGAATGTGCACAAACAGGCATTGGGGGAAAACACACGCTATCTCGCCTGCAGTCTGAATGGAAGGGGTTTGTTGCAAATTCGCGACAGTAGGCGTTAAGGGGTTAATTGTAACTGTTTATTAACCTGTTGTATGAAATCAATGTCACAGTTTCAATTGTGATTGTATTCAGGAAATAGTTGCCTACTCGTCAAGTGAGGTTGCTTAACTCTATCATATGTTATAAAATATATAAAAACTCCATATTTGTAATTTTTATAGTCAGTATGTTGTTAACTGGGTTGCTTTTTTGTGTGCTGCGCTCATTTGTTTACAATTCTCCTGGAGAAGCAGCATGAGCCTCAGCAGTGCAACCTTGTTACCATTGATCAGTAATACATTTATTATTAACTGCTGATTGCAACTTAAAATGAATGTAATGAAATTAGAATAATCTCTCGTTTTAGTGATTCCCAAGTTATTTTTTTGTTATTGACGTTCTCATCAGGCTATACTTTGGTCGGGCAAGTAAAATTCTCTTTCAGGTAGGCCTATTGTATTTATATATAAATATATTAGGGATGTGACTGTGATAAAATTTTCCCACCGGTTAATCGACATGTGACACCGCTGAGGGCTTTTAAATCGCTAACTATAGTATACTATATACTAGTAAAATACAGACGTCCGCACAGACATTGATAATGGTGCGGAGTAGAGCGAGCATTTTCAATGTATTCCTATGGATGTAGGAATTAACTAAAACATTTTATTTATGTTTTTGTGTCCACTGTTCAACCGCAACCGCGTCACACACACATTCCAGAATTGCAATCTTGACATTCATTATAGCCCTAATACAATATAATAATAAAAATAGTCAACCTAACATAAACGAATTACACTGTTCTGTTTAAATAGTCAGTAGTACAATCTGTACCATTCACAGTAAGCAGAGCTCCACTGTGATGTTTCCAAGCACATTTTTGCGCGCGTGAAGAGGATGATTTTTTCCATCGATATTGGAACACGAGTGAAGTACAAAGCCTATAATAAAGAATAGTTTAGCATCCAAATACATCGCAAATATTGAAACATTTTGATTCTAATGAGAGGGTTACGTGAGACCAACACTGCTTACTTTCGTTTTTATTTTTACATTAAATTTAAAGGATTTGTTGTGGAATATTTTGAGTGTATCATAAAATCAGAATAAGGTCATACAAGTAATATTTTCTGTCTTATAAATATATATATATATATATATATATATATATATTAGTGCTGTCAATCGATTAAAAATTTTAACTAGATTAATCACACATTTTTTCTGTGATTAATCGCAATTAATCGCAATAAAAAAAGAAATGTTTTTGTACGTTTTTAATATATTTTATAATGTAATAATTTCACAGTTAATCAAATTAATGTAGAAACAACATAAAGACAGTATATTTTAAATAATTGTTTAATGGCATCTTTTTATGAATGAAGGCCAGTATTACTGATATTAATACAGCTACTGATTTTTTTTTTTTCACATTTATTAGGCTTCAAAAATATAACAGTTTTTCATTTAAGTGAACTTAAAACAATGCTAACATAAACCCATAATAAATGTCATATTTATTCGTGCCCTTCCTGTCTTAACAGTTAGGAAATATACAGAAATTTTATAAAGTTATCAAAGTTATATGCAGTCTGCACTGCATAAACTATAAATTAAATAGTTAATCCTTATTAAAGCTACAAAAGTTATTTAGTCAACAGCAGTGAATCATTTTCTCTGTTCCCTTTGTTCTTTAACTTTACTGACAGGAAGCTTTATTGGCTGCTGTCCCTTTAAGAGCAGACACACACACACACACACGCGGAGCTCACCGTTTATATACTGTCTATGGATCTCACACGCGCCTCATTCTCTCGCAACTGTTTGTTCATTTTAGACTTTATATAAATCATTTAAGACTGCTCTTATGAGGATAATCGACAAAATTATTGTTATTGTTAGTTCAAGCGCGAAAGAGAACTGGATTCTGGCGCCCTGTCTATGTGTGTGTGTCACATAAGGACATTCACAGACAGCGCATTCTCTTTTGTCTTGCCGCGCTTGAAATGTTTAAAAGCATTTAAATGAATAAGAGCGTGATCATATAATGTAAAGCTAGCCAACGGATGGCAGAAAAGACGGATGCTGCGTTAATTGCGTTAAATATTTTAACACGTTAAACCAGACAAAAATTAATCGCATGCGTTAACGCGTTAACGTTGACAGCACTAATATATATATATATGTGTGTGTGTGTGTGTGTGTATATATATATATATATATATATATATATATATATAAATATAGCTGCGAGCAGCGATGGAGGGCCAAAGCCGGTGGCACCGCCATCCCCGGTGCCTTTAGGTAACTAAAGGCACCGGGGTGGCGGTGCCACCGGCTTGGGCCCGCAATCGCTGCTCGCAGCTATATTTATTATTATTATTATTATTATTATTATTGTTGTTCAAGGGTTCGGGGGCTTTTGGGGCCTTTAACGTGCTCAAAAACTCATGAAACTTTGCACACAGGTCAGAAGCTGCGGCCATTAGGGCCGGGCTGAAGATGGTACCTGGGCGTGGCAGGGGGGCTCGACAGCGCCCCCTTGAATGGGGTCCGAGTGCGGTCCGAAAACTTGGTCCATATACCAAACACTCTTGCATGAATTAATATGAAACTCGGTACACATATAGATCTTATTGGGCTGAACAACTTTCGTGCTCTAAGTTTTACGCCAGCCCAACAGGAAGTCGGCTATTATGGGTTGTTTGGAAAACGCATGCTGTGGAATTTGATGTACTCCTCCTAGGAAATTCATCCATTCGCCTCAAAACTCGGTGTGCATGAAGTCAAGACATTGAGGATGATAAATTGCGGACGGATTTTTGATATCTCGAACGGTTTGGCCAAGGCGAGGAAACGAATTTA
This sequence comes from Rutilus rutilus, assembly GCF_951802725.1. NCBI lineage: Eukaryota > Metazoa > Chordata > Actinopteri > Cypriniformes > Leuciscidae > Rutilus > Rutilus rutilus. Next base: position 17,405,870 of record NC_140224.1, read on the forward strand.
TGGCGAATAATGGGACACAGGAAGTGTATTATAACTTCTGCATACATTGACTGATCTTGATAAAACTTCAGCAGTGTGTTCGTGGTCAGAGGCCGATCACATTGATGTGACTATTGTGAGTCAAAGTTATAGCGCCACCAACTGGTAGCAGGAAGTGTGTCACTTTCAAAATGCTTTGAAATCACCCTCTTATTTTTACCCGATTTGCTTCAAACTTTATGTGTATAATGTAAACACTGGGCAGATGTAGACCTGTGAAAGGATTTTTGATATCTTTAATACTGTTGCCATGGCAAAGCTTCAAACTTTAATATTCTTTTTTGATGCTTTTGAGACTCTTAACATACTTGAAATTGGATGAAACTCGACAGACACATCACATTTATTAGCCCGTAGACATGTGCAAAGTTTCAGAAACGGGCGTGGTGAGGGGCTCAGTAGCGCCACCTTTAGTCATAAATGGGGCGGTTAGTTTTATCAACAGCAACAAAACTTGGTATGTGTATTGTTCTCATCAAGACGGACAACTTTCTAATTGACATTAACCATCTCCGACCAACAGGAAGAGAGATATTTTGGTTTGAATGTGGATTTTCTGAAGAATTTTCTCTCCCTCTCTCTGTGTCTGTGTGTGTGTGAGGGGAGGGGGGATTTGACTATTGCTTTTATATTGTTAATCAAGGTTTCAGGGGCTTTTGGGGTCCTTAACGTGCTCAAAAACTCTTGAAACTTTGCACACAGGTCAGAACCCACGGCCATCAGGGCCGGGCTGAAGCTGGTACCCGGGCGTGGCTGGGGGGCTCAACAGCGCCCCCTTGAACGGGGTTCTAAAACTTGATCCATATATCAAACACGCTCGCATGAATTAATATGAAACTCGGTACACATATAAATCTCATCGGGCCGAACAACTTTACCCCGGTCAAGTTTTACGCCAGCCCAACAGGAAGTCGGCTATTATGGGTTGTTTGGAAAACACTTCCTGTGGAATGCGAAGTACTCCTCCTAGAAAATTCACCGTGTCCCCTTCAAACTCGGTGTGCATGTAGTCAAGACTTTGAGGATGCTAAATTGCGGACGGATTTTTGATATCTCGAACGGTTTGGCTGTGGCGAGGAATCGAATTTATGGCGAGAAAAGAGAAACACGGAAGTGGAATAACTTCTGCATACATTAACTGATCTTGATGAAACTTCAGCAGTGTGTTCGTGGTAAGAGGCCGATCAGATGGATGTAGCTATTGTGAGTCAAAGTTATAGCGCCACCAACTGGCAGCAGGAAGTGTGTCACTTTCAACATGCTTTTGACAAAAGTGGGGGGGTTACTTTTAACTACAGTAAAGAAAAAATAGTTTCTATATTGTTCTCATCAAGCCGGACAACTTTCTAATTTACATTCAATAGCTCTGGCCATCAGGAAGTCAGATATTTTGGTCTGAATGTGAATTAATCCCTCGCCATAGCAAAACCGTTTGAGATATTTATTATCCATTCACAATTTAGCATATTTAAAGTAAAAATCTTCTAAAAATGTAATTATATACCATTTATTTCTATATAAAAGTATACAAATATCACAACTAAACCCATTTTATTCTGTTTTTGCAATTCAAGAAGAATGAAAAGGTTAAAAACAGGCTATTTAGTGCTATTTGGTTCAACAAAAAAGCAAACATAGGGCTATACTGCCCTCTTGTGTCCAAAAGGACATCAAAATAGTATATAAAACTTTTTACCAGGTAGGCCAATATTGTATTTAAATATACATTTATTAGGTATGTGTCTGAGGATATTTTCCCACCGGTTAATCGACGTGTGACACGAGTGGGTGCTTTTAAATCGCTAATATAATAGTGAAAGAAAAATAATGATAATGTTGCACACACAAATCACACACATGTGGGAAAGAATGATGCTTTTAAACAACACTAAACCGCCATTAGGTGTCGCCAGGCATCCATCTTAATAAGCGAGTCATTGATTCATTCGTTCAAACGATTCGTTCGAATGAGTCGATCATGATTAAGACAGATGTTTATGGATTGATCATTCAATCTTTGAGTCAACCGATTCGTTAAAAATGCTGAATCGTTCAGTTATGAGAAAACACGTGATGCGTGATGGTTCTGCCGTGATCTTTGTTTAACTATTTTCGCTGCTGAAACAGAACAAAAACAGTCAACATTGCATCTAAAATGTAAGTGACTTAATTGTAACTGTTTATTAACCTGTTGTATGAAATCTAGGGGTGGGAGAAAAAATTGATTCTTAGATGCATCGCGATGCGGACGTGGACAATTCTGAATCGATTCACAAATGTCAAAAAATCGATTCTCTAAAAAAATATTTTTCTAATAACGTAATATTGACGGAAGGCAAAAGGCGGAACTCTAAGCGGACGTGCGTGCAGTCTGTGGCGCGCACATAACAGAGAAGTTTCTTCTGCTCACCAAGGCTGCATTTATTTGATTAAAAATACAAACAAAAACAGTAATATTGTAAAATAGTATTCCAATTTAAAACAGCTGCTTTCTATTTTAATATATTTTAAACTGTTATTTATTCCTGTGATCAAAGCTGAGTTTTCAGCATCATTACTCCAGTCGTCACTGTCACATGATCCTTCAGAAATTATTCTAATATGATGATTGATACTCAAGAAACATTCATTATTATTTTAAATGTCGAAAACAGTTGTGTACAGTCTTTGATGAATAGAAAGTTCAAAAGAACAGCATTTATCTGAAATCTAAAGCTTTTGTAACGTTAAACACTACCGCTCAAAAGTTTGTGGTTAGTAATAATTAAAATTTTATTTTTGGGGGAAAGAAATAAAATAAATCAGTACTTTTATTTATGAAGGATGAGTTAAACTGATCAACAGTTACAGTAAAGACATTTATAATGTTAAAAATATATATATTTGAAATATATGCTGTTCTTTTGAACTTTACATTCATCAAAGCATTTTGAAAAAAAAAAAATCTGTACACAACTGTTTTCAACATTGAAAATAATAATGAATATTTATTGAGCATCATTCATCATATTAGTATGATTTCTGAAGGATCATGTGACACTGAAGACTTGAGTAATGATGCTGAAAACTAGTGATGGGGACGAGACCGCCTATGCCGAGTCCGAGTCAAGACCGAGTCTTTGAAGGGTCGAGTCCGAGTCGAGACCGAGTCCGTTGGTTTTCAAATTCAGTCGAGTCCGAGTCAAGACCGAGTCTTTGAAGGGTCGAGTCCGAGTCGAGACCGAGTCCGTTGGTTTTCAAATTCAGTCGAGTCCGAGTCAAGACCGAGTCTTTGAAGGGTCGAGTCCGAGTCGAGACCGAGTCCGTTGGTTAACATGGGAGGATTTGAACTTGAAACACGGAGTGTACTGACGCCGTGGTTAAAACAACATTGCTTATGTTTGTTCATGTTTATTTGAGGTTATATCACGAGCAGCTTTAACTGATGCTCTACAGCGATCTGTCACGGCACATTTAAGAGCCACAAAACGGTATTTATTGTTTAAATTTCTTTTAAAAAATGACCAAATTTGAAAGGCAAGACTTTGTTTAATATGTTTAATATCAAAAGTAACCGAAAAGTAACCTGGTCTGTCCTGTCTGTCAGCGTGTTGTCAGTCTCCTCTCTGCTCCGCGATGTATTTTTCACTGCGTGAGAACATGGTGTGGCGTGAGAACGGTGTAGCTTGTCGGACATAGCGACAGTAACTAAGGGGGGCGGGTCTTTGCGATGTATTCTAGTGGACTAGTGATGGGACGAGACCGCCTATGCCGAGTCCGAGTCAAGACCGAGTCTTTGAAGGGTCGAGTCCGAGTCAAGACCGAGTCTTTGTAAGAACAAGTCCGAGTCGAGTCCGAGAAAGCAGAAATCGGTCTCGAGACCGGACTCGAGTACTACATCACTACTGAAAACTCAACTTTGATCACAGAAATGAATTACTATGTAAAATATTTTAAAATTGAAAACAGCTGTTTTAAATTGGAATAATATTTCACAATATTACTGTTTTTGTTTGTATTTTTAATCAATAAATGCAGCCATGGTGAGCAGAAGAGACTTCTCCTAAAAACATAAAAAATCTTACTGACCCCAAACTTTTGAACAATAATATATATATATATATATATATATATATATATATATATATATATATATATATATATATATATATATATTTATATATGTATGTGTGTGTATGTATGTATGTATGTATGTATGTATATATATGTATATATACTATGGGGGTCCGGGGGTATGACCCCCCGGGAATTTTTTTTGAAAAATAAACTATTAAATGGCATTTTCTGGAGAGTTTTGTGCAAAGAAATGGAGAAATTGAGTCTTACATGATATGTGAAAAACTGCAAGGTTAAGAGCATATTTGCATTGTTGTAGATCAACAGGTATTAGGACATTTAGCATTTACATTACTGTTAATCAGCAGTGGTGGAAGTAACGAAGTACAAATACTAAGTTTCTGTAGGCCTACTTTACTTAAGTAGAATCAATAGTGCATACTTTTGACTTTTACTTCGTTACATTTTGCAGCAATTATTATACTTTCTACTCCACTACATTTCTACAACGTTTCGTTACATTTTCTGATCAGTTTTTCCCCTGCCAAAACAGGGACTGAAAAAAATGTCCTGTTTTCGGTGCTGATGCGGTGACGCGTTCATGTAACATGTGAGGGTGGCGCTGCCAATAAAGCACCGAAAAGCTGTCACAAAGAACCGGTAAAAGTAATGATTAAATATGTAAAATATAGCAAGGAGACATTTTAATTGTTTATTAATAAACAAGAGTTTTCTGTGTCAGTGCCCTGCATAGATGAAGTTGACGATGCTATCCTCGCAATCTTCGCAGTAGTGAACTCGCCAGAGAGAAATGCACATTTCATACGGATTAGGCTAGGCTACTCAAGCAGCGGTCTGTTTTCTTTCGTTTTGAATTGTTCTGTTTAAAAGAAGACCTTCCAAGCTTTCTATAGATATATTTATCAGGTCTGTCAGGCAAGTATAGCTCCCTTATACGCTGAGTTTCGGTTCATTTATGAGACGAGAATCCAGTTCACTCGCCGGCGCGTCCGTGTCGTGATTATCTATTGTCTATATACTATTTTTACTTCTTGTTTATTACAGGCAATTGTTTGATGAAACATTGATTAAAATTAAGATACAATTAAAATACAAAACGAAATTTATTTTAAAGAAAGGCTTTGTGCTTTCTGTTTGAGGTCTCAGTGAAAGTTTTAAACAGTCTTTTAGTGCCGCTTTCAGAGCAGTCCCGTCCGTAACATTGTTTTTTCCTCATAAAAATGCGAACATGAAAAATAAAATAAAATGAATATGTTATGTTCTGTGAAGAGCCAACCCTTCTTCATCCGGTGGGTAGTATTACTTTGGTTTGCAGTGTAATTCACAGAATTACAAAAACATATTTTGCCACCTAAAAGTTAAAGATTTTTTGTGTCACGTCCACGGCATGTGTAGCCTATTTCCCTCATATTAAATATAAAACGCTTGATTACACACTGTATTACCTTGTTATGATAGTGACCCACAATGTGCCAAACATTTTTCCTTACCTTGTCATTCAAGGCCAGAGCACTTTTTGTACAACCAACGTTGTGCTGAACTTGACAAAACTGATCTGTTGCTGCAGCGGCGGTCAGCAGCTCGGGTTTTTTTTTTTTTTTTTAAGACAGTAGAAGGTTCTGGAACTTTTGCGCGCTTCCACATCCCGCGCAACCACGGATCTCCCAGGAACATTCATTATTGCTGCGTACATTTATCCATGTTGGAGTTCTGACTCTGAGTAGTAGTTTATCTGTAGATGCGCATGGCATGCGCGAGCGGTGCGCGATCATGGTCGACTGACAACGAGATTAAGCAGCTGAACAAGAGTACGGCCGTGTCCCGATTGTTCTCATCTCAGCTCCGCCGAGACAAAATAGACATGCCATTTCAAAATCGTTCATTTATAATCAGAAATATGTTTTCAAAAGCGTCACTTTCATCAAATTTTATGTGACATAATTTCCAGTAGGCAACTGACTGCAAACGAGCAGGATTATGTGCCGGGGCTGAGCCCCGGAGAGCCCCGGCCCAATTTAACCACTGTATATATATATATATATATATATATATATATATATATATATATATATATATATATATATATATATATATAGCTGCGAGCAGCGATGGAGGGCCAAAGCCGGCGGTACCGCCACCCCGGTGCCTTTAGGTAACTAAAGGCACCGGGGTTGCAGTGCCACCGGCTTGGGCCCGTAATCGCTGCTCGCATCTATATTTATTATTATTTTTTTCTACTTCTCTGGCACTTTTGGGGCCCTTAACGTGCTCGAAAACTCTTGAAACTTTGCACACAGGTCAGAACCCGCGGCCATCAGGGCTGGGCTGAAGCTGGTACCCGGGGCGTGGCAGGGGGGCTCAATAGCGCCCCCTAGAACACAATCTGAAATCTTGGACACATACAAGAACGTATTAGTATGAAACTCGGTACACATATAGATCTCATCAGGCTGAACAACTTCCGCACTCTGTTATTATCTCCACCCAACAGGAAGTCAGCTATTATGGGTTGTTTGAAAAATGTACGCTCTGGAATTTGAAATACTCCTCCTAGAGAATTCATCCAATCCCCTCGAAACTCGGAGTGCATGAAGTCAAGACATTGAGGATGCTAAATTGCGGACGGATTTTTGATATCTCGAACGGTTTGGCCGTGGCGAGGACACGAATTATGGCGAGAAAATAGAAACAGGAAGTGTGTTATAACTTCAGCATACATTAACTGATCTTGATAAAACTTCAGCAGTGTGTTCGTTGTAAGAGGCCGATCACATGGATGTGACTATTGTGAGTCAAAGTTATAGCGCCACCAACTGGCAACAGGAAGTGTGTCACTTTCAAAATGCTTTGAAATCACCCTCTTATTTTTACCCGATTTGCTTCAAACTTTGTGTATAATGTAAAAACACGGCAGATGTAGACCTGTGAAAGGTTTATTGATATCTTAAATACTGTTGCCGTGGCAACGCATCAAACTTTAATATTCTTTTCAGATGCTTTTGAGACTCTTAACATACTTGAAATTGGATGAAACTCAACAGACACATCACATTTATTAGCCAGTAGACATGTGCAAAGTTTCAGAAACGGGCGTGGTGAGGGGCTCAGTAGCGCCACCTTTAGTCAAAAATGGGGGCTTAGTTTTAAGTAGAGTCACAAAAATCGTTATGTATATTGTTCTCATCAAGCCGGACAACTTTCTAATTTATAGTCATAAGCTGTGACCAACAGGAAGTGAGATATTTTGGTTTGAATGTGATTTTTTTTGGAGAATCCTCTCCCTCTCTCTCTCTGCCTCTGCGTCTCTGTGTGTGTGAGGGGTGGGGGGATTTGTCTTTTGAGTGAGATTTGTTTAAAATTCCTGTTTTTCAAGGTTTCAGGGGCTTTTGGGGCCTTTAACGTGCTCGAAAACTCTTGAAACTTTGCACACAGGTCAGAACCCGCGGCCATCAGGGCCGGGCTGAAGCTGGTACCCGGGCGTGGCAGGGGGGCTCAACAGCGCCCCCTGGAATGGGATCCGAACACTTGTCCATAAATCAAACACACTTGCATGTAATGATATGAAACTCGGTACACATATAGATCACATCGGGCTGAACAACTTTCGTGCTCTAAGTTTTACGCCAGCCCAACAGGAAGTCGGCAATTATGGGTTGTTTGGAGAACGCTTGCTGTGGAATGCGAAGTACTCCTCCTAGAGAATTCATCCAATCCCCACCAAACTCGGTGTGCATGAAGTCAAGACATTGAGGATTCTAAATTGCGGACGGATTTTTGATATCTCGAACGGTTTGGCCGTGGCGAGGAAACGAATTTATGGCGAGAAAAGAGAAACACGAAGTGGTATAACTTCTGCATACATTAACGGATCTTGATGAAACTTCACCAGTTTGTTCGTGGTAAGAGGCCGATCAGATGGATGTAACTATTGTGAGTCAAAGTTATAGCGCCACCAACTGGCAGCAGGAAGTGTGTCACTTTCAAAATGCTTTTGACAAAAGTGGGGGGGTTAGTTTTACCCACAGTTTTAAAAATCAGTACGTACATTGGTCTCATCGAGCCGGACAACTTTCTAATATACAGTTATTAGCTTCGACCAATAGGAAGTCAGATATTTTGGTTTGAATGTGGATTTATTTGCAAATTCAGCCTCTGCTATTTACCCACTCCTGCTAAGTGTTTTTTTTTTATTCACACCAAACTTTTTTAACACGATGAAAATACATTAAAGATGCTAAATTGTGAACGGATATTAAATATTTCAAACGGTTTTGACATGGCGAGGGATTAAAATAATGTCAAAAAAGGAATCAGAAAACATCTCATATATTCTTAAAATTTAATTATACACCATTTATTTTTATATAAAATTATACAAATATTAGAACTAAACCTATTTTATTCTATTTTTGCAATTCAAAAAGTATGAAAAAGTTAAAAACAGGCTATTTAGTGCTATTTGTTTCAACAAAAAAGCAAACATAGGGCTATACTGCCCTCTTGTGTCCAAAAGGATATCAAAATAGTATATAAAACGTTTTACTAGGTAGGCCTATTGTATTTAAATATAAATTTATTAGGTATATGACTGTGAGGATATTTTCCCATCGGTTAAGCGACGTGTGACACGAGCGGGTGCTTTTAAATCGCTAATATAAAAGTGAAAGTAAAAAAACGGACGTCCGCACGGACATTGATAATGGTGCACGTTGGAAAGAATGATACTTTTAAACATAACACTAAACCGCCATTAGGTGTCGCCAGGCGACCATCTTAATGAGCGAGTCATTGATTCATTCGTTCAAACGATTCATTCCAATGACTGAGTCATTCATGATTGAGACAGATGTTTATGGATTGACCATTGAATCTTTGAGTCAAGCGATTCGTTTCAAAATGCTGAATCATTCAGTAATGAGAAAACAAGTTGCTGTGATCTTTGTTTAACTATTTTTGCTGCTGAAACAGAACAAAAACAGTCAATATTGCATCTAAAATGTAAGTGACTTAATTGTAACTGTTTATTAACCTGTTGTATGAAATCAATGTCACAGTTTCAATCGTGATTGTATTCAGGAAATAGTTGCCTACTCGTCAAGTGAGGTTGCATAACTATCATATGTTATAAAATATATAAAAACTCCATATTTGTAATTTTTATAGTCAGTATGTTGTTAACTGGGTTGCTTTTTTGTGTGCTGCGCTCATTTGTTTACAATTCTCCTGGAGAAGCAGCATGAGCCTCAGCAGTGCAACCTTGTTACCATTGATCAGTAATACATTTATTATTAACTGCTGATTGCAACTTAAAATGAATGTAATGAAATTAGAATAATCTCTCGTTTTAGTGATTCCCAAGTTATTTTTTTGTTATTGACGTTCTAATCAGGCTATACTTTGGTCGGGCAAGTAAAATTCTCTTTCAGGTAGGCCTATTGTATTTATATATAAATATATTAGGGATGTGACTGTGATAAAATTTTCCCACCGGTTAATCGACATGTGACACCGCTGAGGGCTTTTAAATCGCTAACTATAGTATACTATATACTAGTAAAATACAGACGTCCGCACAGACATTGATAATGGTGCGGACTGCGGAGTAGAGCGAGCATTTTCAATGTATTCCTATGGATGTAGGAATTAACTAAAACATTTTATTTATGTTTTTGTGTCCACTGTTCAACCGCAACCGCGTCACACACACATTCCAGAATTGCAATCTTGACGTTCATTATAGCCCTAATACAATATAATAATAAAAATAGTCAACCTAACATAAACGAATTACACTGCTCTGTTTAAATAGTCAGTAGTACAATCTGTACCATTCACAGTAAGCAGAGCTCCACTGTGATGTTTCCAAGAACATTTTTGCGCGTGTGAAGAGGATGATTTTTTCCATCGATATTGGAACACGAGTGAAGTACAAAGCCTATAATAAAGAATAGTTTAGCATCCAAATACATCGCAAAAATTTAAACATTTTGATTCTAATGAGAGGGTTACGTGAGACCAACACTGCTTACTTTCGTTTTTATTTTTACATTAAATTTAAAGGATTTGTTGTGGAATATTTTGAGTGTATCATAAAATCAGAATAAGGTAAGACAAGTAATATTTTCTGTCTTATATATATATATATATATATATATGTGTGTGTGTGTGTGTGTGTGTATATATATATATGTATATATATAGATAGATAGATAGATAGATAGATAGATATTTATATACACACACACATATATATATATATATATATATATATATATATATATATATATATATATATATATAAATATAGCTGCGAGCAGCGATGGAGGGCCAAAGCCGGTGGCACCGCCATCCCCGGTGCCTTAAGGTAACTAAAGGCACCGGGGTTGTGGTGCCACCGGCTTGGGCCCGTAATCGCTGCTCGCAGCTATATTTATTATTATTTTTTTCTACTTCTCTGGCACTTTTGGGGCCCTTAACGTGCTCGAAAACTCTTGAAACTTTGCACACAGGTCAGAACCCGCGGCCATCAGGGCCGGGCTGAAGCTGGTACCCGGGGCGTGGCAGGGGGGCTCGACAGCGAGATCCGAACACGTGTCCATAAATCAAACACGCTTGCATGTAATAATATGAAACTCGGTACACATGTAGATCTCATCGGGCCGAACAACTTTCGTGCTCTAAGTTTTACGCTAGCCAAACAGGAAGTCGGGTATTTAGGGTTGTTTGGATACGCATGCTGTGGAATTTAATGTACTCCTCCTAGGGAATTCATCGATTCGCCTCCAAACTCGGTGTGCATGAAGTCAAGACATTGAGGATGCTAAATTGCGGACGGATTTTTGATATCTCGAACGGTTTGGCCGTGGCGTGGAAACGAATTTATGGCGAAAAAATGAAACAGGAAGTGTGTTATAACTTCTGCATACATTAACTGATCTTGATGAAACTTCCGCAGTGTGTTCGTTGTAAGAGGCCGATCACATGGATGTGACTATTGTGAGTCAAAGTTATAGCGCCACCAACTGGCAGCAGGAAGTGTGTCCCTTTCAAAATGCTTTGAGGCATTTTTGATATCTTTAATACTGTTGCCATGGCAACGCTTCAAACTTTAATATTCTTTTTTGATGCTTTTGAGACTCTTAACATACTTGAAATTGGATGAAACTCGACAGACACATCACATTTATTAGCCCGTAGACATGTGCAAAGTTTCAGAAACGGGCGTGGTGAGGGGCTCAGTAGCGCCACCTTTAGTTATAAGTGGGGGGGTTAGTTTTATCAACAGCAACAAAACTTGGTATGTGTATTGTTCTCATCAAGACGGACAACTTTCTAATTTACATGAACTATCTCTGACCAACAGGAAGAGAGATATTTTGGTTTGAATGTGGATTTTCTGAAGAATTTTCTCTCCCTCTCTCTGTGTGTGTGAGGGGAGGGGGGGGGATTTGACTATTGCTTTTATATTGTTAATCAAGGTTTCAGGGGCTTTTGGGGCCCTTAACGTGCTCAAAAACTCTTGAAACTTTGCACACAAGTCAGAACCATCAGGGACGGGCTGAAGCTGGTACCCGGGCGTGGCAGGGGGGCTCAACAGCGCCCCCTTGAACGGGGTCCCAAAACTTGGTCCATAGATCAAACACGCTTGCATTAATTAATATGAAACTCGGTACACATATAGATCTCATCGGGCCGAACAACTTTCCCCCGGTCAAGTTTTACGCCAGCCCAACAGGAAGTCGGCTATTATGGGTTGTTTGGAAAACGCTTGCTGTGGAATGCGAAGTACTCCTCCTAGAGAATTCATCCAATCCCCACCAAACTCGGTGTGCATGAAGTCAAGACATTCAGGATTCTAAATTGCGGACGGATTTTTGATATCTCGAACGGTTTGGCCGTGGCGAGGAAACGAATTTATGGCGAGAAAAGAGAAACACGAAGTGGTATAACTTCTGCATACATTAACTGATCTTGATGAAACTTCACCAGTGTGTTCGTGGTAAGAGGCCGATCAGATGGATGTAACTATTGTGAGTCAAAGTTATAGCGCCACCAACTGGCAGCAGGAAGTGTGTCACTTTCAAAATGCTTTTGACAAAAGTGGGGGGGTTAGTTTTACCCACAGTTACAAAAATCAGTACGTACATTGGTCTCATCGAGCCGGACAACTTTCTAATATACAGTTATTAGCTTCGACCAATAGGAAGTCAGATATTTTGGTTTGAATGTGGATTTATTTGCAAATTCAGCCTCTGCTTTTTACCCACTCCTGCTAAGTGTTTTTTTTTTTATTCACACCAAACTTTTTTAACACGATGAAAATACATTAAAGATGCTAAATTGTGAACGGATATTAAATATTTCAAACGGTTTTGACATGGCGAGGGATTAAAATAATGTCAAAAAAGGAATCAGAAAACATCTCATATCTTCTTAAAATTTAATTATACACCATTTATTTTTATATAAAATTATACAAATATCAGAACTAAACCGAAACAGAACTAGTTTTGGGTTTATTCAGTTTTTTTCAATTCAAGAATTATGTACAAGTTTAAAATCAGCCAGAATGCGCTAGTTAGTAAAAAAAAAAGTCATACATAGGGCTATACTGCCCTCTTGTGTTCAAAATCAGGTAGGCCCATTGTATATTGTATTTATATATAAATATAATAGCGATGTGACTGAGAATTTTTTCCCACTGGTTAATTGATGTGTGACACCGCGGCGGGGGCTTTTAAATCGCTAACTTAAAGGGATACTCCACTTTAAATTGAAAATTCTGTCATCATATACTCACCCTCATGTTGTTTCAATCCTTTATTAATTTCTTTCTTCTGCTGAACAGAAAGGAAGATATTTAGAAGAATGTCAGTAACCAGACAGTTTCTGGTCTCATTGACTTCCATAGTATACATTTTTTCCTACTATGGAAGTCAATGGGATCAGAAACTGTCTGGTTACTGACATTCTCCTAAATATCTTCCTTTCTGTTCAGCAGAAGAAAGAAATTCATAAAGGATTAAAACAACATGAGGGTGAGTATATGGTGACAGAATTTTCATTTTAAAGTGGAGTATCCCTTTAAAAGCGAAAGTGAAATACGGTCGTCCAGTAGGAATGAACTAAAAAACATTCACTCTGTTCTGCTCGTTCCTCGCTGTAGACGCGTTATTGCCCATGCAGCCGTGAGCATTTTAGTTTCATTAAAAAAATAGCGCCATTTCGGGGGTGGGATTGCTTGAATGTTTTTTTTCAAAAGCACAATGTTGTGTTTTATTGCGAGTGTACATAAATATAAGTAAACACAGTGCAGTTTAAATGATGTCCTGTATGAACAAACCGACAGAGTAGCCTATGTTTTTATGTTTCCACTGTTCGATCGTACACACACACACACACACACACACACACACACACACACACACACACACACATACACACACACAGTGCATTCCAGCATTGCAATCTTGACATCGCAGCCGGTTCATTACAGCCGTAATAAAATATAATAATAAATATAAATAGTCAACCTATTTGCAGCAAATGATAGTAGATTTTAGATCAATATATTTGTTTTCCTTACAATTTTAATTAACACTAACTTTATTCTCATCTGAATTATAAATAATTTATTTCTGTATAAAAATACTACCATTAAAAAATACATTTGATTGTCTTTTTTAATCAATGGAGAATGTGTGACTTAAAAATAAACAGATTAGTGCTCGGTTTGAGGACAAGAAATGAAAACCAATGCAATATGATGAATGTCCAAAACGTACGCTCTTCTCTGCCCGTTCCTCGCCTCACCATATATATATATATATATATTTATTTTTTGTTATATATATATATATATATATATATATATATATATATAGCTCGATGGAGGGCCCAAGCCGGTGACACCGCCACCCCGGTGGCTTTAGTGTAACTAAAGGCACCAGGGTGGCGGTGCCACCGGCTTGGGCCCGCAATCGCTGCTCGCAGCTATATTTATCATTGAGTCCAGAGAAAATTTAAGGTTTTGATATTAAGATAATCTACTTCTTTTTCAAAATATAATGCATAGTGCTAGTAGGCCTAAGTTTATTAGTCACATTCTTCCACTTGAGTAAACTTAGAATGAACTATCGCTACTTTTATTTATATATATATATATATATATATATATATATATATATATATATATATATATATATATATAAATGAGCAAAACTTGGCCACTAAATATTTAATATTCAGTTATTTTAATGATCACAATTAAAGTTTTAATTTTATTAAATTGAACAAGTGCAACATTCAGCATTCAATCAAATATTCTAAAAGATTGATAATAATGTTATTTCAACATAATATATAGTTATTTCGACATAATATGTGTGCGTGCAACAAGCAAGATGTGCATTTGTAAATCCGGTGACGCGTGCATTGATTTTTATTAATAAACTAGTGTTTTCTGACAGTGTCGACTCGGCTGCAAAGATGAAGTTGACGATCGCCATATTCGTAGTGAACGCGCCTATAGAGAGAAATGCACATAATGGATTACATGATCAGAGAGTAGCCTTTTTCTTTTCGTTTTGAATTATTTAGTTTAAAGACATTTCAGGCTTTGTGTATTTGATGTATTTCTCATGTCTGTGTGAGGCATACACTGAGTTTCGTTAAGTTAGGATGAGATGCGCTCCAGTTAACGTGCAATGCAAGTGACCGCGTGGGTGCCTCCATGATTATATTGTCTGTTATATTTGCTTCTTATTTATTAAATCCAGGCAACTGGTTGATGAAAAATTGATTAAAATTAAGATACAATTTATACAATACGAAATTCACTTTAAAGAAAGGCTTAGTTGACATTTTCACAAATTCCAGTGTCCTTCCACACCTCCATCCCCAGTTTGCAAGGAAGAAACAAGCCCTTAAGGCCACTGTATCCTTGTGCAAAACGCACACATAGCCTACATAAGATTTGTGGAATTCTATGTAGGCTATAATAATCAGGGATGTACTGTTTGAAGACTGACAGGGAGAGGACAAGCATACTATTAGGACTGTACTTACAGGTTACAAGCGCCACACTGTTTTTTTCCATTAAAAGGTTTGAGTACAGTCGGTAAAAAAATCAAAAGTTAGGAACAACACAGCACAACACAGCCAAAAGTGGGTACTGAGGATCAACTCCTGCATATTGTACATTTTAAACACAAGGGTTATTTCAAATAATATCTAAAGAGTACAGCACATTCACAGTTCATTTTCTGTGCGAGAATCACAGTTCATTTTCTTCCTCCAAGCAGAGAAATGTACACTTAACTTATTAAAAAACAACTTGACTACTACCATCCACAGAGTAAATGTAATCCCTTGCTGTCTGGTTTAGATTTCGTTCGTGTGAAAATCCGTCCGGCATCATCCATGAATTCGAAGTACAGGCGGAGAAAGCAGCGTTACCTAGCTACTTTCTATGACAAGACCCCTGTTCCAAGATGGCAGCGGTTTTGACGCATGCTTAGAGCCCCAAGGCGACATCTAGTGTATATATCTATGGTTTGAGATGAGCAAAATCTGCGCAGAACCGATCACCAGTGATCAGCGCGAGATGCATGCCGGTTAGAAATGTGTCCTAGTGCGGTCCATAGATGTCATATAATAAAGGCTAGATGTCTCGTGCGCGCTGCTGGCCAATGGAGGCCATCTTACCACAGGGTGCTCGCTCACTGGTAACATGGTGCATGTACTTTTAAATAACCATAACTTGCTCAATTTTCTACCGATTTTCAAACGGTTTGGTTTGTTATTAACGTCAGAGATGTAGTTATGATACTGCATACATATGAATAATTATAACAATGGACTTTGTCGTGGAAATTCTTTCTCAACTTTAAATAATAATTGGAAGACAGCTGGAGATTTCAAAAGTTATAAAGATCTTTATTTCTTATAAGAAAGGCTGTTCACATACAGAACGCATCTGGTATGAGAAGGCAAAGGGCTAGTCCCCTTCCAGAGGTTATATACCCCTCATACATCCTGGTTAGGCTTCATCATTCGTTTACCTTAAAAGGCAATATCTTTCGTTTGAGATCTCTGGTCTAACATACAAGTTCCTGTTTTCAGCTGCTGCTCAAAATTCACACCTTTTGTCTATCTCTATTTTGATCTGAAGCTGCGCACATACTTTTCACCCTTGAAGTCCAACAATAGGTCACTTGAGTACTCTTAGTCTCTTTGCTATTAAGTCTCCTATAACTCAAAACATTTTGTCCCTGCAAGCTTGTCTTAACTTATGCATTTCTAAAACTTGGTTACATATCTTTAATAACGTGCTTTAGCTTATATGAATATATTTCTTCAAATGCTTATGAGTAAAAATAAAGTGAAAGATGTTAATACAAGTTGTACACTTCTAAAAGTAAAAACACATCTAAAAGTAAAAGAACACATCTAAATGTAAAATTTCTATTACAACTTCCATATGAAAGAATTATAGCCACTTTAATAACGTTTGTAAGAAACCAAACCGTTTGTAAATCCGTCAAGATTTCAGCGAGATAAGAGGATTTGTGTGCGTGCTAATCACTCACCTTAATTCACAGCTTCCCTGTGGCAAGATGGCCGCCGGTGATGCCGGAAGTGACTCCGCCTTAAGACATCTAGCCTTTATATGGATATCAATACATGAATAGCAGTCACGTGACCTCTTACGTCATCCACTCTTTTTCCTGTTGACTGCCGCCATTTTGAGTACCTACGAGTACTGTCCATAGCTAGCTAGCTTGCTACGATTTACAGCTTCGTACACTTCTTACACTTCGTTCATGCTTACGGATACAGGAAATGGCTACAAAAGACAACATTGCACACCTCGACTGCCATGAAAAGAAACGCTATTTACAAAAAATATCATCGTTAGGGTGTGATCCCTACGCGATACCTGATGTGTACTTCCAGCCTCTGTCCGCTGCTACCGAACTACCAATCCTGTCATTCAATGATATATATATATATATATATATATATATATATATATATATATATATATATATATATATATATATATATATATATATATATATATATATATATATATATACCTTGTACATAATCCGTCGCCATACACCGGTGAAAGCCTCAAAGCGTACAAGAGTACCGAGGCATATCGATACTTTGTTGCAGGGTGGGTCCTTGATTCGAAAATATGGCACCTTCACAAGAAGAAGATGTTTCTCGTGAAAGGAAAGGTAAGTGTTCTTTTAATCCAACTTTGTAAACAGCAGCTAGCCTGACAACTCAAGGCTATATAGACTAACTTTTAGCTGTTCTCTAGCATTCCATATACTATGGAAGTCAATGGGACCCAAAAACTGTCTGGTTACTGATATTCTTCTAAATATCTTCCTTTCTGTTCAGCAGAAGAAAGAAATTCATACAGCTTTGAAACAACATGAGGGTGAGTATATGATGACAGAATTTTCATTTTAAAGTGAACTACTCCTTTAAGAGCACTGTCTCTCTCTTTTCTACTGTGTCAGCGAAGTCTTTACATAGATTATTTTGGACCTTTGTTGAAATTCAACTAGCACATAATATGTAGGTCTGGTATAATTTATTTAATAACCTAACAAATATACCTTTAAAAACTAACAGTCAATGGCCATGATGGTTTTAATGAATCTGTTGGCTTTTTCAACATTCATTTAGTAGTATCTCATGATCTGGTGTCTCTCCACTCCCGTAGTACACTGTAAAAAAAAAAAAATAATCAGTTGTAACATGGTTTAAATGCATTGATTGACAAATGAGTTGATTTTACTAGACTAATTGGTCTGCTGTCTTCTCTTAAGGTGAACCACTCTCAGGCCGTCAACATGACCCCCACACAACCGTGGATCGTGGTCCATGATGATGGGACAATTTTAGTGGCCCACTGCACCTGCAAAGCAGGACTGGGCGAAGCATGCTGCTGCTCTCATGTATGCTGTCTTAGCAGCGGTATATCTAAAAGATGGACTGTCCAGTACAGAGATGCCCTGTGCATGGGTTCTTCCGAGCAAAACCGGCAAGGTGCAGTACGAGGAAATCCGCAACATCTCATTCATGAAGAAGACTGTAACATACTCGCCACAACCCAGCATTCCTGTCCCTACAGAAGAAGAGTATATGGAGTTCTACCAAAAGCTTTATGAATGTGATGTTCAGGAAGAAAGTACTAAGGGAACTGCTATCTTGTCTGTGATCGAGGGCCACTCTCACAGATACAAACCAAAGACCCTCCAACTGAATTTGCCAGAACCACTTTCTAAATTATATTCAAAGGCAAAGTTGCATGCTGATTTCGCGTCCTTACTAGTAGAGAGTGAAAGCATCTTTGACAATCTTCAGATAACAGAGCAAGAGGTATGTACTGACAAATTGTAAGTCTTGTACTGTAATTAATATTTTGTGAGTTTTATCGATCATTAAACAATATTTGTATTCAGTTTTAATGTTTACATTAATAGCTTTATTTTGTTGAAATAGCATTACATTTGTCAACTTTCAGTCATTAGCAGTAGAAGAGGCAACCAGAGCGCAGTCTGCCAGTAAGGTTTGGTTTGAGCAAAGAGCAGGCAGAGTAACAGCATCAGTCTTCCACGAAGCAGGCAGGTCAGACAGTGCTGTATCCTTGTTAAAGAGGATTTGCTATCCCCGGTCCTGTCAGGTATCTACAGAGGCAATGAGGTAACGATAGAAATGTACTAGAAAGACTACATATCAAAGTATGCTGCCCAGGGCTGGTTTTCATTTCATTTGTCATAGACATATTTCAGAGAAACAATGATGTTCTTACTATCCCACTTAAAGGACTTAAATGATACAAGCTGAGAATATGATCCCAATCCTAAATATACAACTTTTCCATGGTTGTCAAAAGAGGCTGCCATTACATGAACATAATAGTGTGTGCACTCCATAGAGAATAATTAATACATTATTCTGGATTTGCAGTGGTATAATGTAGTGTGCTAATGAAGTATGTGGAGTCTGTCTAAACAATACCTTATTCTCTATTTTTCTAGATGGGGAAATGTGAGTGAGACAACAGCAAGGACACAGTACATCACAGCATTGCAAGATCATCACACCGATGTTCAAGTGCAGACAACAGGCCTAATCATCAACACATCACTGCCATGGATCGGTGCATCGCCGGATGGAATTATTACCTGTGCTTGCCACGGTAAAGGTGTGCTTGAGATAAAATGCCCTTTTACTCTTAAACACCAGTCAATCATCAACAGCTGTAATGCTGACACAAACTTCTGTCTAATGGCAAAGGACGATGTGATGGCGCTAAAGCCAAATCACAAATATATGGCACAAGTCCAACTACAGATGTGCATTGCTGAGGTCCAGTATGCTGACTTTGTAGTGTGGAGTCCCACTGAAATGTTTATTCAGCGCATTCAGTTTGTTGAAGAGTTCTTCAATGAGACATACCAAAGAGTAGAACAATTTATTAAAACTAGAATTTTGCCAGAACTTCTTGGGAAATATTACACAGTGCCATGTCCAGTGGTTTCCCCAACCTCAGAGCAACAGCCCCAGTCAGGGTGCTATTGTGGTGAACCAGCTGGAGATCCAGTGAATGTAGTAATCTGTACATCTAAACAGTGCAAAAGAGGGCACTTTCACAGGTCTTGCTTGCGGTTGACTAGAGTTCCAAAAGTGTGGAAATGTTATGAATGCAGGAAAATTCAGAAAAAATGAAGTTAGTTCAGATTCCCTGTAGTGTTGACCACACACACACACACACACACAGACAGACACACAGACAGACAGACAGACACACACACAGAGACACACACAGACACACACACAGACAGACAGACAGACAGACACACAGACACACAGACACACACACAGACAGACAGACACACACACACACACACACACACACACATACAGAGACAGACACAGACACACACACACACACACACACACACAGACATACAGAGACAGACACACACACACACACACACACACACACACACACACACACACACAGACATACAGACAGACACACACAGACACACACACAGACAGACAGACACGGACACACACACACAGCCCAGTACGGTAGACTGTTACTCCTGGAGAATAAGGCTTTATGCTTCAGGTTCTATTAGTTGTATTAGTATTACTTACTTACTGTTTTATAATTTGCCATGGTATCATTATTGATGATTATTTATCAAAACTCTCATTGTGTAAATATTTTGTGAAAGCACTAATAGTGAACCCTTCAATATCGACATTGATGTTTGGTCAAAAATGTCATGTTTGATTTTCTCCATATCACCCAGCACATTGACTGTATCAAGTTCTCTGTGTCTGACAAATTGTAAATACTCCTTACATCTTGAAAATATATCTTATTTATTCAATTCAGTATCCTGCTAAATTAAATAATAAGCAGTGAGTTTTACTGGTCTTATTCTTGTTTTTAAGAAGTTGATAAATAAAATATTTGTACTGTATCAGCCATAAAAACTCTCCTGTGTGTCTTATTGTCACATTAAAACCATAATAGACTTTGATGTATGGTTTGACACAATTCATAATTTATTCACTCTGGTGGAACAACAGGGGGACAAAGGTTACAGAGGGCACAGCACACTTTCACCATCTTGTCCAGAGGTGTGAGTCCATCTGGGGCTGAGTAGCACAGTGTTATTGGTATAGTTCCTTGCAAAATGGTGTATTTATTTCGTACAAGGCCTATAACTCTCTCCACATGGATGCGCACTGCTGCCAGTCCCCGCGATGACTCAACTTCAGCTGGGTGAAGCTGCTGTTTTCCTTTAGTAAATGCCGGTATTTTGAGTCGAGCATTAACAAGACCCAAAGAGTCTGCCACATTAAACCCCCTGTCTGCAAGAACAACATCTCCTGGGGACAATAACTCAAGAAATCCACTGTGCTCAGTCACATGCTTGTCACTTGTCCTCCCGCCCCAACCTTTCGAAACAAAACTGATGACCCCTTGTGGAGTTATGGAGATGAGGTATTTCACTGTGTTATGATGCTTATACTGAGAATATGTTTGTGCTCTTGCTCTCATTTCCTTTGGTCTTTCGATAAATATTTCAAAGCAATCAATAATACTGGTACAATTTTCAAAGCCGTTTCTAAAACACATTGGGAGACTACAAAGGATCTGATCTCTGCTTGGCCACTTTATGATATTACACAGCCTGATATTCATTACATTCAGTGTGTTGTTGAAAACCCGACCAGCAGTTGACGTTGATACATGAAACACATGAGCTAAAAAGAAAAGTGGCAAGTTCATTCTCAGGCGCATTAATGTCAACAGAAACTGCTGAAAAGGGGACAAACTGGATTTCAACTTTAGGAATGATGAGATAAAAGAGAAAACAACAATTCGTTTTACATATGAAGGCAGGCCTGTTAATTTATGTACTTTATCATCTTTGTCCTCCAAACTTTCTTGGTTGAAAGACACTGGCCCTCATTTATCATTCTTGCGTAGAAACGGGCGTATATGTTGGCGTAAGATTATGCTTACACTCTTCTCACCGCCTGATTTATGAAGCTGTGCGTACCTTTGAAATCCAGGTGTACGCAATACCTGCGCTTGATAAATGCCGCGGCTGAAAACGAGCGTCATTAGAATAACACGCCCCTATATATTCAAGTCTCCGCTACCCCCACGCCCTCATTTTACGCCATGGACACACGGAAGACGGCAAAGAAGAGAAACTTCTTTGAGAAAGAGAAAGCGAAACCAGGGAAGTGGAAAGAAACAAAATTGATTTCTAGATTTTTATTATTAATGACGCTTATTGTTATTTAGAATGTCGTTATTATTATTATTTGTATTATTATTATTATTATTTAAAAGAAGAAGAATGTATTTTTTTATTATTTTGTTAGTCTGAATTATTTTTTTGGTCATTGAAAGCCTTTCATTACTAAACCCAGTCCGTGCACACCTGCCGGGCCTAACCCTGGCCTAACCATCGTTTCAAAGAATAGTACAACGGCGAGCGCGTCGAGTATAAATGCCTCGTCCGTTTGGGGAGGTGCGCGCGCAGTCTGCGGAGACTCGCGCTGCGGAGCCAGGCGAAAGTAGCCTATAAACAAGGCTTGAAACGTCAGGTAAAGCGCACAGGCTCGCAACTTAAGGAATACACATGCCTACAATTCAAATGCTTTGGTAAAGTCACACAAATTAAACATTGAAGTCCATGTTGCACAAAAATAAACACTGAAGTTTATAATTACTATGTTGTTGTTTTTTTACAGTGGGTCATAATATATCATATCTTTTTGTTTGTCAGTGCGTTTTGTGGTGTTAGGAATTGTTTTTCTGCGCATTCCCGCACTCAAAACGTGCGTACACCACCTCCTGAGCTGGCGTAGGATTTGAGCGTGCCGTACGCCAACGTCCATATTGATAAATCTCAAAGTCACCGTGGTTTTGGGTGTACGCCAGGTGTACGCTGGAAATTTGGTGTAAGCACTTTTGATAAATGAGGGCCACTGAATTTACTTGACCTTTGAGCTTCCAAATTTCTGTCTGTAATCTTATGCACTCCTCTTTCAATTGTTTCATTGTGGCTTCACAAAAGGCATTTCCACAGGAACGGTCCAGAGCAAGGCCTACAGCACTGCTAGTCTCCAATCCAGGCTCCTCTCTGTCAATCTCCTGTCCATCTTCTTCTCCATCCAACTCATGTCCGTCTTCTCCACCCAACCCCTCTTCATCTCCCCCCAACCCCTCTTCATCTCCCCTGTCAATTTCCTGTCCATCTTCTTCATCCAACTCATGTCCGTCTTCTCTGTCAAGCTCTTGCCTGTCATCTTTGTCCATCTCCACTACCTCTTCTTCTTTTCCAGTCTCTCGTTTGTCCAAATTACATGCTCTTTTTCTCTTCAGTTCCTGTGTTTGTTTGAATCGCGTCATTTGATTAATCCTCTTCCTCTTGTCAGGGGAGCTGAGGTATGGAAATATTGTAGGGACAAAGTCAGGGTTCAGAGGGTTCTGGCTCTTCGCACCTGGTGCTATTTCATATCTCAAATGTCAACATTATCATTTATTTCAATCATCTGTTTTTAATATAATTCTACAATTTTAATCAACATTTCAGTTACTTATGTTGTAGCAAATTCTAAGTCCTCAAATCGGGTCCCGAAGAAATCTCTCAAGAGTCGAATTTCCAGGTTTCAGAAGAAGTAACTTTATTGACAAGCAACAAAGTGAGATGCAGCTGTTCATCTGATCTACAATGGTCAGAACCTCAGGTTTTATACCTTTTCTTATCACTAGGTAGCCAATCAGCTATCGAGATCTCGCTACCGCTAGCGTCACCTTTCCGGAGACATTATTCTATTGGTGGAAAAATCTTTGGTCATACCCATTTTCTAGAACATCTTTGGTCACATGATTCAATGCACCTGCAGTGTTGTCATACCATCCATCATTTTTAATTGACGTTTTTGGTACCATCTTATCAGCTACCTATACACATCTTCTCTCTGAGCTTGTTAGGTACTCTTTCATCCTCACAGACCACTTGACCTAATTTAACCTGATGTATCCTGATTTACCCTGGGTTCTGACTGAGACACAGAAATACAGACTTTTTACATGAGGCAAAGGAAAATCTCCAACACTAACTACAACAGAACAAGAATTTACAGAAATTTGTGGTGGTTCTGCATTTTATTTGATAAATAACACAATGCTAAATCATAAAACAGATGTATGTACAATAACATTACGATGTCCAGCATCGTGAAATAGTACATTGATTGGGTTTAATTAGTCGTTTAATGATGTTGATCTGATTATTTTAAGTGCTTATTTAAATGGTCCAGGGGCAGAACTTTTGCCAAGCGTGTCAGAGTTTCTGGTTTCTAATCCGCACTCATATAGTTTTTATTTATGTGCTTGTAACGTTATATCAGGGAGGGACACGTTTGTGTGCAGTAGCCTATGTTTTGTAATTTCACCGACGAATAGAGAATCTCTCCACAACGGATTGAACCGCGCACGTCCGAGTGAAGATTAAACGGTAAACTGACCATTTGACGCTAAACTCATGCTGTTAGACAAAAGATATATGAACCAATTCACACCGATTGCTTGATACTGTTTGGAAAGATTCGTAGGCTATGTTATTATCTTTAGGTTGGCGATTAGTGACAGCGAGCAGCTAGTGTTAACTCGTTAACAATATATTTAACGTTACATCCACTTACCACAGACAAAATGAGCACTGCACAGGCGAGTGTTGGCAGTTGGTGTCCAGTCTGCCCTCTTGACGGCTGCAAGCCACTGATGGCGTCTTTTTTCATCCTGCGGTAGCCTGTAAAATGATATTTTGGGGTCTCCTTTTCGGTTGTTGCACCCCACCGCACAACATATTGAAGGCATAGCTAGTTCCTTTGCTTTGCGACTAGGTACTCAAGATGGCGGCAGACAAGTTTTAGAAGGGAGTGACGTCAGTGAGGAGACGTTGGTGACATCATCTGATATTCATCAATAGGCTTGTTTGAGATGAGCAAAATCTGCGCAGAATCGATCACCGGTGATCAGCGCGAGATGCATGCCGGTTAGAAATGTGTCCGAGTGCGGTCCGCCTTGCTCTGATGTCATGCTGACGTATGTCAAAAATCTCTCGCGAGCGCAAGGCGGACGTGTCGAATTCTGCAGTCGAGCGCAGTTGCTCTCCACCGACTGCTCTGATCAAAAGGTGTGTTCGACATCGGCTGCGGCTGGATGCACCTGATCGGCGAGAGTAGCCGCGTGCAGGCGGGGAGGAGTTGCAAACGAAGACGTGAAGTCGGACACTTTCTGGTTCCCGTAGTGACCGCTCACGTGGTGTTTGCATACTTTACCACAGCTGAAGTGAAATAAATGCAATTTTTGCCAAATAATATGCAGATGTTTCAGAGACATTCAATATTTTATGTACTGCTTCATACAGCGTCTGTTTGAACAAGAATAAAGTTCAACATAAGCTACTATCAATGAAGTGGAGTCTACGTTTTTTAATCAGTTTTAATTTGATAAACATGACACAATATAACATGACAACGACATGAAAAGAGTGTTTACTATAAACTGATTTGAGAGCTTTAGAGCAGTGGTTCCCAATTCCAGTCCTCGTGACCCACTGCTCTGCACATTTTGTAGGTCTCTCTTATCTGACACACTCAGTTCAGTTCATGGAGTCTCTCCTAATGAGCTGATGATCTGGTTCAGGTGTGTTAAATAAGGGAGACATACAAAATGTGCAGAGCAGTGGGTCACGAGGACTGGAATTTGGAACCACTGCTTTAGAGGAACTAAAGAGGCTTAATTGTTTGAGATGAGCAAAATCTGCGCAGAATCGATCACCGGTGATCAGCGCGACATGCATGCCGGTTAGAAATGTGTCCGATGCTGCGTTCCAGTCCACTTTTAGACACGCACTTGCGAACTTCCCTAAGCACTTCCTCTCGGGGGAATCCCTGCCGCCATTTTTAAGTGCGTTCCACTTCATGAAGTGGACGAGGGAAGTTTATATGGACAGACCCTCGTTCCCTCAATTTTGACCGAGGGAGCGAGTCTACTTCATATGTACACTTCAGGCACCTATATGTCCCACAATGCAGTACGATTGTGACGTCACCACAGATCTCGTCTAATCACCATCACAACAGACAACTCTATGATATACTAATTATATATTGTTTTATTTAAAACAACCGAAACACACATATAAACATTTGGATGCTGCATTAAACAAATTCTTAAAGGAAAAAAAAATGTAAATAATAAATCAACTCCATAGCTGATTCCAAGTGATCAAGGGCTTAGGGCGTTCCAGTTCAGCCCATTGCAGTTCTCTTACGAGAGGTCTCTCGTACTGCGTAAGATATCTTACGCTAGGGGAAAATCCTTTTTCCGCGAGATATTGAAGCCAAAAATTATCCTTAATTTTGTAATAATGCAAAACGCGTTGCGGCAGCATGCAGACATAGGCGAGACAGCTCGCGCGCTTATTGGCTGCTCTGCGGCAACTGCAGCAGCCTATCGAGCGAGGCCTGGCGTGACGCCAGACCCAATCAGGGCACTTCGCGCCCGCTGCGTCACGTCCCGCCGAAATGGGCGTGGTCTAGGCCTATAAATACCACTCGCAGGCAGCCATTATCTGATTTTTCATCCTTCAAGCGAAGCACACGCATCGCTGGAGCCGGAGAAGAAGCCGCGCCGTCTGAGAGAGAGCACCTTCAGCGGGACGAGTCACTGAAGTCGCTGGCCGCGCCGCCTTCCTGCCTTCCTGCTGCGCTTTCCGGCGCTTATATCCTTCCCTTTATTACACTGTACTTTTGTGTGTGTGTGTCGCCGCCGCGACACACATTCTAAAAGAGCTAGCGTCTTTTTAAAGATGCCTTCCTGCGGCTCGTGCAGAGCCACACTCAGCGACGGGGACCGCCACGTGGTTTGCGTTTCCTGCCTGGGTGATGAACATGCAGTTCTCGCGCTCGCTGACAGCGGCTGCCCTCACTGCGAGCTGATGGCAATGGCGACTCTGAGGACTCGCCTAGCCTTCTTCACCGAGACTGCTCCCCCGCCCGCCGCAGCGTCGCGCCGTAAAAAGCGCCGTGCCCAGCGGGCCCCGGAACCCTCCCTCAGCCGCCAAAGCTCGCCGGTTCGCCCGCTTGCTTCCCCGGCTTCGTCAGCCTCGCTTCCTGACGGACAGCAGCCGCCGTCTGCCGCCGCTTCCGTTGACATCGTGGATGAGGAAGCCCTGCTGGGAGAGGATGATTCCTGCTCTATCCTGGCATCAGGCAGTGAGGATTGGGCGGGCTCTGAGGACCCCGCGCCCCCTGCCCGCATGTCTTCAGGCAAGAGAGCGTCCATCGAGACGGAGCTCATGCGAGTACTCGCACAGGCCGCGGCGAGCCTCGGCCTCGAGTGGTCTTCGCCTGAGCAGCCCGCTCACAACCGGCTGGATGGATTTTTCCTGCCTGGGGAGCGCGCTTCGCCTGCGTCCAGACCGGCGCCTTTTCTTCCTGAGTTACACGAAGAAGTCGCCAAGTCCTGGAACGCCCCCTATTCGGCTAGAGTGCGTCCTGCTGTTTCTTTGGCATTCTCCGCTGTTGACGATGCCAAGAACAAAGGATACCTTTCGCTGCCGCCGGTCGAAGAGGCGATAGCGGCCCACTTATGCCCGCCCTCTGCTGGACGGCGTGCTAAGTCGGCCCTACCCTCTAAAGCTTGCCGCACGACGTCAAGCCTGCTCCGCCGCGCTTTCTCCGCCGCCGGGCAAGCTGCGTCAGCGCTGCACACCATGGCAATGCTTCAGATCTTCCAGGCCGATCTCCTCCGTAAGCTGGATGAGGAAGGGCCTGACGCGATCTGCGTGCCGGACTTAAGGAGTGCCACGGACCTCGCTCTCCGTGCTACTAAGTCTGCAGCGCAAGCCATTGGACGGAATATGGCCTCTCTCACCGTGACTGAGAGACATCTTTGGCTGACGCTCTCGGAAATGGCCGAGTCTGAGCGCACCGCGTTCCTCGACGCCCCTGACCACCGCAGAGGAGTCGAGCGCGGGCAATCTGCCCGCTGTTATCAGCGCGCCCCATGCCTCAAATGTCACGAGCGCGATGCTTGTGTTGCAGCACGCCGAAGCCTCTCCATCGCTGAGCGAGCGGAGCGCGCTTCGTATTCAACCCCTAGCTATCCATGCAGACGCATGGGCAAAGCTGCCCGGGGTTTCGAAGTGGGTGCTGAACATTATAAAAAGAGGCTATTCGCTGCAGTTTCGCCGACGCCCTCGCCGCTATGTGGCGCGCGTCGAGACCACGGTAAAAACAGAAGTAGCACATTTACTTCGAGCCGAAGTGACGAAACTATTGAGCAAAGGGGCCATAGAGCCTCTCTCTCAAGTTCAGAGCGAAGGAGGGCTATACAGCAGATACTTCCTGGTACCGAAAAAAGACGGGGGTCTCAGACCCATACTAGATCTAAGGCAACTGAACAAAGTGCTTGTGAAGCGACAGTTCAGGATGCTCACGACCAGACAAATCCTTGTGCAGATTCGCCAAGGAGATTGGTTTGTGTCAATAGATCTGAAAGACGCGTATTTTCAAATACAGATAGCGTCACGTCACAGGCGATATTTGAGATTCGCCTTCGAGGGCCAGGCATATCAGTACACAGTCCTGCCATTCGGTTTGTCCCTGGCACCCCGTACATTTACGAAGTGCATGGACGCGGCGCTCGCACCCCTCAGAATGAGAGGCATACGAGTGCTGAACTATTTGGACGATTGGCTGATTCTAGCGCAATCTCGCGCAGTGCTCATAGAACACACGACCATTTTACTCGATCACCTCGAGGATTTGGGTCTCAGTGTCAATTGGGCGAAGAGCTCTCTGTTACCCAGTCAGAAGATATCTTTCCTGGGCACAGAATTGGACTCGCTGTCCATGATAGCGCGACTATCACCACAGCGCGCGGTAGACATTCAACGCACAGCGAACGCGTTTCGCTGCGGCGCGTCTGTCCCGCTCAAGAAATTTCAGAAGATGCTAGGTCTCATGGCCTCAGCATCGTCAGTGCTCCAGCTGGGCCTGCTCCGCATGCGCCCGCTGCAGTTTTGGCTGAAAGCGCGAGTCCCACGCAGAGCGTGGGCATCCGGTTCGCTTCGCCTCAGGGTCAATCAGAAGTGCGTCACAGCTCTGAAACCTTGGAGAGCGAACGACTGGTACCAATTAGGTGTAAGCCTGGGGACTTCCTCGAGGGTGAAAGTGGTGTCCACGGACGCGTCCACCTCGGGATGGGGAGCGCTGCTCGAGGGCAGACCGTTCTTCGGCCAGTGGTCGGAACGGGAGAAGCTCCTGCACATAAACTGCCTCGAAATGCTGGCAGTAGACAACGCGCTGACGCGTTTTTGTCCCCAGATAAAAGGACGCCACGTCTTGGTCCGTTCGGACAACATGTCTGTGGTGTCCTACATAAATCGCCAGGGCGGCCTCAGGTCCAAGAACCTGTACAGGCTGGCAGAACGCCTCCTGGTATGGGCTCAGTGCAACCTGCGCTCGCTCAGAGCAGCGCACGTGCCAGGGCTCCTGAACATAGGACCGGACAGACTGTCCAGGAACAATGTTCCGGCAGGCGAGTGGTCTCTACACCCACAGACAGTCCAACTGCTGTGGAAGAAATTCGGCAGAGCGGAAGTAGACCTGTTTGCGTCTCAAGAAAACGCTCACTGTCAGGAATTTTTCTCAAAGAGCAGGAGCGCGCTGGCCCATGTGTGGCCCCGCCGCCCGCTCTATGCTTTTCCCCCCGTCTCTCTCCTGCCTCAGGTGATAGAACGGATCAGGGAAGAAGGATGCTCAGTACTGCTGGTGGCACCGTTCTGGAAAAACCAACCTTGGTTCCCAGTCGTGATGCAGTTAGCAAGTACTGCCCCGTGGCCAGTACCAGTGAGGAGAGACCTCCTCTCACAGGCCCACGGTTCGATCTGGCATCCTCACCCGGAACTGTGGTCCCTTCATGTCTGGGCCATCAACGGGTACATGTTGGACTCCCTGAAGGAGTATTAAACACGATCACGCAGGCTAGAGCTCCGTCTACGAGACGACTCTATTCCTCGAAATGGTCAGTGTTTTCGGGCTGGTGCACAGCCCGTGGTGTGTCACCCACAGACTGTGGTGTGGCGGAGGTGCTTTCCTTCCTACAAGAGCTGTTGGATGGGGGCAGGGCCCCCTCCACGCTCAAAGTTTATGTGGCGGCTATAGCAGCGTTCTCAGAAACAACGCTTGGTCAGTCAATAGGAAGGAACGATTTAGTCATCCGCTTCCTTAGAGGGGCTAAGAGACTGAATCCTCCCAGACCTCCCTCAGTCCCCGTATGGGACCTTTCTACGGTTCTGGAAGCCATGAAAGGTGCGCCATTTGAGCCTTTACAGTCAATCGATTTGAAACACCTGTCTTTCAAGACGGTGTTTTTGCTGGCTCTCGCTTCGGTGAAGCGCATAGGGGATCTTGGAGTTTGGGCCTAATGACTCAAAAGTTATACTCAAACCTAAGCACGGTTATGTTCCGAAATCCCTCAACACACCGTTTAGGGCGCAGGTTATCTCCCTGTCAGCCCTACCGGTCCCTGATGACGAAAGAGACGCGAGCCTCCTCTGCCCAGTCAGGGCATTACGAGCTTATGTGTCTCGCTCGTCTGGTTTCAGACAGACGGAGCAGCTCTTTGTTTCGTTTAGCGGACGTTCTAAGGGACTAGCCGCGTCGAAACAGAGCCTATCCAGATGGATAGTTGATGCTATAGCGCTGGCATACGCCTCCAAGGGCATGCAGTGCCCGTTGGGTGTCAGAGCGCACTCCACGAGAGGCATGGCCTCTTCGTGGGCCTGGTCAAGTGGGATTGCCTTGCAAGATATTTGTATGGCGGCAGGCTGGGCCTCCCCGTCTACATTTATAAGGTTTTATAGCCTAGAGGTTCCCGCCCTGCAGGCCAGGCTGCTGTCGGTCTAAGTTTACCAGTATTGTCTGACCTGATGCGATCAGCTCAGAATGCTGCGTCTACTGAGCACAGCTCAATGTTCGACAGTAAAAAAGTAGCAGCACGAGATGTGCCTGGGCAAACTGTGTAAGACCCACATTCCCCCATCAGTTCAGGCCGTACCCCGCCCTGTCTGTATGATGAAATTCGCGTCTCAGCGACGCTACCATATGTGGAAGAGTGCGGCTTCGCCCCTCCCTCTTCCTGGACTCCCTGTGAGTTCCCTGAGTGATTGTGCACTATATGTACCCCGGGCTTTCGCCCTTGGGTCTTTGGTGTCAGATCTCAGCATGCACGGCGTTTTGCATTGGGTCCCCTAGCGTAAGATATCTTACGCAGTACGAGAGACCTCTCGTAAGAGAACGTACTCGGTTACTAACGTAACCTCGGTTCTCTCTAGAAGAGGGAACGAGTACTGCGTATCTTGCCGTGCATGCACACGCTCTGGTTGCTTCGATGATGAAAAACCAGATAATAGCTGCCTGCGAGCGGTATTTATAGGCCTAGACCACGCCCATTTCGGCGGGACGTGACGCAGCGGGCGCGAAGTGCCCTGATTGGGTCTGGCGTCACGCCAGGCCTCGCTCGATAGGCTGCTGCAGTTGCCGCAGAGCAGCCAATAAGCGCGCGAGCTGTCTCGCCTATGTCTGCATGCTGCCGCAACGCGTTTTGCATTATTACAAAATTAAGGATAATTTTTGGGATTTTTGGGAAAAAGGATTTTCCCCTAGCGTAAGATATCTTACGCAGTACTCGTTCCCTCTTCTAGAGAGAACCGAGGTTACGTTAGTAACCGAGTACGTTTCCGCCAGTAGTGGGCACTCGTGCAACGTAAGCAATGACGTACATCCGAGTGAACGAGACGGAGGGAAGTTAGCGAGTGAAGGGCATGACTATAGGCTTGTTTGAGATGCGCCTTGCCTCGCCTGAAATGTATGCGAGAGTAGGCGGCTGCAGTGAGAGGAGGAGTGAAAAAAGCGCAGGCAAGCCGGACAGTTCTCTCTTCTCGTAGTGGATCTGACACCTGCGAGATCATAGATGAATAACGCGGGATTCACCGGATTCACGATCGTGCACACTGTTGCTAATAAACTGAATAGGCTTGTTTGAGATGCGCCTTGCCTCGCCTGAAATGTAGTCGAGAGTAGGCGGCTGCAGTGAGAGGAGGAGTAAAAAAAGCGCAGGCAAGCCGGACAGTTCTATCTTCTCGTAGTGGATCTGACACCTGCGAGATCAAAGATGGATATCGCGGGATTCACGCTCGTGCACAGTGTTGCTAATAAACTGGATGTAATTAAATTTATGTTGCTTTTATATGAAAATAAATAAAATGAACAAGACACCCAAAGTACTTGTTATTTAATTCCATTCCAAATACATGTTTATCAATATTTTTTTTCTTTAATACAGGCATATGTGTTTTTATTTATTTATTTTTTATAAAAATTAAATTGCATAACCCATAGAGATCGCACTGTTAGATACGTTGGGAATATTCACACATAACGTATACACATAAAACATGATATCAGAGTTTTAAAATCAAACATTTTAAAAGAGAACAATACATCACGGTTGTTTAAACCAATGAACATTAAGCTGTGTCGTCAGCAAGTCGTTTCCCATCATGCTTTTGATCAGCGCAGTCGGTGGAGAGCAACTGCGCTCGACTGCAGAATCCGACAGGTGTGCCTTGCGCTCGCGAGAGATTTTTGACATACGTCAGCATGACATCAGAGCAAGGCGGACCGCACTCGGACACATTTCTAACCGGCATGCATCTCGCGCTGATCACCGGTGATCGATTCTGCGCAGATTTTGCTCATCTCAAACAAGCCTGATGGAATTGAAGTTCTGTAGCTTTTATATGAAAATAAATATAATGAACAAGACACCCAAAGTAGCCTACTTATTTAATTCCATTCCAAATACATGTTTATCAGTCTTTTTTCTTTAATACAGACATGTGTTGTTTTTTTCTTTCTTTTTTTAAAAATAAAAATTACATTGCATAACCCATAGAGATCGCACTGAGATAGTTTGGGAATATTACCACATAACGTATACACATAAAACATGATATCAGAGTTTTAAAATCAAACATTTTAAAAGAGAACAATACATCACGGTTGTTTAACCCTAAAACAGGCAACGTGACTCACGAGTCACATAGTTTTTATTGTCTTTTTTGGGGCCTAAGAACGATTTTTTCATCAAATCCTTTTATCATTTATCACAGCCTGGTCTGTCTTGAATATGCTGGTCACATGATTTGCTTCAAGTTTTTTGTGATAAATTAGTCAGCCTGACCTAAATCCAGCATGGCTACCGGTGGTGCAGGACATTCAGATTTTGAGGAAAGTAAATATATATTAAACTTACTTTTCTTCTGGAAAAATAATAATAATACTGCTAACATTAATTGTGAACATTGTCTTAAAGTGCTGAAGAAGAAAAATAATTAATATGTTGTTCATGTTGTTATTTAGCACGTTTTGAAATATATGTGACTCCTGAGTCACGTTGCCTGTTTAGGGTATAAAAAAGGGATTAACTCTAATTTTGACTATCTGTGTATTTTGAGTTTTTAATTCACTATATTACAATTAAATCCTAATCTAATCATGACAAACTATCGTTGGAAAGGTCTAAGACTCCTAAATAGATATTCTAGCTCTGTTTTTTGTTACAAATTATGTAGGAACAGTAATAGATGAATTTATGACAAGAGGGCACCTCAAAAAATCTACATCGTAACAGGAGTTCTGGCGTTTGTCACAAAAAGTCGACGCACACACTTTTAATAATTGAAACTTTGGTTTTCATGCTAAAAGTTCATAATAAAACATATAATCTAGTATTTGTCAATAAAAAATGATAAAATAATATTATCCTCTAAAAAGCATAACATATATATAGCCTATATTATACTCTAAAGTATAATATTATCTTTTTATCACCTTTTTTATTACATCACATATTTTAGTAGTTATCATAAATTAGGTATCATTTGAAAGCTTACAAACTCAGAATTCATCCTGTGAAAACCGCTTTGAAATTGGACATTGCGTTACCATAGAAACGGTAGTCTAAATTCTTTTCTCTGGCTCCAGCCCTTTTGGGCGTAATCATGTTTCATAATTTGTGATCAAAACCTTTTCTAATCTTGACAAAATATTGTCAGAAAGGTCTGAGTCTCAAGGTTTGATATTTTGTGACAGAAGTGATATTTGGACAGAAATGTATTAATTTGTTACAGCAGAATGCATACAATTAAATTCAATGGAATGTATGTCACCCGGTGGCTATTTCTGGTATTACGCCTAAACAGAATCTCATGGGAACTTCAAGTTTTGTGATATCAACTTCAAATTTGGAACAAAACATGGTTAGATATATGGCTTTGATTTTATATTAATTTTAGAGTAAAACATATTTTGTAAAATAGATATTTTATATAAAAGAATATTAAGTACAGTATATTTGATTTACTGTAAATTTAAACTTCCATAACTTTTTCATACTTTCATTTTTTTAAGTGCTTTCACTTCAGCAATAATCTGCAGAGTGTTTTCTTTAAAACAATACCAAACTTAGGTCTATACCCAAAAGCATTCTTGAATTACAACCATTTAAGTTTGAATAGTGCATTTTAATGTCCATTCTCAAAAAGGGGGTGACAGTTAAGGGGTTAAAGTACCATTTTTATGGTAAGGCAGGGTCCGATTTCAAAACAGTTTTCACAGGCTGAATCTTGAGTTCGTAAGCTTTCGAATGATATATAATTTGTCAACATTAGATCAGGAGAAGTATAGGGTATAATTGTTTTAAACATGCAATGGCAGTTACAGTTATAGATTTGGTCCTTTTTTTATACCCTAAACAGGCAACGTGACCTGGGAGTCACAACTCATAAAATCCAAAATATATAAAATATTTCAAAAATTCTTTTGGATATGTTTTACTTAAGTCCAGATGATATAAAAAATTACATGAAATTATTTTTTGCTTATCATTTTCTACTCTTGCCTGTTTAAGGGTTAAACCAATGAACATCAAGCTGTGTCGTCAGCAAGTCGTTTCCCATCATGCTTTTGATCAGCGCAGTCAGTGGAGAGCAACTGCGCTCGACTGCAGAATCCGACAGGTGCGCCTTGCGCTCGCGAGAGATTTTTGACATACGTCAGCATGACATCAGAGCAAGGCGCACCGCACTCGGACACATTTCTAACCGGCATGCATCTCGCGCTGATCACCGGTGATCGATTCTGCGCAGATTTTGCTCATCTCAAACAAGCCTAATTTTGGACTGGAACGCAGCACGAGTGCGGTCCGCCTTGCTCTGATGTCATGCTGACGTATGTCAAAAACCTCTCGCGAGCGCAAGGCGCACCTGTCGAATTCTGCAGTCGAGCGCAGTTGCTCTCCACCGACTGCGCTGATCAAAAGCATGATGGGAAACGACTTGCTGACGACACAGCTTAATGTTCATTGGTTTAAACAACCGTGATGTATTGTTCTCTTTTAAAATGTTTGATTTTAAAACTCTGATATCATGTTTTATGTGTATACGTTATGTGTGAATATTCCCAAACTATCTAACAGTGCGATCTCTATGGGTTATGCAATGTAATTTTTATAAAAAAAAATAAAAAAAATAAAAAAACACGTATGTATTAAAGAAAAAAAAAAGATTGATAAACATGTATTTGAAATGGAATTAAACAAGTAGGCTACTTTGGGTGTCTTGTTCATTATATTTATTTTCATATAAAAGCAACAGAACTTAAATTGCATCCAGTTTATTAGCAACACTGTGCATGAGCGTGAATCCGGTGAATCCCGCGATATCCATCTTTGATCTCACAGGTGTCTGATCCACTGCGAGAAGAGAGAACTGTCCGTCTTGCCTGCACTTTTTTCACTCCTCCTCTCACTGCAGCCGCCTACTCTCGCATACATTTCAGGCGAGGCAAGGCGCATCTCAAACAAGCCTAAGGTGTTCGAATAAACACGAAACACACGTGATCGTTGTCATGCGGTGAATCCGGCCAATCGTGGAACAGCTGTGTCGTCATCAGCCCCCGTGCAGCCCAGTGCAGCCGCTCTTGAGAAGCTGCGCTGGCTGAGTTCTCCGGCTACTCTCGAATTGCTCTCGCGGTACTTTGATGGCATACGTCACAGTCACGTGGCGTCGGCGCTGTATCAAGTCGGACAAAATTTCTAACCGGCATGCACTGCTTCAAGTCAGCCGCCGATCGGTCTGCCCAGAGCTGCATGAAGTCGAACAAGCCTAAAAGCATGATGGGAACGATTTGCTGACGACACAGCTTAATGCTCATTGGTTTAAACAACCGTGATGTATTGTTCTCTTTTAAAATGTTTGATTTTAAAACTCTGATAGCATGTTTTATGTGTTATGTGTGAATATTCCCAAACTATCTGACAGTGCGAATGCGATCTTTATGGGTTATGCAATGCAATTTTTATTAAACACATATGTCTGTATTAAAGAAAAAAATATTGATAAACATGTATTTGGAATGGAATTAAATGATGTTTTATTAACAAAGTTCGGGAGGAGCAGGTTCAGATAATTAACCAAATTATGCACAGCTGGAGATTAATCAGTAATCAACTCAATGACAGAGTATAAATTCACAGCAGACCTATCTCTGTTCATTGAAAGTTTGTCAGCATCCCTCCTCCACCCCATCTCCTCACTTCCAGTTCCATCTACACTTACCAACTGGGGGGAGTACTCTGGGTTCGGGCCTAACTCCGAGCTCGGAGCCCTCTCCCCGGACAACACGCCAAATACGCATAAACTTATTGTACTAATTATATGTAGATGTGAACTCGTGAAATAAGTACTTTGGGTGTCTTGTTCATTATATTTATTTTCATATAAAAGCATCAGAACTTAAATTACATCCAGTTTATTAGCAACACTGTGCACGAGCGTGAATCCCGCGATATCAGTAGGCTTGTTTGAGATGCGCCTTGCCTCGCCTGAAATGTCTGCGAGAGTAGGCAACTGCAGTGAGAGGAGGAGTAAAAAAAAGTGCAGGCAAAAAGTCTGTGTCTATCCCTTTTCTAGGGGTGCAACAGTTACATCATGACATTGCGCATGTTTTTTTTTTAACACCTCCAGATGGCAGTATTCTCACTTCAAAAAAGAAAAGGAAAAGGATTTTAAAGGCCTTCACTCTATTTTAATATGAAATATTGCATTTATTGAAAATAAACAACAAATAAAATAAAAAGTAGCATTAATTTTTAATGGACTTTTTTTTATAGATATTGTATAAATATTGCATAGTATCATAAAATTCCCTCAAAATTCTAAATAATAATAAAAAAATATGAATTAACAAAAATATATAACATTCCTAAAAAAAAAAAAAGTTACATTTCAAGGCTTCGGTCACTTTGACTGCGAAGGAGCCAAGTGTGACCCCAAAATGAAGAGTCTCAGAACACACATCACACCAAAGGGAAAATCTGATAAGTCTGTAGAACCATCAAGACAATCGGGACCTTTAGGATTATCGGAAGGGGAGCATTGGACCCAAAATCGGCCCGATCTTGTTGTCTGTGGGTGCCTTAAGCTGAAGTGTTCAATAAGGGAATAAGTAAACCAATATCCTTTAAAAAGTTCTCTTCAATATTACGGATACATAAAAAAATGTTGAGTAAAATTACATGAGTCAAAGCCTATTGCACGATACGTGCTGGTTTTGGCCTGCATACATATAACATAAACATATATGAAAAGTTACTCATCGCAAATGTATTGCAGTTATGTGTGTGACGGCTGCGTAGCCCACCTCACATATTTGTCCTCTGCCATGGTTTAAATAGTTTATTTTGAAGTTTAATTGAATATGGTTTGTTACTTTATTTAAAACCCCTTATTAAAAACACAGGACAAGTTAACAGTTGATTAAAATCTGATTAAAATTAAAATTACAGCAGGGTGCACATTTCTTATATTCCTCTTTGCTGTTTAAATCTACCTGAGTCCTAGATTCCTCTGGTCCATAGAGTGAATGGCCGCATTCCATGTGTCAGTAAACAAAGGGAGAAGACAACTCACCATATTCTCCATCATATAAATGCACACATTTCACTTGTTCAAGACATTGCATTGATTTAATACAGTATATTTGGCATTAAATGGGCATACTCTGTGTCAGTAGCTATTTGTAACATCATGAATATGAAGAAAACAATATTATAATAGTCAAATGGGAAACATTTTACAATTCAGTTACATATTTATTACTTCAAAATTATTATTTTTTAAAGTTTTCCCTAGTTTAATTAGCTTAGTTAATGCAGTATGAACTAACAACAAAAAAGTGTTTGTATACATCCATTGACATGACAATTACAACAAATATATTGTTTATTGTACAAAAATAAATAAAAAATAAATTGTTTTTTAATATTTTAGATATGGATTCGATTAAAATCCATGTGAAAACAGATCATATTTAATAAAATAACATTACGTGTATGTGTAGTGCAACGATAAGCTCCGCCCCTCGCTTCCGTCCTGTTGCTGCTGGTCGAGTACTTGTGCTGGTCTGGCGCTGCTGGTCTGAAACTTCTGTCGCTGCTGTTATGCAGCTGGATAGCCTATATTTCACCACTACTGGCGTGGACAAGGGGCGGGATTTCAACTTTCAAACACGGCTGGCAAACGCACTCGACTTCTGCAGTCTTTATTCTGTATTTGTGCGAGTGTTTATGGTAGTACACCAGGAGCGGTGTCAAGCTATATTTTAGTGTTTCACCACACGGATATTCGGTGCTTTAACCCCGGCAGAGCGCACTCTGTCGCTGACTCTGACCTTAAGATTGCTGTGCGATTTCAGGTGGTTATGTATTTGTCTGTTATTTCACGCCTAGTTTTTTATCTGTAAAATATTCCGGACCTGTCTATGCTCTTGCCTCATGCCTGGCTGTGTTAATCGGATGGTCTTATTGCACTTGTTTTGATTCAGCGAAATTCTGGAAAAGTAGGTGAGTACCTCGTCCGAAATGTTGCCTATTACATTTTTCATTGTTGTGTAGGCTACTATGTTTGCTGAAAGTTGCATATCCGTTAATGTTCTCGTAACTCTGTTATTCTGAACAGGCTTTACTTACGTTATGTTAATTGAACGACATTATTTGTTTAAAAACCATGGATAAATGTCAGAGCAGAGTAAATGGGCAGAGTGTGTTGCTTAATTCGACTGACAAATCAAAGGTCTCTTTTTCAATTTTGACTTTCGATTCTGAGTTCTGGCTAAAATGTGTGAGTCTTTTACTTGTTTTTTTGTTGTTTTTTTTACTTTTTTTTTATCTTATCTGTTTATCAGTTTCTTTTTTTGTTGAGATCGGATGACATGTCCCCCACTCGATTTAAATCATCAATTGATCTTTCATTGTGATTGATTTGTTTTGCCATTTCCGTCTGAATTCTGCAAGCTGGTTGTAACTCAGTTCAGGAACATAATTGTCTGGTTTATATAGAAGCAAACATTTCTCTTTGAGTTCTGAGGGCTGAGTCTTAAAAAACAATGGTCCCCCAATGAGCTGTTTGGGAAAGCACACAGTTAAAAAGGGATGGTTAGGAGTAATTTCAACCTAGTGTCCTTTGCACCATGACCTTTAGAGATATCAGCCGAATGGCTTAGTGCAGGCGCTAATGGATCCAAGGTATCTCGTAAATTACCCCACTAATAATGCCCGGAATGGTACCAAACTTCTACAGTAGTACAAATAGGTTCTGTACATAAAACGAGGCATTGGAAAGTTTGTAAGTACATCAGGAGTTTATTTAAATAACACTTGCCTGATGGCTCATGTTACCGCTTACCCGGACGCCGAGGTCACTTCCGTGATTTGGCTCGAGGTCATGGTGCAAAGGACCCTAGGTTGAAATTACTCCGAACCATCCCTTTAAATACCTGCAAAAACAAAGGCATTGCAAGCGTGGCGAACTAAACTTGAGGAATGATTTCACTTCAGCAGTGTCAAAGAAAAGTTATGTAAGGAGTGTGAAATTGAGTTATTGTGTTAGACATCGGGGGCCGTACAAAACGTAACAAAAATGCTTAAGCTTTGACTTAATTGTCCAAAAATTCTTATTAAAAGTAGGACTTGTTTAAGATTAGGAGCTATTTATAAAGAAGCTAAAAGCAATTTTTAGTTAAAGGTGAACTAAGTAACTTTTTTTACCTTAACTGAACAGCTTCGGAGTCATTGGAATGCTTATATTACTTATTTCGGGTTGAATGGTGGTCGTTTCGCACCCCCCTGGTGCCCGTGAGCGGAAAATACACACTTGCAACTTTGAGGCGGCGGGCCGCCGGCCGCCGCGTCAGCAAGGCTCGCGTGATATCAGGTCTCGCGATGTAAACAATTGCTTTACGGCCAAAAGAAATCTGCTAAAATGCTGTCATTATTGCGCTCCCTCACGCTGTCCGAACCCGAATGAAGAAGATGTTTTAAAGAATGTCCCATCTGCTTTGATGTCGTTGATCTACTAGCCTCTGGTGTCTGAGAATCACCAACGAGTTTTTGCAACAGTGTTGTCAAATATCTATTCCGAAGCTGTGGGGGGAGCTCTAGAGAGAAACATGCGAGCAAAAAGCGAGAATACAGCGAAGAAATCCCGAAGCTACTGAGTGCTGCTTTAAGACAGATTCTTAGGTGCTAACTGAGGTGGCACTTAAAGGGATAGTTCACCCAAAAATGAAATTATCCCATAATTTACTTACTCTCAAGCCATCCTAGGTGTATAAGAATTTCTTTTTTCAGCCGAACACAATCAGAGTTACATAAAAAAAATAAAAAAAAAACCTATCCTGGCTCTTCCAAGCTTTCTAATGGCAAGCTTTCTAAAGCTTTGAATGGTACCATAGATTTTGAAACCCATGAAAGCACATCCATCCATTATAAAAGTAATTAATACAGATCCAGGGGTTAATAAAGGCCATCTGAAGCAAAGATTTTGCAAAATATCCATATATTTATAACTTTATAAACTATAATCACTGGCTTCCGATAACGGCTGTATGCAAGTCGAGTTCTGGCCGAAGAGTGACTCATACTCCTGCAGTTACCGGAAGCCAGTGATTATAGAATGGATTACTTTTATGATGGATTGATGCACTCTTTTGGTCTTCAAAATCTAAGGTACATTCACTCCCATTATAAAACTTGGAAGAGCCAGGATGTTTTTTAATATAACTTTGATTGTGTTTGGCTGAAAGAATAAAGTCACATACACCTAGGATAGCTTTAGGGCGAGTAAAAAAACAAAAAGCTTTTGGGTGAACTAACCCTTTTAGTGTTGCAAACTAAGGACTACGATGATGTTAACCCAAAAATGGCCACCCTCAACCTCTAAATCATCCAAAAGTGAGCCTGCTGCAAGTCACAGTGGCAGGACACCAGTCATGTAATTTCAATAAAATAATTTAATTAAACATTGAAATATTTATTTTAATATTTTCATTTATTTTAAAATGGATTTGCATTGGGCAAAATTGATATGTCTCCTCATTTATAGTTAAAGCAATGGCATAAACGAGTTCCATCAAAGCTCCAACAACTCCAGGGAAGCGCATGGTTTAAAGATCAGCTGGAAAGTCAATGAACTGCCATACAGTAGTGTCCAAAAGTGATGTCTGGGTTAGGAAAATGTACATCTTCACCCTTTATTCAAATATAATTTAAAATGCGTGAAAGGGGTGGTTGAATATGATTTCACTTTTTTAACTTTAGTTAGTGTGTAATGTTGCTGTTTGAGCATAAACAACATCTGCAAAGTTACAATGCTCAAAGTTCAAAGCAAAGGGAGATATTTTATTTTAAAGAAATTGCTTAAGGACTACAACAAACGGCTGGTAGGGACTACACAAGCTTCCTCCCGGGTTAGTGACATCACTAACCCTAAGATTTACATAAACCCCGCCCACGGGAACGTGATCTATAGATTATCAAGACAGAATATGCTAATCAATGACTAGAAGATAACTAGGGCTGTAATCTCCCAGTCGATTAGTCGATTATTTGGTCGATACGTTCTGGCTCGACCAAAATTCTGATTGGTCGATATTTTTTTTTTTTTTTTTTTTTTTGCGTTCATTTCATTAGTTTTGTTGCGTTCATTTCATCAGTTTTGCCCACAGACTGTAAAAAAATAGGTTTTGCCGCATTCATTTCATCAGGTGGAAAGCACTAATTGCTAATGGGGGTGTTTTCAGAGCACCGCTGTTTCACAGGTAACAGTCTGTCTTCAGAACACCCCCCTTGTTTTCACTTCTTTTGGATTAGCCCAACCCACTGGAGAAGAGAGACAGATTGAAGAACGTAGGCTACTAGAAGGTTTGCTGAATATTATTACTTGATCTGGTTTGTTTAATAAATATAATTTTTTTATTAAAGTGACTTTTGTGTTTAAGAGTAAAAGCTTTAAGTTAATAGTCTATTCGTGTCTCAGCCGCGAGGCACTGAAATTATAGTGTCTGTCAGTTATTATAATACATATGACAAAAACAATTGTCTAAATTATGTTACATATTCCTCAAAAGGTCTTGTCATGATATCACTAGTTGACAACATGGTACTATTTTCGGAAATCACATAGGCTATGATATTGCGCAGGTGCACGTGATGCAACGCTGTCAGAGCCGACAGACTCGTGTGTCAGACTCATTTCAGTGCAAAATAATTACGTCAAAAACGATTTAATACTGCAAATAGCCTACTAGTTTTTTATGTTTATTTATAATTCATTTAGGCGGACAACAAGGCGCACAGTGCGCAGCTAATTAATTGAACGTTTTTTTTGTTTTTTTTCTAACGTCATTTTTAGTCGATTTTTAGTCAAATTTCAGGACTTTAGTCAACCAAGATTTTCTTTGGTTGATTACAGCCCTAAAGATAACTACACATAAGTTACATAAATTCACCAACTAACCATTCAGAAAGGTTGTCTACATGTTATCACTTCTTCTTGAGTCTCTCTTTCTGACTTCGGTTTGAACATAAAAAGGCTAAAAGTTTTTTTAAATTTCCAGTGCATGTCTGTGTGAGGTAAAAGGACACAAGCTCTTGAAGCTCCGCCCTCTGTGTCGGGAGCAGCAGCAGCTCATTTGCATTTAAAGGAACAGACACAAAAACGGTGTGTTTTTGCTCAACTTAAACATGCTATATAAAAATATCTGTGGGGTATTTTGAGCTAAAACTTC
This sequence comes from Rutilus rutilus, assembly GCF_951802725.1. NCBI lineage: Eukaryota > Metazoa > Chordata > Actinopteri > Cypriniformes > Leuciscidae > Rutilus > Rutilus rutilus. The sequence continues at coordinate 17,448,824 of NC_140224.1, forward strand.
ACATACACACTCTGGGGACATCAAAGACTTATTTTACATCTTGTGAAAAGGGCATTATACCACCCCTTTAAAGATTTGCATATTGTGTAGTTGTGCTTGGAGTCAATTGTTTTATTTGTGATAACGCAATGAAACATGCCAATTTATGAACACATAAAACAAAAGAGAACCAGTGATTAAGAACTGATTATATTGTTGGCAATGTATTCTTTTTCCTGTGAGCTACAGCCTGTAGCTGTAGTTTGCCTTTTTTGCCAAACAATTTTGTCAGATAAATATTACATAGTCAAAGTTTTTTGTTCTTCATATTTTAAAATATTTAAAAAAATCTTAAATATTTTCCTCATATTTAGATGGTTTAAGCGAACTTGTAAGCTCATTAAAAACTAAAAACAAAAACCGTCTGACATCACTTTTGGCCACTACTGTATGTTTGGTGTGGTCAGTGCCACAATAGTGCTATTTCAGACCCTGCTTACTGTGGACTGATGGTACCATGTCATCACTGGTGCACTGCTGCATTTTTCCGGTTGCCAAAAATGTCATTATTACTTTCTTTACTGCAGTCAGAGCATTGATTTGTAGAGTGGCAGAAGTTATTACATTTCTTACAAGGTCAGTTACAGAAATAATACATTTACAATCCAGCCTGTATAGTTTTATCAACTCCCTATATCGTTGTTGGAAAGTGTGTGGTCTTCTCCTCTCTGCAGCCATCTTGTTACTCCTAACTAGGTTAGGATACCTCTCCAGCACTCTTAAATAATATAGGAGCTGAGACCCAGACTTAACAGTTAGGAACCTCTATGAATAAAACTTATTCTTAAGTCTAGAAATGAGTAAAATTACATCATTCTTAGAATTTTGACACACTTCAGACAAAATTTTTATGCTTTATACATACGGCTTTATACATACATACACACTCATATGCTTTATACATACATACACACTCATCATTTGTAAGCTTTGGTAAACAGTAAAAAATATTGTGATTTCAGGCATTTCAGCGGTGCAAATGAATGAAGTTCTAATACCTATGAGGGTTTAACACAGGGGCGTAGGAGCAATTTTGAACCTGGGGGGGGACAGTAATTGCTAGGGGGGTTCGGGGGGAAATTCCCCCAATTTTTATTTTTTTTATATATAAAGTACTTAAATGCTCATTTCTAATGACTTTTGGGAACAGACTGTACTACTTAGTTTGTTTGTAAGAGGGTATATGCAGTGACGGACTGGGTAGGTTATAAAAACAGAGAGAAGCAATCTAATATAACTACAACCAGGGGTTCAATTGGGATTTATTATATGGGGGGGCTCTCCCTAGGGGGGTCCGGGGGTATACCCACCGTGATTTTTTTTTTTTTTTTGAAAAATAAACCATTAAATGGCATTTTCTGGAGAGTTTTGTGCAAAGAAATGGAGAAATTGAGTCTTACAAGATATGTGAAAAACTGCAAGGTTAAGAGCATAGCCTATTCTTTGCATTGTTGTAGTATCAACAGGTATTAGAACATTTAGCATTTACATTACTGTTAATCAGCAGTGGTGGAATGTGACGAAGTACAAATAGCCTACTTCGTTACTTTACTGAAGTAGGCTACATTTTTCACGTAGTTGTATCTTTACCTGTCTGTAGGTTACTTTACTTAAGTAGAATCAATAGTGCATAGGCCTACTTTTGACTTTTACTTCGTTACATTTTGCTGCAATTATTATACTTTCTACTCCACTACATTTCTACAACGTTTCGTTACATTTTCTGATCAGTTTTTCCCCTGCCAAAACAGGGATTGAAAAAAATCTCCTAAGGGTGGCGCTGCCAATAAAGCACCTAAAAGCTGTCACAAAGAACCAGCAAAAGTAATGATTATGAATATGTAAAATATAGCAAGGAGACATTTTAATTGTTTATTAATAAACAAGTGCTTTCTGTGTCAGTGCCCTGCATAGATGAAGTTGACGATGCTGACTCGCGATCTTCGCAGTAGTGAACGCGCCAGAGAGAAATGCACATTTCATGCGGATTACACAAGCAGCAGTCTGTTTTCTCTCGTTTTGAATTGTTCTGTTTAAAATAAGACATTTCAAGCTTTCTATAGATATTTCTCAGTTCTGTCAGGCAAGTAGGCTACCTTATACGCTGAGTTTCGGTTCATTTGTAAGACGAGCTCCAGTTCACGCGCCGGCACCTATTGTCTGCTATATTTACTTCTTAATTATTAAATCCTAGCAATTGGTTGATGAAACATTGATTAAAATTAAGATATCATTAATACAAAACGAAATTCATTTTAAAGAAAGGCTTTGTGCTTTCTGTTTGAGGTCCCTGCAGTCTTTTAGTGCCGCTTTCAGAGCGCTCAGTCCACAGCATTGTTTTTTCCTCATAAATGCTAACGTGAAAAATTAAATAAAATGAATGTTCTGTTCTGTGGAGAGCCGACCCTTCTTCATCCGGTGGGTAGTACTTTGGTTTGCAGTTTAATTACACAGAATTATTTTGCCACCTAAAAGTTAAAGTTTTTTTGTGTCATGTCCATGGCATGTGTAGCCTATTTCCCTCATATTAAATATAAAACACATGTGTAGACTGATATTTCTTTATTAAGGGAGTATGGATATATAAACAGTTTCAATATATTGGTAGGCCTATTAAATGCATTTTCTGAGAATTTATATTTCAAGTTTTTACTGCAAATGTCACGTCCATAACGCTGGAATTGACGTCACTGGATTACACATTGTATTACCTTGTTATGATATAGTGACCCATACATTGTGCCAAACATATTTTCCTGACCTTGTCATTCAAGGCCAGGACACTTTTTGTACAACCAACGTTGTGCTGAACTTGACTAAATTGATCTGCAGTGGTGGCCAGCAGCTCGTGAGGTTTTTTTCTTCTTTTTAGCCTACCTAGATGCGCATGGCATGCGCGAGCGGTGCGCGATCATGGTCGACTGGACAACGAGATTAAGCAGCTGAACAAGAATAAGGCGGCCTCCTGTATTTTTGCTAGTCGATTTTATTTCATCTAGTGACATGATGGGTTTTATCTTCATTCAGGAGATTTTGGGTAACTGCACAACTGACAGATGACTTTGAGCGCACCGCCAACGGTGTGTGTGTGTGTGGTGTAGCCATAGCGACAAAACGACCAACTTTCGGACCCTGCACTTAAGCCTATAATTTCGTTTTAAAAATTAATTATGTATTTAAAAGTTGCAGAATGGATTCATTTGGAGACTCCGAAATCGGCAGAGATAGGCAGGCAATGCAAAACAAAATATTACATTGGGAAATAGTGGGGGGGGCAAAACTTAGATTTTGAAATGTGGGGGGGGACATGTCCCCCCCTCGTATAATGGCTCCTATGCCCCTGGTTTAACATCATTCTTGGATTGGACTCTTGTGGCCTTTACAAATTGAGCTTGTTTAGAGAAGCCTTTGGAATATTTAGTGAAATTATATGGGAGAAGCCAATAGGTCTAATTACTTGTACATGTGTTCGTGTGTTTGTGTAAAATTGCTAAAATCTAGAGCCTAACTTTTTCTGTTTACACAAAACAAATAGGCAAGCCCTGCCAATTGCCTTTGCATAATGTCAATGGATGGATGGTTAAAAACTTTACCTCTGACTTGATGAACTGACAGTGTTATTGTTTTAAAATATACTGGCGTGGCAAGACTCAACTGGATTGTATTGAGTTGGCTTAATTGATCCCTGAGGGGAGGTTTGAGTCGGATAGGGATCAATGAGGAACAGGAATGCTCAGGAGAGCTCAGGCCTGATTTTCATCTCTCTCTCTCTCTCTCTCTCTCTCTCTCTCTCTCTCTCTCTCTCTCTCTCTCTCTCTCTCTCTCTCTCTCTCTCTCTCTCTCTCTCTCTCTCTCTCTCTCTCTCTCTCTCTCTCTCTCTCTCTCTCTCTCTCTCTCTCTCTCTCTCTCTCTCTCTGTCTCTGTCTGCCTGTGCTTCTCTACCAAACAACCACTGTGTGTGTTAGTAAATAGAGAAAAAAGGTAATAGGTTTTAAGCTAAAGCTCCTAGCTAGGAACTCTTCAGAGCTCCTAGTCATAAGATAAAATTCTTTGTGAATGCAGCCCTGGTTCCTGTAAAGTAAATCATGGTTTTAAACGCCTGAGGAGAATTGCAAAGCTTGAACATGTTCCAACAGAGCATCTGAGAGCTTATGATTCTTCTCTTCTCTTGTTTATTTTGATCCAAAAAGCAGAGGTGGTGAAATCAGTGTTGCGGGACAGTTGTCGAAGTCTGTCTAGGTCAGTTATTAACTTTGCCAAGTTTTTAGATTTTTACCTGTTATGGGCATTTTTACCTTTGTAAGGGCAGTTTAATGTATAATTCCTGCATTCAACCAATAAATTAAATTAGAATAATACAACGTATAGGGATGTTATTATCTCTGGGCTATATATATATATATTTATATTTATATTTATATATATATATTTATTTTATTTATTTATTTATTTATTATTATTATTTTTTAATATTTATTTAATATTTATAATATTTTTCATAGATCAATATCGATATTTATCATCATTTGCTCCTGTTTCTTGAATTTGGGGGATTCTAACTAGGTTTGCTGCGTTACACTGTTCGGCTGTACACAAATGACATTACTTGGCCACCGCGGCACAAGCTGCAGAGTTGCAGCACATTGCAGCAGGAGTCAGATTTCAGTTATCACGTGACGACAGTGAGAGATTACTGACAAGACAATGGCAAATATTAAAACATTCTTCAATACAAGGCTATTCAGTGCAAGGCTTTCGTAAGATCTTCTTTAAGGGATGTGCAAAACTGCATACTTACAAATTTCATCAAGTTGTTGAGTTGTCTGAACGATTTTGAAATATGTAGCCTAGTTTGGCAGATTTCTAATATACTCCATTGACATTTCATTATTAACACTCAAAAGTGTATCAGTAGAACATCCCTGCTCAGTGTGACCCAGGCTCTGTAGCTCCTGATCCTAAACAGTGTAAAAAAAAAACCAAAAAAAAAAAACCTTGAGCCCATGTAAATATTTACAGTTAAGAACTTCCTAACACCCATTACTGTGACTACCCAGGAAATGGAAAGGTGGGACGTGGAGGAGCAGCAGATCCACAGTGAGATTAAGAGAGATGTCAGGTCACTGCTGAACACGATTCCCGCTTAGAAAAGTTGACCTCTGACCTCTACATACTACATAGTAACGTGGAGACAGACCAATATCTACGTCGGTACATTAAAGTTGACGGAACCTCTTCCCTCTGCCGTGGTTGTCAATTATTCTCCATTCAGCATTCAAACAGCAAGTCATTGTTAGGTTACGTTATGACAGTCAGTAAAGCATGGAAAAACTCTCCAAGATGATTCAAATGTTCCCATTATTAGGCTATACTTGATCTGTAGATAAAGGTCTGTGGATTAACATAATAGGACTTTATCTTGCCCAAGATTATTGCTGTTTCTAAGAGAATGTTTACACCTGGTCACTTGTGTTTTTACTGATCAGATAGCTATCTGATTTATCAAAACGATTCCATTTACACCTGGTCACAAATGTGTTTTCGCAAAACGTATATAAATCCGATCTTCAATTCCCGCTCTATATGCAGATTTAATGGAGTTCACGTCACCGAAAGCAACAGATATGAGCTGCAATTTACTTTTTAAAATACACAGACCTTTACTTTTAATGAGGATGATTGTGTTAAGCATATGCGACTTAGACTTTCACTTTGATTCGCGATAGTTTGCACGTTGGCTTGATGAAGAGATACTCAGCTGCTCATCTGAGATGATGCGTAGCAAAAGTGCAAAAGAACTATGAAGAACAATTGGTAACACTTTACAATAAGGTCTCATTAGTTACATTTATATTACATTTACATTTGAGTTAGCATTAACAATGAGCAATAGCTACATTTGTTACATTTGTTGGTTAATAAAATATGCAACTGATCTAGGCTAACTGATGTTAGTTCATGTTAGCTCAGACCCATTAAATAATATTTACAGACACAACTTTTGATTTTAACAATGTATTAATAGGGAAAATGTTGAAATTAACACAAATTAAATAAAAATAGAAGTGTAATAATTTTCATTCATGTTAACTAATGAATTCACTACTGTTAACTAAAGGAACCTTATTGCACAAAACCTTTTATGATGCTTTATAATGCTCTTTGCCTTTTGTTGAGCTAAACCGTAACAACCATGAATACGCACAATATCGGATTTGGATCAGACCTGCCAGACAGATACCCAATCTGGCAAAAATTGCAGAATTGTAACCGATACAATACTAAATATTGGTTTACCCCTCCAAGGTATATTCATGAAAACCATTGTTTTAGTTCATTTGTATCTTTGTTTTGTTGTATTTATTTGTGCTGTTGCTTGTAATTTGTTTATTTCCTATTTTAATACTGACCATTTACTTGTATTTAATAATGTTTGAGCTTTTATATTATATAGAATATAACTTTATATTATAAAGTTAGACTTGTAGTTTTTGCTGTAGCGATTTTAAAGTCCGACACCAGCAGCATGGAGGGCTGACTTTTAAGATGAAAATTCTCATAAATCATTTATTGCTTTAACTAGTTGTTGTGTGACTAACTGACCATCCTGCCCATCTCTGATGTCAAAGGTGGTTGTTAAAGGAGTCTTGAGTTTTGAGAGATTCACAGCCAGTGAACATTAGGGTCATACTGATAACACTGTGATTATGAAATGCAGGATATGCTGTAATGTTTGTACTGTAATTTTTTTGTGAAACAAATGCACTTCCCTATCTTAGTGCTCTTTTTTTTTTTTTTTTTTTTTTTTTTTTTTCACTGTTAAAATATGAGAAGTCACCTGGTTTCAATAATTTGTTGGTGATAGGACTGTAACATGCAGCCCAGATGGTTTTCTTCCTGTGTACTTTTAAATAAAACATCATCCATCTTCAGAATTCATAATGTCATGTAGTTTACAGCTGTATACAATCTATACCCGTGCTTTTCTCAAATGCACCCTTGCTTTTGTCACGTGATGCTGTGTTCAATGTATTTCATACATGTGTTTGGGCATCTACATTTAAACTTAAGGACCTTTTTGCAGAAGTTCCCTGCTGTGTTGACAAAGTATTATGTGGAAAGACGTGCAACCCACTAAATTCCTGAGCTTGTTTACTTGTGCACGATGTTGTGATTTTGATCACATATTGTACCAAAATAGTTATGGACTCACACATTTCTTAGTGTGTGTGAGTGTCAGATGACCTGTTCATCTGCTGTTCACTACAACGAGTACCAAATTGCATAGTACCACAGTTGCTACACTGTGTAAAACAAAAAAACAAAAAAAACACCTTGCTGTGGTTTAGGTTTTACAGATTTAACTTAAAATGCCCCTATTATGCTATTTTAAAGGATCCTAATTTTGTTTTGGAGGTCTCCTACAACAGGTTTACATGCATCAAAGGTAAAAAAAACAAAAAAACACTTGAATTTTCTTGAATAATATACATTGCACATCACATTTTTCAGTGATTCTCGAACAACTCGTGGGATGATTGTTTTTCTCTAAATCCCCCCTTTTTTTCGAGCCTACTCTGTTCTGATTGGCCAGATGGCCCAGTCTGTTACAATTGGTCTACCGCTTATAGCACTTATTGGAAACGAAAGGCCATTACCATAACTGGTAATGCTTTGGCTTTGGCTTTGGCTTTGGCTTTGGCTTCAACTTCAGCTCCAGAGGCTTCCTAAAGCTCAGTGATTGTACACACTGTAAAGAGAGTAACGATGGTGGCGATTTTTACTATATCAATCCGAGCGCACGCCCGATGATAAAACATGGGAAGAAATAGTTATTCAACCCGAACCTCCATCAAAAGGACGACTTGAGCAGGACGTTTTTTTCAGTGATACGGTAGTCATCTTGACGTACGTTATATGTTGCAACTGTTATGGTGCCTTCACGTGCTATGGTAATTATGGTAAATACCAAAAGCCGACATGGAAAATGCACATGAACACCCCCTCATGTGGTATTTTCCACTGGGCAACTCGTAGAATATTTTGATGCACGAGTTGCCGAGATGAGATAACCTTTGACCTTTTCAAAATGGCGGAGAGCAACGCAAGAGTCATGAATACTGTTAGCGGATAGTTTTTGTAGCCTATACAATGTTGTGTCATTAACGATTGTAATATAATGTGTAAAACTCAATTTTCAACTTCGCCGCAATTTCCTTGGTTCATATTTAATCATTTTATGTCATGTTTTATTTATTTTTAATTATTAATTATGTTTTAATCATCAGAAAGCACCACATTTACGTTTTTTTTTTTTTTTTTTTTTTTTTTTTTTTTGTAAAGATAAAAAAGATACTCTACTGACACAGACCTTGCGGGTACTACATTACGACAACAAAAGCACTTGAACACAACACACTGGTAAATACCAGTTCACAAGTGGAAAATATCATCTTTTCCATAGCACGTGAAGGCAGCATTATTCCTCACCATCAGCATTAACAAGTGTATGCCCATCAACAAACTGATGTGTATATTTCCAATTTTTCCAAAAATTTCAATTTGCCGTGCACATGAGGGAACTGTATCAATAACAGCGCATACGTTAGCCAAGCACTAATGTGAACGACTGATGTAACATAAAATTTTGTAAAACAAATCTTGCTCAATCCTTCATCATTTATAGAGACAGTTTTAGGTAATACTTGCCCACAGCTGCTTAGCAGAACTATTTAATTAAGACAGTAATAACGCGGGTTAGCTGGAAACTTACACAAAATAAAGCCCAAACCTACGTATTTTTAATGGAATTTTTATTTGAGGAATATATCAGTTTTACATTACTCTCTCTTTCTCCCATCAGTCTTCCAAAAAGCATTTCATTATCCACTGCTCCTGTTTTTTATACACAACTTCCTATTCTCTCTCTCTTTCTCTCTCTTTCTCTCTGAGACTATTTCTGAAGAGTCTATTTTTCAGACTTGGAAAAAAATTCTTTGCTGAGTGAGCTGGGAAACCCATCTGTAAAACAAATGAGCTGGAATGCCACGATGAATCAGTCCAGCTCAGGCCGAGGTGAAACCCCACCTAACACGTACAGCTCTGTGTAATATTAAAACAAGGCCTGTTATCTGTCTCCCTGCTCTTGTTTCTTGTCACAATTCCTTATGGCGTCTCTTTGTCCTTATCCACTGAAAAATAATCCGACAAGGATATGTTTGTGATCACTCAGTGAAATGAGCGGGAACACAGAGGCAATATGCCCTAATGAGGTTAAAGCCACATTGACTTAAGGTTTTTTTTTTTTTATGCCTGACTGTCAGGGATTGTAGTGAACAGGACCGTACCCTACAAGGACAGGACAGTCAGCCAGTGTTTTCCTTTGTAGTGTTATCACAGCGTTTCAGGTTGGATGTAACCTAGTTTGAGGGGAAAATGTGTCTTGTTAAACTTCTGTCTAGGTTTACTGTTCATTTTATGAAATGTTTTTCTCAATAATCATGACTTTTAGAGACTAGATTGGCACTGGTATGTGTGAAAATGATGCAGGAAAGTGAAGACAAAAGGTTGAACACTAGGCTCCGTTTAGAAAAGCTTAGTCTGTTGTTTAGTCTGTTGTTGACATGAGGCATAATGGAATCACACTATGCTTAATCACACTAGGACCTTGCCTTTGAGAAATGTCATGGGAAATACTCCTCAAGCTATATTTTTAAACGTTCTGAGAAGGTAGCAAAAAAGTAAAATGGTAATAGCATAGCTATGCTTAAGAATACACCTGATTTTAGGTGTCCGTCATGTCTGTAACAAAAATGGTACAGGATGAGTTTAACACAGGCCTTCTATAGATCTTATGCGCCAGAGAAACAAGGACATCTTTAGAATATTGTCTTTGAACTGCCGTTTTGCGCTCGCTCTGTATATTTCTATGGCATCGCTGTCCAGGAGTTACTAGCTGGTGAAGTAGATTTACTTAATGTAAAGTTAACGAAAGTTATCATGAGGATTATAATGTTTAAAGTAGATGTCTTAACAAATGTCGGCAAGATTTTAAACCGAGCCGTTCATTCATAAATGCAAGATCGCTGTGAAAATACAGACCGGAAGACAAGACAACGAGCGCAGTGCTGAAAAGGGGCGGAGCTACATAAGGTCTATAGAGTGGTGCAGGTATGATGTCACTTTGTTGGCCAATCGGCAGTTTTTCCCTCAACAAAAACCCAATAGGGAATATAGGATTTTGCATATTTATTAATGAACGGCTTGTTTTAAAATATTCCCGGTCGAATGACATTTAAGTCATCTGCTTTAAACATTACAGTCCTCATGATAACTTTCGTTAACTTTACATTTAAGTAAATCCACTTCAAAAGCGAATTACTTCTGGACAGCAGCGCCATAGAAATATACAGAGCGACCGCAAAAACGGAAGTTAAAAGACAATATTCTAAAGATGGCGGCACCCTCATTTCTCTGGTGCATAAAGTCTATAGGATGAAGACACTTTAGGTCAGACACTTCTGTGTGAGATTTGAGTTTTGTCAATCTGCATTCTCTCTGCCATGACAACCAGGGCCCCATACAGTGTGATCATATTGTCTGGAAAGCTCTCTCCTCTTTTAGGCCACCCTTGTACTGGAATAGGAAGTCTTTTACAGTTTTGCAACTTGATTGATGACATTTGCTCATCAAACCATGCGCTACTCTGACCTACAGATGTATGCCTATTGAAGATGAATGAACCAATCAGAGTAAGTATGGGACGGGACGACACGTGCACCCCACCCCAATCTGCAGACTGCAGCCAGGTGTACTTGTGCACACACTTTCCTCCCAATAACAAACAACAAAAATGACAGCGGTGAGAAAACGGCAGTTAAGAAAGAATCTTATAGCAATGTGGATATGCAATTCACTGGCATCATGTCAACAGTTGAGGTAGTTAAAATTACACTATAGACCAGGGGAGCCCAACCTTTTTTGAACAAAGATCTACTTCTAGATTTATCAGTGTGCCGAGATCTACCAGTCCAAACAGAAAGCCAGTCGCTACTCACAGTGCATCTGCAGATTTAATATGCACAAAACAAACAGAAAAGTAGCTCTAATCCATATATAATAAATCTGTTGTGAATCAGAAGGCAGAGACAGATCCATTTGCAACAATTTATTAAACAGAAACTCCAGGCAAAGGTCAATATCTGCATAGACAGTTTCAGGGATCAAACAGGCGAGTCGAGAACCAGGCTGGAGGTCAGAGGCAGGCAGCAGGCAACGGAATCCAGAAACGGCAGCAGAACAATCAGAATCCAGAAACAGGCTTTGGGTCACTAGGCAGGCAGCAGAACAATCAGAATCCAGAAACAGGCTTTGGGTCACTAGGCAGGCAGCAGAACAATCAGAATCCAGAAACAGGCTAGGGTCAATTGGTAGTCTGCAGACAATCAGAGAGAGCTAGAGATAGCAAGGGTCAGAGACACGGGCAGGCAAGGATAACCAGAAACGCTCAGACATGCATAATAACAAAAACATATAATAAAGTTATTTCTCTACCTTAGTGGGACCTCTGGCACTGGGAGGAGGCAGCTAGTTTCTCGTAGTCAGGGAAGTAAGAGCTGGTTGCAAGCCTTAAGCAGGCAAGAAGGTGGTCATCAGTCAGTGTAGATCTGTACTTTGACTTGATGATTTTCATGTGAGAGAAAACACACTCACACAAGTAGGTTGACCCAAAAAGTGCTGTCAAGTTGAAAGCACATTTTCTGAGGTTGTGATACTTTTGTTCAGTCAGTAAGTTCCAGAACTCTCCATTCATGTCAGATGTTGCCCTGGATTTGATCTCAATGTCATTTTGCAGTGTGAGAATCTCATTCTCAACAGCAGTGTTATCTAAGTGGAACAGTGATACAATTTTGGAGGCAATACAATCCACATCAATACTTGAACCAAATGGAAAACACAGATAGCTGGCAACAGGCTCGATGGATCCAAAATCTGTAAAGCGCCTCTCAAATTCGAACAAGATGCTCTGAACTTGCTCCTCAAAACGTGCACTGTCAAGCTGCACAAAGTCTTTGCCCTGACGCTGAAGTTCTGCCTGCATGTGAGGAAAGTTCCGTAGGTCATAAGCGTTGCAGCTATTTGAAAGCAGTTGTAGCTTGCTTTTAAATGTGTTTACTGCACTGATCATGTTGATTACATGTTTGTCTTTACCCTGCAGCTCTAAATTAAAATCACAGTGTCTGGTTTTTGTTCCCTGGGTACCACTAGAGGTCCTCTACCCCCACAGTGTCATTCACTCATAACTACATTTCCCATCATCCTGTTCTGTCACTCATTGATCAGTACACACAGCTGTTTCCCGTCACCTTGTTAGTATCTGTGTGTATATACCCTGGTTGTTTCAGTGTTTGTCACAGAGTCCTTGTTTATGTCACACCACTTCAGAGTCCTGCACGGGTCTGGTTTTGTAAATCTGTACCCGCAGTGCTTAAAACCGCATCCGACCCGTTTTCCGACAGCAGCACAAATTAAAATCCGCACCCGACCCGACCCGCTTAAAATAGAACCGACACCCGACCCGCACATGAAATAAAATCAGTTTAGCCAATCACATTATAGATACAATTACAAAAAATGTTTATTGCCAGGTCATACAGAAGTTATTACACGACAATTAAGACAAGGACAACATCAGCCGAAGCTGTCAAAAGGTACATGAAGAACATGGCTAACGTTACCACAAAACTGAGTAGCCTAATATAACAGACACCGCTACAACACTATATCTGCCACGCAATTTCGTCTAGCCTACATTTGACAAGTTTGGGTTCAAACACGCCCTGCCCTGCACACCACACATACTTAACAGTGTTAAATTTGAAAAATAGCCTACTGTTCGATAGAACTGCTTGGTTTGTTACCACAGTTATCTGCGTGCTTCCTCGGCGATGAAGTTCCACATTTGTGGCTATCCAACACGAACATGCATGCAGCAAATAAGCCTTTCACAATATTTTTTTCCGATAACTCCAAATTTCTCCCACACACTGGACTTGATTTTTGATGGCGTATTGTCGACAACTTTACAATCTCCACTAGCTATTTTTTTCTTCAACTCCTCAGCATCCATCTCGACGACTGCATGCAGATCGCACGCGTATGGTTGTGAATTTTTAAAAGTGAAAGTAGCCTAGGTAACGTTATAGATTCCTGGGAGGGCGCGTGGGCACAAATAAACTGATGTGGATTTTAAATTATTTTATCAACTTGAAATACAGGCATATTTTTGTAGATGTGTTCCTAAAAATATGCATATATTTTTACGTTTGCATGTGATTGTTTTAAACCCGTGTTTAAACCCGTGTACCCGCGGGTACCCGAACCCGTGCAGGACTCTACACCACTTCTTGAAGTCTGTTTTTGCCTGTTTCTTGTTTGTTTCTTGTTTTCGGATTGACTTGTGTGGATTTTGACCCTTTGCCTGGAATGGATTGTGAGTACGGATTACCCTAATAAATACTGCTTTTGGATCTACCCGTTGGTGTGTGTGTATCGTGACAGACGGACTCCGTCGTGACGGACTGTCACGAGGACTCCGTCATGATGCATGGATCCAGCGGTACGGGGTTTCATATCTCTTCCCCAACTACCGAGAGGAAGGAACGGCTCTGCAATATAGCAACCCTACGTCAGCAGGGCCAGACGGTGGGTTGCCTATATCGTCTGCCGATCCAGAGACGGGTCACGTCACGTCTGCCGATCCAGAGACGGGTCACGTCACGTCTGCCGATCCAGAGACGGTTCACGTCACGTCTGCCGATCCGATGGACTGTCTGCTCCACCCTGGCCACCTGTTAAGCCATCAATTTCTGTTTTTGTTCCCCTCCATGGACCTGGCCCTCCATCCCTCCCCCTGATCCTCCACCGTTCCACCTCCCTTCTGGACTCTTGTTTTGTTTTGTAGTTATGTCTTGGAGCGTCTGGTAGCCGCTCCGTAGAGGGGGGGTTATGTCACAGTGTCTGGTTTTTGTTCCCTGGGTGCCACTAGAGGTCCTCTTCCCCCACGGTGTCATTCACTCATAACTACATTTCCCATCATCCTGTTCTGTCACTCATTGATCAGAACACACAGCTGTTTCCCGTCACCTTGTTAGTATCTGTGTGTATATATATCCTGGTTGTTTCAGTTTGTCACGGAGTCCTTGTTATGTCACACCACTTCTTGAAGTCTGTTTTTGCCTGTTTCTTGTTTGTTTCTTGTTTTCGGATTGACTTGTGTGGATTTTGACCCTTTGCCTGGAATGGATTGTGAGTACGGATTACCCTAACAAATACTGCTTTTGGATCTACCTGTTGGTGTGTGTGTATCGTGACAGAATCTCGCTAAAAAGTTACCTCTACTCAGCCATCTAACATCTGTGTGCAGCAACAGGCCTGTGTGTTCTGCACCGGTCTCCTCCAAATGAGCACGGAATAACCTTCTCTGTAGACTCCTGGCCCGAACGGAACACAATCTTCATTGCAACATCCATCACTTCTTTCATGTTTAAAATCTTACTACATAATGCCTGCTGGTGGATTATACAGTGGTAATTAAGGAAGTCCAGGAAATATTCACTCTGTTTGCACAATGCAATGAATCCGCTGGTACGGCCCATCATTGCTGGAGCACCGTCCGTTGTGATAGAGATGAGTTTGAAGAGGGGCAATTGGGTCTTGTTGACAAATTCCATGAAAGCTTGGAAAATATCTTCGTCTCTTGTGTGTCCTTTCAATGGTAAAATGGTGAGCAGCTCTTCTTTTGCACCCATGTCTCCAAAAACAGTTCTAATGAAAACACATAGTTGTGCCACATCAACAACATCAGTTGACTCGTCGAATTGAAGAGAAAAACATTTGCACTGTTCAACATCCTTCCTTAACTGCTCCTCGACATCCTCTGCCATTCCCTCACATCGCCGTGTAACAGTGCCACGGGATAATTGCACGTCCTTAATGGCAGCTATGATGTCACTTTTATTCTTAAAGTCACCAAAAAGTGCATCTGCAGCCTCGACAAACGCTTCTTTCACAACTTCGCCGTCCTTGAAAGACTTCTTGTGTTTTGCAAGAACATGACTGACACGATAAGATGCTATAGTTGCAGCCTTACCCTTAGTGTTTGGCCTGGTAAAAATGGACTGCTGTGCTGCTAACTGCCCCTTCAATTCCCGGACTTTTCGGGTGCGTAGAGCTGATTTAGCCGGGAAATCTGCGTCATAGCTTTTGTGCACGGTCTTGAAATGCCGCTCCAAATTGCCCTTCTTCGGTAAGGCCACGCTTGCATTGCAAATAAGACAGATGGACTTCGAATTTGAATAAACAAAAAAGTAATCCTCTTCCCAGTCAGAATGAAAATGATGTTTTCATTTTTTTGGCTTCTGCCATAGTTGTTTTATTTTGCTGACGTCGCAACTCGCAGCACACTCAACGTCTCCACGGTAACAGTGAGTAGTGATGCGAATGAGGCGGCTCGAGGTGAACGTCGGGAGCTCGCACATCTGAAGAGCTTACTCTATTTAAAAAAATATAGCCTATAGAAATTAATATTGAATAACTGAATAATTTTATTTAAAATAATAGTGTGTGTTCATGCTAGTTATAATGATAGAGTGCTGGTTATATAACATGGCAATAAAGAAGAGAGAAAAAGAGGGACCAGTTTAATCCTTTCAGTTATTTATTTTTCTGAATATTTTTTTTTTTTTATGGGTTCTATTATATTATTGTTTTGAATGTTGTTTCTATACATTAAAAAGATGTAATTTAAATGGAAAGGTTTATTTTCTTTTTATAATAAATCAAGGCATTTAAAAAAAAAAAAAATTGTTAGACATTGTGAGTATGATTTCGTTTAATAATTTAATTAGAATTGTTTTCACACCTATCATAGTCAAAGTCATAGTTAAAACATTTATTTTTTAAAGAGCCGCTTGTGACCCAAAAGAGCCGGCTCTTTTCAGTGAGCGGAGTCAACGAGCCAGAATGCCAGCGAGTCCCTACTAATAATGTAACGTGCCTAGCTAAAATCCTGGCTGAATTCAGATTAGCGTCCTAACATACTACTCTTGCTATTTCTGACATATATGTATTTGAAATAGTATGAGTATGTTAGTATGTGATTTAGAATTCAGCCCATAATTTCTTCGCTGTTATTTTTTTCATAAATCAATGCTATTGGTCAAACTTTATGTCTGTCAGTGAATTTTACAAATATTTAACAACCAATGAAAAGCATTAAAACGGCTTGTTAAATCTTGTTACTCGATTAGACTGTCAAGCAAAACCTCACAGCTCATAGCTCCTCGTAGCTCCACCCCTCCTCCTCCGGTCAGCGCATAGCTAAACGTAATCAGTGATCTTGTAAGATTAAATAAAGAACAGTTTTTTAAAATAAGTACAGCGTTTTCTTTACTCAAGAAATACTATGTCTATAAAGGTTAATATTTTATGTTTTTGAGGTCTGAGGGAGCGGTGAAGAGAGAGAAAGGGCAAACCAGAGTACAATTTACTCTCGCGATCAGGTCGACCGCGATCGACAGGTCGACCGCGATCGACTGGTTGGGCACCCTTGCTATAGACCATATATATCTGGCTATGTCAGGCTATAGTTTCAATCAATCCATTTTCTTTGCATGACACATTGACAATACAGTACAGAATGGTTCTTTTGGTATTATGAACATTGTATAAGCATTAATTTCATGTTGTAGTTGACCTTGTTGAATCATTACAGATTAACCTTGCCACTGCTACTGTAAAACAGCAAACCTTTTATTTTAGCTTGTGTTTGAGTCTGTGTTGTGCAGTTGACGTTAGTGGACTCCATGTCTAAGCTAACATTAGCTGTAGAGAACACAAGAGAGGCTCTCAGGAGCGCACATACACGCCACATCCTTTTGATGTTCCTGGCAAAAACGTCCTTCACATACTGTAGAAATCAGTCTACAGACTTTCATTGACAACCTAGGAAGTCGGGGAAGTTCTAATTTTTGAAGTTCGTTATGAGCTGTTCACACTTTGGCAAAATAAATGTGATTAATACATTAAAATTCTTACATATAGCCCCTTTAAGTGATGATGCTTTATTGACAGATGGCTTGTGCAGGTTACATAAGCTCTATCAGAAAGCGTGTGTTTGAGTCATATTTTCTCCTAAACCATCAAGTGGCTGTTGGTCTGTTGCAGCTTTCTCAATCTGATGATGGCAAAACTGTGCATGCTGTGGACAGTTTAATGCCTAAGACTTGTCTTAGCAGTTGTCGGATAATGTTATTGGATTACACACTGATGATGCACACTGTGCTTCATCTCCACACGGCCTGTCACCTGACCCACAGTGATTAAACACAGTCACACTCACCAAACAGCCACACTCACTATTTAAAAAAACCCGTTTCGCTGAGCATGTGGGATTTCTGTGCCATATGGTGTGTGTCTTAAAGAACAGATATAATTCTACTATAGAAAAACAATTACACTATTTCTTATTTTGTTTAATTTATAGTCATTATAATACAAATCATATAAATAACAATAACAATTGTTACTATACTGTCCTACTGATTGTGCAAAATTGTGCAGACCCACAAATAAGCACAGCAAACCTGGAGCTTATACTGTGTATTTGTTCATCATGCTACCTTGTGAGGACATGGGGAGAAGTGATCCAAGAGGAATGCAAGGTCATCAGCACCATGGTCCACTAATTCCTCTTGGTCTTCAGGCCAGCTGTCATAATTGAAGATGTTGAAGCATTTGACAGCCTTGGTTGTGGCAGAGTTGGCATCATCCTCTCCTATTGGAAGGATAAAGACATCTTAATAAATGAGTAACAGAATTTCTGATCTATCAATGTGTTCATAAGACAGAGTACACTTGCCTAGGAGCCTACAGAATCTTGCTTTCAAATGTTTGACAGTGGATTTGATTGTTGCCTCCATTGCTCTTTGAAGTTTAGTGTTAGCAGTACCATCTTCTGCCAGCTTAGACACTTCCCCTTTGAGTGTAACTGTCTGTGTGTGACAAAGCATAAACACACATTCTGAGTTCGATTTATAAATATTTTGTTTTTTAGAGTATTTCAGATATCAGAAACAAAACCATAAATGTACCTGGAATTTGTAAATTGGCATTTCAACGTGACCCTGCTCATCCTGCTGCCTCTTCTGTAGCCTAAGGTCAGCCAGGAACTGGGACAGTTTGCCGCCAGGCTTAGGTCTTGCAGCCATTACCTCTGTGGTCACCAAAAGATTTTCAAGAGCACAAACTGCATGTTTAGACATATCAAGCACTTTTACAAATACAGCTGAACCTAATAACAAATATAAGTTACAATTATATCCCATTCATCTCCCTTACTTGAGGTAGGATGGTCTCAGTTTTCTGAAGTAGGAGACTAAACTTGGTTATTCCAGCAAAAACATCAGCCAGAAAGTGACAAAAAGCCACAAAAGTGCCATCTTCTATTGATTTCTTGACCTGTATCATACAACCACAGCAACTATTCAGATACATTAACAACATGGATAAACTAAATTCTTGGGAAAAATGACTGAAGTTAAAGTGGCACTAATTTAATAAATTCCCTGTGGAAATTCACTGACCTCTGCAACATCTGCATTGGCAGAGGACCCTGCCAAATGGTCCATATGACAGTGGACTGCAGTGAACTGGCCTTGATGGCCATTCTGTCCGGGTCTGAGGAAGGTCTCCAGGGCCCTGGAGACATGTGGAAGCCTTCGTGTTCCTTTAACCCCACCGGGGACTAACACATCCACTCCCAGGTCCTCTCCAATGGCCTTCAGCTCCCTCATTGATTTGGCACTAAAATGATAGGTCTTCCACACCAAATGTAGCATATCATACACTTGACGGATCATTGCATTGTCCTTCTGGACCGACAACATGGCCAATTCCAATCTGTAAAGATATATCTCAATTAATTTACATACAGATACTTCTTTATAAGAAAATACACAAAGGCATGCAGTGTGCATTGGGATGTCAGGTACAAGTCTTAAGCCTACCTGTGTGGCATACAGTGAAAGGGTATGATGAAATCCCCTGCATCTTTCTGTAAAAGGGCCATAACTCCCCCTTTGCTACCAAGATTAACTGCAGCACCATCAGCCCCCAGAGCAACTGTTTTTTCAAGCAAAGAAAAATAAACAAAGATAATGATAATGCAGGTCACTAGCCTATAGCTTGCCAGGTCAATACTTTTAATGTGATCAAGGCTTACTTACATTTTTATTTATGAATTTTTTAATAATATTTTAGGCCTATACAATTTTCTTAAGATTTCTATTTCATATATCATGCTATATTGTGGGTAGGCCTTAACATAGGGTAACGTTACACTTACCTTGTGCATGACCATTAGCCTGGGTGCCAGCCCGAACCCCGCCCACAACATTTTTTGGTCGGGAAGCTCGGTCTGGACTCGATCCGTTGAGGAGTAATTATGCTCGGCTCCCAGAAGGCCGAGCCAATCAAATTGCCAGGGCGGGCTTTAATCGATGATGGACAGATGATCTGCGGTTACGTAATCACCCACGTCACCAAAGAGCGCTTGGGCTGAATTGGTTTTCAACAAAGATGACTGCAGCAGGAGAATTGAGATGTTTAGATTCCGCTATCGCGTCTGTTATAAAAGAAATCGACAGCGCATTTATTTTAAAAGACGAACAGAGAACCACAATCAAGGCATTTGTCAAGTGCCTCTTTTCTCTGAAGCCTCAGATGAACACGCTTCTTCAGCCTCGTCTCTTTTGTCATCTTTCCATTTTTTAAAATCAGTCAAGTCGCGTTGCAACCGTGTTATAAAGTTGAGACAGGGCCGACAAATGCGAGCAGATTTATTTGCTTCACTGTCGAGATCTAATCCTAAACGGAGAACTTGTTTGTATATAGGCTACATACACCTTTTCTATTTCTCTCAAAAATGCTATTCGTGCTTGTAAGTACTCCGCGAATTCTTAAATTATTTTTACAACAACGGCAAAGATTGTTTACACTCATTACTTTACTACTTCTCCCAGCTTGTGTGCAGTTGAGCTCTGTTGACAACTTGTCACTCAACATATGTCACTTACTGCGTTGCTCTGATTGGTTGTAGGTCTATCCAATTGAGTGCAGAGTTTGTTTTATTCCTGGTTCGGTTAAGACACGCCTCATAATCAAAGCCCTATGGAGCAGTATCAGACTCACATTCTGCCTAGAATATGAGTATGACGAAGTCAGGCTACATGACCATGTTCCACTTCAATGTGTCCAATTAGTATATTGACCGGTCTCCCTCTCCTCAAGATCCGGCTGTAGACAATCACACACTCCTTCGTGGAAATGTCTGTGTCACTGTCGATCATAAATGACATGTACAGGTATGTGGAATTCGCGATGGCAACAGTCGTCTTTTTTTTAATGTGTCGGCTATTACCCCAATAAATTGGGCACATGCAACGTCATTGCTGTACGTCGGGTTCACGTCTAATCCATTTTTCTGGATCAGAATAATTTCCGATCTAAATTTAGTGAATGGCAGCTCTTCTTTTGCGATGTTATAGGCGACGTTGAATTTTATTATCATCTCTGATTGTTCTGAGGACCTGATAGCTGCTGCCTGCCGCTGAAATGCAGCAGGGAGAGGAGCAACTTTAGTCACACACTTATCGCGGCATGAAGTGTGTTTTTTTTAACCCTCTGGGCTTCTTCGTAAAATAGTCACACTTAGCTTCCTCCCGCCCGAAAACGGGCGAAGCCTTAAAATGTTACTTTACTTTTTCCCAGGATAACCAATCAAATATATTTTTGTTCTATAATGTTTTCTGATTATTTTTTAGAATTTTTTATGATACTTTGCATTAATTATATAATTTTTATGAGCTATTTTTTCCATTAGAATTAATTTTTTTTTTCTTTTTTTTTTTAATAAATGCAACATTTCACATCAAAATAGAGTGCAGGCCTAAAAAAATAATAATTTTCAAGTGAGAAGAGCGCCATCTAGTGGCTTCAAAATGTATTAATTTGTGTCATGTCCTATAACCGCCTATAGGCGGCCTATAGCTTTTTTTATTTATTTATCTGATTTTATTACCATTCGGAAAGAAAAAAAAATATTACTAAGCAACCACTGAATGGAACAACACAAATGATATATCATTTTAAAGCTTAGGATCTCAGCTTTTTAATGCATCTAATTACATTTATTAACTCCTAACGAGTGCTGAGTAATCCCTCTAAGACCGAGTGTACCGCCAGCAGGCGCCACCTAGCTGCGAAAATATTCTTTACCATATTTAAAAAAAATCTTGCCTTGATTAACACAAAGTTGATGTCATTTGAAAGCTTAGAGTCTGAACTTTACAGTGAATGTATCCACTTTGAAAAACTCTTAAGTATTGCTGAGTTATTTGCTGATAAATAGAATTTCTTTTTTTTCATAATCTATAAAATAATGTACTGCAATGTGTCAAAAACATCATACAGCTCATGAAACATTCACAGATCATTGATCATTGGTCTTATTTGCACTCTTGATGTTTTAGAGTGTCACCCCTTCATTGCTGAACACTTTTTTTTCAGCACAGTGGCTGATCTGTAGTTTGTACCACCAAAAGTTTCTCTGAGTTTTCCTATTTTTTCGTATTTCCCATTCATTTCCTATGTCGCCCGTTTTCGGGCGGGAGGAAGCTAAGTGTGACTTTTTTTTTTACGACCCTTTAACATATCAGAATCATCTCCTTGATTTTTTTTTGTGTGTTCATATGGGTAATAAAACAAAAGTCACCAAGTTTCACCCCCATCCGACGAAGCAAAAAAATTAAACAATTCGAAAACGTTCAAGTTTTCGCAAAACGGGCGAAGAAGCCCAGAGGGTTAAATATTGTGCTTTTTCAGCGTTTCGATCCGTTACAAATGCACTGTTCCCTGCCATGCTCTGGCCACATTCTTTACAATAAATGCAGTGCATTACGTTCCCTTTCTTATTAAACCTTAACCAGGGAAACTGGTCTAACCAGTCTTTACGAAATATATATGAGTAAATAAAAATATCTCTATCTCAGGCCTGGTAGGCTCTATCTCAGGCCTCTATCGCAGGCCCGGTAGGCTCTACCTCCGTCTCTGAGTCGGATGCCATCTCTGACGAAGGACCAGGGCTTCGCATCTCACCAGGGACTGGGGAGACTGGCTGAAGTAGCTCCGTGTCTGGGCTGTTGTCGGAGCATTGACCGGGGAGAGTGTAGAGGGAACAGGCTTACTTTTCTTTCAGAAAAAACTCTCTATGGGTCTATTTCTTTTCATTATTCGACGTCTGCGTTTATTTTGCAGATGCTGATTGCCGTAACTGATTCTCTTTTGCTCTGGTCGCTATTTCAAGCACACAGCACGGAGCCTACTGAAATATCTGGACCACAGCCAATCAGAGGCAAAGACCTGCCCCATATCTGTCTCTGATTGGTTTAGACCACAATATGATCCAACCATGAGTGTGAGTTCCGTCAAAGAAGAACAAACAGCGGGGGTTCGCAGGGAAGCAGCGGATGCGATGACGTTAGGTGCACCGGTGCGACCTAGGAAAAAATGTAGTCGCACCCTTACAAATTTTGGTCGCACCCGACCAAATTGGTCGCACTCTAGAGCCCTGAATCCCCAAATGTAAAATCATCATGAAGGAAACAAACATTAGTGTAGCTCCAGGAAGTGTTTATGATTTTATGCTGCTAAAAATATCAAAACTAAAAAAGAAATGCCATTTTATTTTTTTCTATGTACAGAAGCATCACTGTATGGCATACTAAAATCGGTCATTTATTTGAATTGAGATTTGCTGGAGGTTGATGGTAGACATATCACTGCTCAGTGCCAACAGTACTGCCCAGTCCCCATTGATATCAAAGCTTATTATTGCTTTTCTTAATGCATTGCTGTTTTGCCAACAATATAAGACATTTTGTGTATAATCTCAGTGACAGTCAATCAGAGCAGTATTCAATTTGGCATGAAACAGATGTTGTGATAGTCTTTTCTTCCCTATTGTTAAGTATATCAGAGTGAAATGGCTTCTGCAATGAGAAAAATGTAGGCA
The DNA here is from genome assembly GCF_951802725.1 of Rutilus rutilus. NCBI lineage: Eukaryota > Metazoa > Chordata > Actinopteri > Cypriniformes > Leuciscidae > Rutilus > Rutilus rutilus. The sequence goes on from NC_140224.1 coordinate 17,471,994, forward strand.
GGGATTTGATTTCATCCTTCTGGAATTGTTTGGATCTTTGAAAGTTGGGTGTTGCTAATCAAATGGAGGCAGATCTACTACGAATTCCAGTTTGCAGTCAGTTGTGAAGGATATTTAGCCCCAGCCTCCGCCAAGACATACAACATAAAGAGAACAGACGTCGTTTCGAGGGGGAGGAAAGGTTAATGTTTTTGAATAAAGATTATGAGGGAATATCATGATTTATTTGTAAAATAAAAAGCACTGCAACATTCTAAAAAAAAAAAAAAGGATAGTCAATTTGGATTTCATGGCACCTTTAACAATATGGTATTGACACCAGCCATCACATTTGAGAGAAAAAGTTTTGCTTGAGCAGAAAACATCAGCACAATGAATCACACCCACAGGGTTAAACTTTGATAATAATAATATTCTGTCCGCATTAAAACGGACTCTCCTTTGCCTTTGCAGTTTATGCTAATGATGGCAGATTCCATAGCATGATTCCATACTGATTCATTGATGTGTACGAAGGCATGCTATGGAATCTGCCATCATTAGCATAAACTGCAAAGGCAAAGGAGAGTCCGTTTTCATGCGGACAGAATATTATGCCAGCTAGTGCTCAATGTGGTGTCACTGTTTTAAGCAAATAAACTCCCAAAGGCACCTCCAGCGATGCAGGTCAGTCAGTGGATTTAGCCTCAGGTCAGATTAGCCCAGACGTATATCAGGAGCACAGATAACAGGAATGTGTTTGAGCCTTTGAGTTAAGCTAATCTTCAGTGGGATTACATTTAAAGACCACCTGTGGTGAAAATCGCATGTTTAATGTTGTTTAATATGTCTGTGTGGTGTTTTTAATGATGCTTTACGAGAATTAAGACAAACGTGCAAATTCATCAGTCAACACGCTGCTGTTCTTTTTGAAAACTGCAGTGTCCCAAAGACAGTCTCAAAAATGCGGTTTGAAACCGCCCCTAATGACTACCGTCATCATGAATATGAAACCTGTCCCGTCAACGTCTGGGGCGGGTATTTTCTTATCATTATTTCTAAGGATGCTGATTTTTAGAAAGCAGCTGTCTGAATCTGAGATGGTAAACAGAAACTTTGTGTAACATTAGCAACACATTCATACCGCATTCAAGATGCGCCAGTGTGGTTGGCCAGCCGTCTGTCTCTGTTCCTCTGCCTGCTCTCTTTGTTGTGTCTGTTGCCCCCAAATTGTCGCACACTTTTGTTTTACAATTGACAAACACTGCTGGACATTCAAACCTCTGTTCTTGCCTCCAGCAAGACCGACGTGGAATGTTTTATAAACTAAACGTATGGCTTTAGTTTTTTCCATCGGATATACTGGACTGTATATGGCAATGGCCTGTCGATCGTACATGGAGAAAGCGCAGGAGAAAACGTGGGAAACGGGCTGGGGTCTCTGCCCATCGTAAAGTTCACCTGCGGGCTGGATGTGAATTCAGCCTTCCAGTTGCGTCTGTTGCCTGGTGTTCGCTGGATTTCCCCTGCCGTTGGCTTCGCCCTATTCTTCCTGTCTGCTCGTCTCCAAGCCCACAGTTCGGTACTGCCCGCACCGGCTTTTGCGCTCGACGAGAAGGAGTGAATCACGCTAATCTTCGTCTCCTGAGAAGAGCCCTGTTCTCTCCCAGCGTCATCACTCCACCTAAAATGTCCTTGATCAACGCTCGTTCCATGGCCAACAAGACTTGAATGACTTTTTCTCCTTTCACAAGCTGGATTTTATGTTTATAACCGAATCTTGGACACCGGTGGGAGATTTAAGTCCCTTTTCTGATCTGGTTCCAAATGACTGCTCGTTTTTTAACTCTCCCCGTCAAAACGGTTGAGGGGTGGGTAAGTGACTCTTTTAAAACGGACTTTTCTCACTCGCTGTCAAATACAGTAGTTTCTATAAAGGCTTTTTCTATTTAAAGTTTGAAGTTTTGAGTGGAAGGGCCCTGTTCCATTAGCAGTGATCTATCCACATCTTGTTAAAGATTTTGTTCTTGAATTTACGGAATTGATGGGGTTTATTACAACAAATATTGATCGCTTTTTGATAGTTGGTGATTTTATTGTTCATGTTTGCTGCCCATCAAATACGCTATCGAATGAGTTCTTAACCCTCATCAAGTCTTTTAACCTGGTGCAGTGGATAAAAGATCCTACTCGCATACAATACTTTTCTCATTTGGCAAAACACCGGTGTATCATATTTTTCACAACTCCCCGTTTACTCTGAGATTTTCCCATGTTGATTACACTGTGTCTGTGGTGTTCTAAATCTGAGGTGTTTTAAATAATTATCGTCCAATTTCTGTGGTTCCTTTATCTCCAAGGTGCTGGAAAAAGTTGTGATGTGCCGGGAATTCACAGCACTGAATCTGCTTTCTGGGATAGTCCTAAAATGGTTCAGGTCATACTTAGATGGGAGAGGTTATTATGTGAGTATAGGAGACCATAAGTCTGAGTGCACATCCATGACATGCGGAGTCCCTCAAGGCTCAATTCTTGCACCACTCCTGTTCAACCTGTATATGCTCCCAATGAGCCAAATAATGAGAAAGAACCAAATTGCTTACCACAGCTATGCAGACGACACACAGCTCTACTTAGCCCTATCGCCTAACGACTACAGCCCCATTGACTCCCTGTGCCAATGCATTGATGAAGTCAACAGTTGGATGTGTCAAAACTTTCTTCAGTTAAACAAAGACAAAACTGAAGTCATTGCGTTTGGAAACAAAGATGAAGTTCTCAAGGTGAACGCATACCTTCACTCTAGGGGTCAAACAACTAAACATCAAGTCAGGAATCTTGGTGTGACACTAGAGTCAGACCTTAGTTTCAGTAGTCATGTCAAAGCAATAACTAAATCAGCATACTATCATCTGAAAAATATAGCAAGAATAAGATGCTTTGTTTCCAGACAAGACTTAGAGAAACTTGTTCATGCTTTCATCACCAGCAGGGTGGATTATTGTAATGGACTCCTCACTGGCCTTCCCAAAAAGACCATAAGACAGTTGCAGCTCATACAGAACGCTGCCGCCAGGATTCTGAGCAGAACCAGAAAATATGAACATATCACACCAGTCCTCAGGTCTTTACACTGGCTCCCAGTTAAATTTAGGATTGATTTTAAAGTATTATTACTGGTATATAAATCATTCAATGGCCTAGGACCTCAATACATTGCAGATATGCTCACTGAATATAAACCCAACAGATCACTCAGATCATTAGGATCATATCAGCTAGAAATACCAAGGGTTCACTCTAAGCATGGCGAGTCCGCTTTTAGCTATTATGCCAGCCGCAGCTGGAACCAGCTTCCAGAGGAGATCAGATGTGCTCCTACTGTAGTCACATTCAAATCCAGACTCAAAACACATCTGTTTAGCTATGCATTTACTGAATGAGCACTGTGCCAATGTTCGTCCGACTGTTTGTACTGTATTTTATTTTGTATTCTTCTAAACTGTTTTAACTATTCTTATTTCTTTTTATTATTTTAATTTCTTCTATGTAAAGCACTTTGAATTGCCATTGTGTATGAAATGTGCTATATAAATAAACTTGCCTTGCCTTGCCTTGCCTTGCTTTGTTGAGAGTCTTAAACGATATTTTTTTTGCTACTGATGCTGGTGACTCTGTGATTTTATTACTCCTTGACTTATCTGCAGCCTTCGATACTGTCAATCACTTATTGTTTCTATCTAGATTGGAATCCCTTGTGGGGCTAAAAGGTTCAGTTCTTAATTGGTTTAAATCTTACTTATCTGAGAGATATTTCTCTGTTAGGATCGACAATTTTTCCTCCTCTGCTGCTCCCCTTAAATCCGGACTTCCCCAAGGCTCTATTTTGGCACCATCGCTCTTCTCCCTCTACATACTTCCCTTAGGTTCGATACTGAGAAAGTACGGAGTATCCTTCTATTTTATGCGGATGATACTCAGATCTACTTGCCGATAAAAAGAATTGTGTGACTGTTTTAAATGTGCCTTTAAAAATAAATAAATAAACTGAAACACATTATTAGCTTTTTGATATAGTAGTCAAGCTAAAGGCTAATCATGTCAATTACCGGTATGTATCGACTTTCATTCAAATGGATTATATATAGAAACGGCGCAAAGACCACTCCCTTTACAATCACTAAATCACTTTCATCTCAGTTGGTGATGTCTCTTCCTTTTCATTTCTAGTCAAATATATATTGCTGAATTAAACAATATTTCCACTTGCCATTGTGTAGTGTTTACTACAGTTGACAGAGTGGATCTGGCAGTCTGAGCTCATGTGAGTGAGTGGAGGAGGGGGCCAATTTGCGTATTCATGGTTCACATATACTAAACCTCATATACTAAATGAAGCAAGGGTGTAGAGTTACATTCAAGCTATTTTAAGGCATGAAGAAATTATTTTCACAGGAAAAAAAAACATTGAAATATGTCATTTTGATTATCAATGATGAGTTTTAAGTGAAAACATTATTGACTGGAGGGTGACTTAAATCATTTTGCCATAGCCATAGCCTTGTGGGCAGTGCTCCGACCATAACCAATTTATGTTTCTGCCAATGGGTGCCAACACTCCATAACCCTGGAGCAAAGGAAGGTGACACATCATACACATATGCAAAAAAATAAAAATAAGTCCCCTTAAAACATTTTAACATGCTCATCTCTTGATAATTAATTATACTTGGTGTTAGTTTTTCAAGAGTACTATCTTCTGGTGAAGACAAGCATATACACTCACCTAAAGGATTATTAATTTCTCATGAATGCAATTATCTAATCAACCAATCACATGGCAGTTGCTTCAATGCATTTAGGGGTGTGGTCCTGGTCAAGACAATCTCCTGAACCCCAAACTGAATGTAAGAATGGGAAAGAAAGGTGATTTAAGCAATTTTGAGCGTGGCATGGTTGTTGGTGCCAGACGGGCCGGTCTGAGTATTTCACAATCTACTCAGTTACTGGGATTTTCACGCACAACCATTTCTAGGGTTTACAAAGAATGGTGTGAAAAGGGAAAAACATCCAGTATGCGGCAGCCCTGTGGGCGAAAATGTCTTGTTGATGCTAGAGGTCAGAGGAGAATGAGCCGACTGATTCAAGCTGATAGAAGAGCAACTTTGACTGAAATAACCACTCGTTACAACCGAGGTATTCAATTCAATTCAATTCAAATTTATTTGTATGTAATATTGTATCGCTTTTCACAATACATATTGTTTCAAAGCAGCTTTACAGAAAGTGCATTTCAGAAATGTACATAGAGAAATACAGTTAGTTAATCATGTATTGATTTAGGGCATAAACATCGCCCGCGTCGAGTCGTCTCAACTGTAGTATAAAATGTAAGTATTATGTGAATGCCTGGCTGAAGAGATGCGTCTTTAATCTAGTTTTGAACTGGGACAGCGAGTCTGAGCCTCGAACAATATCAGGAAGGCCATTCCACAGTTTAGGAGCTAAATGTGAAAAAGCTCTCCCTCCTGTAGTGGACTTAGATATCCTAGGAATGACCAGAAGCCTCGAATTTAGTGATCTTAAAGAGCGCGATGGATTGTAGGGCGATAGAAGTTCCGTTAAATACACGGGAGCTAAACCATTTAGGGCTTTATAGGTCAGTAGCAATACTTTGTAATTGATACGGAACTTTATAGGTAACCAATGTAGAGACGACAGAATTGGTGTTATATGATCGTATTTTCTTGATCTAGTAAGAACTCTAGCGGCGGCATTTTGGACTAACTGTAGCTTGTTTATTGAGGATGCAGGACAACCAGCTAATAAAGCATTACAGTAATCTAGTCTCGAGGTCATGAATGCATGAACTAACTTTTCTGCATCAGAAACAGATAGCATGTTACGTAGCTTAGCAATGTTTCTAAGGTGGAAAAAGGCTGTTCTTGTAACATATGAAATATGATTTTCAAAAGACAAGTTGCGGTCTAATATAACACCCAGGTCTTTTACTGTAGAGGATAAAGTAACAGGACACCCTTCTAAATTAAAGTTGTATTGTAAGAGGTTTTGTGGGCAGTTTTTTGGACTAATAAGTAATACCTCCGTTTTATCTGAATTTAATAGCAGAAAATTACATGTCATCCAGTATTTTATATCTTTAACACACTCTGTTAATTTAGATAATTTAGCGTTTTCATCTGGTCGTGATGAAATATATAATTGAGTGTCATCAGCATAACAGTGGAAATTAATTCCATGTTTTCTTATAATATTACCAAGTGGCAGCATATATATTGAGAATAGCAGAGGGCCTAACACAGATCCTTGCGGTACACCGTAGTTTACTGACGTTATCTTCGATTTTTCCCCATTTACGCAGACAAAATGGTAACGGTCTGATAAGTACGATCTAAACCAGTTTAATGCCTGTCCCTGAACACCAGTGTAGTTTTGTAGTCGGTCTAAGAGTATTGTGTGATCTATAGTATCGAACGCAGCACTAAGATCAAGTAAAACTAGTATTGAGATACAGCCTTGGTCAGAAGCTAAAAGTAAATCATTTGTGATTTTAACGAGCGCAGTTTCTGTGCTATGGTGCGGTCTGAATCCTGACTGAAACTTTTCATAGATATCATTTTCTTGCAAGAAAGAGCACAGTTGAGCGGACACAACTTTTTCTAATATTTTAGACATAAATGGAAGATTTGAAATGGGTCTGTAATTTGCTAGGTTATTATGATCTAATTGTGGTTTCTTAATAAGAGGTTTTATAACTGCCAACTTGAATATTCTTGGAACATGACCTAAGGATAAAGACGAGTTAATAATATTGAGAAGAGGCTCTTCCACTACAGGTAACACTTGTTTCAGTAGTTTAGTTGGTATTGGATCTAATAAACACGTTGTTGGTTTAGATGCAATGATAAGTTTATTTAACTCTTCCTGTCCTATAGTTGCAAAGCGCTGTAATTGTTCTTGCGGGGTGATAATTGAGGCTGAATCATAAGACACCATTAAAGATTGTACATTTACAATTGTGTTTCTGATGCTTTCTATTTTCTCAGTGAAGAAATTCATAAAATCATTACTACTACACTGTGACAGAATATTTTGCTCCGGTAACGTCTGTTTATTTGTTAGTCTAGCGACGGTGTTAAATAAAAACCTTGGATTGTTTTGGTTGTTTTCTATTAGTTTGCGGAGATGCTCAGCCCTGGCTGCTTTTAGGGCCTTTTTATAACGTGACATACTGTCTTTCCATGCGATTCTAAAGACCTCTAGATTAGTTTGTTTCCATTTACGCTCTAAATTACGAGTTTCTCTCTTTAGAACATGCGTAACACTGTTGTACCATGGTGCTTTAGTTTTCTCTCTAACCTTTTTTAATCTAATTGGTGCAACGATGTCTAATGTACTAGAGAAAATGGTGCTCATAGTGCTAGTCATTTCCTCTAGTTCATCTGTTTGTTTGGGTTCACTGAGCAGCTGAGACAGATCAGGTAAGCTATTTGAGAAATGATCTGTAGTTGTTGGAAGGATTGTTCTGCCTGGTCGATAACGCGGCGCAACATGACAAATTTCAGCGGTACGTAGTATGCAAGTGACCATGTAATGGTCAGTGACTTCATCACTTTGCGGTATAATATCTATATCGGTTGGATCGGCTCCATGTGATATAATTAAATCTAGCGTATGATTAAGACGATGAGTGGGACCAGTTACGTTTTGCTTGACCCCAAAGGAGTTTAATAAATCTGTAAACGCAGCCCCTAAAGCATCATTTGAATTATCTACGTGTATGTTAAAATCTCCAACAATTAATGCTTTATCGACATTGACCAAAAGATCTGAGAGAAAGTCTGCAAACTCTTTTAGGAAATCAGCGTAAGGCCCAGGCGGTCTATATACGGTAGCCAAGGCTAGAGATAATATGGATTTCTTTCTTACATCTAAGAGAGTAACATTTAGCACAAGTACTTCAAACGAATTAAACCTGTGACCTGTTTTCTGAGTAACAGTAAGAATATCTTTATAGATTATAGCAACACCACCGCCACGACCAATCAGACGGGGCTCATGCTTGTAACAGTATCCAGGAGGAGTAGACTCATTAAGACCGAAATAATCATTTGGTTTAAGCCAGGTTTCAGTAAGGCAAAGTACATCGAAACTATTATCTGTGACCATTTCATTTACAATAACCGCCTTAGGTGTAAGCGATCTGATGTTTAAAAGACCTAGCTTTATAAATTGTTTTTGTTCACTAATATTGAGATTTTCTGGTTTAATCACAATTAGATTTTTCTTAGATCCTGCAGTAGATTTATTATTTGATCTCACTAAACGAGGAATAGACACAGTTTCAATATAATGTTCTACATTGGTACTTATATCAATTAAGTTTGGACAGCAAAGAGTGTGATTTGGACTTTGACTTACTAGTCATATGGTGTGTAGCGTCTTGGAGATGTTGTCCGACAGAATAGCCGCTCCGATTCTGCTGGGGTGAAGGCCATCAGCACGGAAGAGCCTAGGTCGCTCCCAGAAAAGATTCCAATTATTTACAAAGAGCAGTCTCTGTTCATTACACCATGACATTAACCATTCATTTAGAGCAAATAATCTACTGAACCTTTCGTGTCCTAGTCGGTAGGTGGGAAGCGGTCCAGACACGATGATCGTTGTTTCAGGCGATGTGCTGCGTACTGTCTCGATCAGGCTCCTGTAGTCCTTCTTCAGAACCTCTGACTGCCGTAGCCTGATGTCGTTCGTTCCCGCGTGCAGCACGACAGCTCCGACGGGCTCGTCACCGTTCAGAATCCCGGGAACCTGTGCAGCGACATCGAGAACACGAGCACCAGGAAAGCAGTGAGTGCGAACCTTACCTTTACCTATGGTAGCACGGACATGCCGGACGATGGAACTGCCGATGATCACAGCGTCGCATTCCGTCTCGCGTAGAGGGGAGAAGCGGTTCTGGGTGGAGATCTCGAAGGCCGGGAGGGGCGGAGAGGTCCTAGCTCTGGTCCTGGCCCGCGTCTTCCGCTGTGGAATCATCCAGGGTCCATGTTGTTGTGTCGGTGCCGGAGTGAATGAAACCAGGGATGATCGCATCCTGGGCAGAGAAACACATGGAGTAGACGAGGTCGGAGTCAAAAGGTTAGCACTAACCACTGACTTTTGAGCATCGGCGCGTGATGTTTCAAGCGCGAAACGTCGATCTCGTAGCTCGGCCTGTCTCTCTAGTAGGTCGCGGATCTGCTTCTCCACGGATTCCAGCTCTAACTGCACAGAATGCAGCTCGAAGGTGTCCTCACCTGCACTCAAAGGTAACGTTAGACACACATCCGTTATATTCGCCATTATAGCAGATGTGCTATAATGGCGAATTATAGCTTTCAGTGATACGGGTGTAAATAAGTCGATCGATAGGCGCGACCACGCGTGTAATGCTAGCGGGCTAAGGCTAGTAGCGGAAGTTCGAAAGGTTGGATATATGTAGCGATATCAGAGCAATCCGATTGTTTTTTAAGGAGAATAGTATTCCAGATATGTTCACACGCTATAAAAATGAAAAAGTTCGTTTGTAAAAGAGTGTAAAGAAGAAAAACAAGGTTTCTGAATTAATTCGACGGAGCTCCAAAAAGTTCAAATTACTAGTCTTCTAGTCTTTTATTTCACTAATGCACACTGTTAACTTAGAGAGTTTAGGAGTTTAGGTATGCAGCAAAGCATTTGTGAAGCCACAACACGCACAACCTTGAGGTGGATGGGCTACAACAGCAGAAGACCCCACCGGGTACCACTCATCTCCACTACAAATAGGAAAAAGAGGCTACAATTTGCACAAGCTCACCAAAATTGGACAGTTGAAGACTGGAAAAATGTTGCCTGGTCTGATGAGTCTTGAGTTCTGTTGAGACATTCAGATGGTAGAGTCAGAATTTGGCCTTGTTACCACTGTGCAGGCTGGTGGTGGTGGTGTAATGGTGTGGGGGATGTTTTCTTGGCACACTTTAGGCCCCTTAGTGCCAATTGGGCATCGTTTAAATGCCACGGCCTACCTGAGCATTGTTTCTGACCATGTCCATCCCTTTATGACCATCATGTACCCATCCTCTGATGGCTACTTCCAGCAGGATAATGCACCATGTCACAAAGCTCGAATCATTTCAAATTGGTTTCTTGAACATGACAATGAGTTCACTGTACTAAAATGGCCCCCACAGTCACCAGATCTCAACCCAATAGAGCATCTTTGGGATGTGGTGGAACGGGAGCTTCGTGCCCTGGATGTGCATCCCACAAATCTCCATCAACTGCAAGATGCTATCCTGTCAATATGGACCAACATTTCTAAAGAATGCTTTCAGCACCTTGTTGAATCAATGCCACGTAGAATTAAGGCAGTTCTGAAGGCGAAAGGGGGTCAAACACAGTATTAGTATGGTGTTCCTAATAATCCTTTAGGTGAGTGTACATTATCAATCAAACAAAACCCCATATTCTTTTGAATGCAAGTGTCTAACCGGAGTTAATTACTTAAAATAAAATTTGTCATTGTGCAAAAAAAAACACATAAAGCACAAGCTAAATATAACTGTTGATTTGTATTACGACCCGCCGGGACCAGATGTGAGATCCACCAATCAGAGATATTCCCGAATCTCAAACGATTTTTTTGATTGGTTAAAAAGAAAATACCTGGACAGTTCTTCAGGGCTTTATCTGGCTAGAAATCAAAGACGTGATGTCACTATTTGTGATATATCAATAAATATTTGGACACGGGTTTCCTCCACTGAGTCTTTAAAGCATTCAGAAAGTGTTTTCAGCCTTTGAAATATTTAGTGCATTTGCTCAGCTCTTCTGTCTTTTGAAAGTGTTTTTAATGCCTTTTGACTTTGCTTGTCTGCACAAGCACTGATTACTCAGTTGCGTAACTTTAAAGAAACAGAGCGAGCAGAACTTAGTCAGAAGCTGTTTGGCATTTTTTTTATATACCATTTATTATTATTTTTTAAGGGTCTTACTTATGTTAATCAAGGTTTTTTTTTTGTTGCTAAAATCAGTCAAAAAAATTGTTATGATGATTTTCATTCTTCTCTCTTCCCCTTTCTCACACAAGGAGTCATTGATTCTTTGACTTCTGTTGATAAAGAACTCTGGCTCTCAACTCTTCATATAACACATTATTTATGGCTGTTCAATTGGTTAGACATGTAGGAACTAGGAACTGATTTGGAAATTGCTGTTTACAAATTTGCTGGTCATAGTTTCTCTTTTTTTTTTTTTTTTTTTACCTGATTATTTTTCATTGGTAGATTGTACTGAGTATAACCAGTATCGCTGTATGTAACAATACTAGAGGTGTTTTTATGGATAAGTGTTCTCCCTCATAGCATTAGACACAAACATTGCACCAGCAGCACACTTCATTTATTATGAACGTTGTTTTGGAAAGTCTTTTATTGAAGTGTGCATTTCACTTTTAGTTGTCATAATGAGAGGGAAAGAGAGGACACTGTAGCGCTCACTCTTACTGTTTTTGCAGAAAATGTTTGCGTGAATTCCCTGCATTATAAGCACAAAACTTATAATGCGGGGTCTTTCCAAATGTATTCTGCTCTTGATTATAAAAAAAATGTGTACTTTTCCAAACAAGTGAGTTCTTGGTTTAAGCACTCCTTTATAGGTAGTAACAAGGAACGCACGTGGACCCCTAGATGGCTTGTAGAATTACACACACTTCTAATCATAGAGCCAACGTGAGCCGTTTTGCCTCTCGTGGGATTTTCTCCCTTGGAAGGAGAATTGTGGGTTCAGTTGTTTTTGGCATTTTTGGTCATGTTCATCAACATAATGATTGTATGATGTCTCCTGGACCCTGTTACTGTAGGACGTTCTCAGATGATCATATATTCATTTTACCTTCTGCAGTAGGTTAAACTTTAAGGGTAGGGAATATTTATCATTAGGCTACTTCATGCTTTGTAACCAAACCTTGATAAATGTCCAGATAAATACAAAATGGCTGGAGCTCAATGTCCCTGTGATGATGTATGTAGCCTACTTTGCACTGGCTCTTTAAATCTGCTGGTCTCAAACCCCCCCCAAAAAAGGAAAATTACCAGGATTTTTTTTTTTTTTTATATGATTTGTTATAATGTCTGACCATTTGCATCAACAGCAGCTCTTGATGGCATAAAAACATGAAAATATGTTCTGAAAACTCACTAACAATAGAAATAGAGAAAATGTGTTGCATTTGTCTTTTTTCATGGGAGATTACGACTCCTCTCAAAATGATGTAATCTCATCTGTGACTCCACTATTACCTTGTTCCTCTTCCCTGCCATTCCACGCCCTCCTCCATCTGTATTTTCCTTTGTCCCATTATCATGTTTTATCTCACCTTCAATACTCTATCAGTAGCAATCGTCTTGCTCTCTTTTTGCACTCTATCACAAACTTATTCTTTCCCTTCCAATTATTGTTTACCACATCCATTTTGTTTCTTTCTACCTTTCTCCCTTTCGCCCTTGCTCCGTGTGGAAGCTATTAAACGTGAGGTCCCAGATGTGGACCATTAACCCCTGCACCCAGCAGCAGGAATCCAGGAGCGCCATGCAAACTTCTCTTCGTATCCCCAAACCCCCACTAGCACAAACACACCCTCACCAGCTCATAATTCATAGAGTTCTACAGCAAAATCAGAGCCTCCATCATCCATAGTTGTTTAGACACACCCATGCACACATTGATACGATGCTAAATGAATATGTTGCCTTATAAGATACCTTCTGCAACAAGCTCAGTGGAAAAAAAATAAGTCATTAAATTCTCAGAAATATTGATAGAACGGTAATAATTTTATACTTACTAGGGTATCTAACCATTAGCTTGAGCAAGATGCTGACTCCAAACTGTATTGAAATCAAATGTGAGTTGCTATAGAGGATTTGGAGTGCCGTAATAATAAATAACTCTTTCAATAAATTATCATTAAATAAATAAATCATGAAATAAGTCAATAAGTAAATATTTTGACACATTTCATATATATTTTCTTTGGACATTGATACATACTGTATATTGCCATTTTATTTATTTTCTTATGTGCTTACTTATTGGCACTCTATATGAAGTGTTTATGTAATAATATGACACTCAAAATTCCTCATAAGGTGCTGGCTATTTAGAACATTCCAAATAGGGTTTTGTGCCTTGCCATGACTATCACATTTTGATAACTGTGTTAAGTTAACTTGCACCTGATTTAACTCATCAGCTCATTAGTAGAGATTGCAAGAGCTGGCCTGTGTTCGAAATCGCCCCCTATACCCTCATTCAGTGTTCCCTACATTGCTCCACTAATGTAGTCCACTTGAAGGAGTGAATGAAAAATAGTGTGCGAATTTGGACACTGAGTGCGCCAAAAGGGCTGCCACTTTTGCATAGTTTGTGCTTGCTGTATAATAATCATTTGAAACTTGGCAAACTGGCAGGTCCAGTAGTAATAAAAATATGTATCTGGAACTATGTCATGGAATCTAGCATGTATAAACCTTAATTAAACAATTTAGTTATCAATTAAAAAGGTATTTATACCTGTATGATATATTACACTGTAGCCACATTGGACCAGCGGCTTGGAAAATGGATGGACGATTCACCTGCGGGCACCATCTTGCGAGACGCGGGAATTCATTCGGTGCAACCAGTGCATAATGGGTATTCTCTTGCCGTTGAGCCCAGGGCTGTGTTCAAAATTGCCCCTTATACCCTAAATAGGGCACTATTTGAGGGGGCAGCTATTTGCAGTGGTGCCTGAAACCATAGTGGATGTTATCGAGTGCACTTATTTAATCCTGTGAGTGAACGACCAATGTACGCTCAGCGGCTAAGGAATACCCATAACGTACTGTGAGAGTCGTGCCGAATGAATTCCCGCGTTTTGCCAGAAGATGCCGCCCACATCTGAATCATCCATCCATTCATTTTTCAATGTGGGTACAGCGTAACATCATAGAGGTATAAATTCCTTTTTAACTGATTACTTTAATAAAGGTTATTATACATGCTAGTTTCCATGACAGAGTTCAAGATAAATCTTTTCATTACTACTGGAGCTGCTAGTATGCTAAGTTTCAAATGATTATTAGTCGGCAAAGCGGCAGCCCTTCCGGCACACTCAGTGTCTGAATTGACTTGTTTTCATTCACTCCTTCAAGTGAACTATATTAGTGGAGTCATGAATGAGGGTATAGGGGGCAATTTCGAACACAGCTCTGAAGTGGGTGTATCAAATAAGAGAGGCATGCAGAATGTGCAGTGCTGGGGGTCCTGCAGGACAGGTTTGAAAACTGAAGACTAAAAATGTACTGTTTAAGTATTTTTTGTATTTTAGTATTTAGTATTATGACTCGAGGTCATGGTGCAAAGGACCCTAGGTTGAAATTACTCCGAACCATCTCTTTAAGTGCACTTTGGTGCTAATTTCTCTCTCTTTATCTTTCTCTGGGGCTGTTAAGGGTAATATGAGAATCACAGCAATGTGGGCAGGTGTTCGAGTTCTGTGTGTTTTAAGTTTCAGCCAATCACTTCTCTCCTTTTGCAGGCTTTCATTCGACAGGTCCTGACTGACAAAAAACTGCCATGGGAAGGATTAGAGTGCAAGTGTTAGTGATTGTGCCAGTGTTTTATATTCAATTGCATGTTTTTGTTCGTACTGTTGTTTCATTCAGTGCTTAAAGGCATTTTTTATTATTATTTAAGAACAGACATCTCATTTTGTTCGTCTCTCTCAACAGTGGAATGGTATCGGCAGACTTGTTGTCCACTAGGAAGTGAGCAAGAACGTGTAACTGGGCTGAGAGATGATGGATGCTGTGGACTCTTTGCAAGGCTCATCTCTGGAATCCAAAGCTGAACGTATCGCCCGTTACAAGGCCGAGAGAAGGCGGGAGCTGTCTGAACGGTATGCCAACTTGGAGGAAAGTTCATCCGTGTACACGCGGAGGGAAAGACACCGGGAAACCACAGACACCTCAGATGCAGTGCCCAGCTCTGAGCAAAAGAAGACAGATGTTTCCTCTGGACTGAGTCAGTACAATAAAGATAACGCTGCTCTGAGAGAGCAAGGAGACAGGAGCAATTTTGAGGGAAAGGCCAAAACAGATGCCACACCATCCTCTAACATCTTTGTTAGTCACAGCAACAAAGTAACAAGTTCACAACAATGTCACAGGTGAGTTTGAGTCTCAATGACCATTGACCATTTAGAGACTAACAAAGATCTCACATTTCACTGCTCAGTAAATTCAGACTGAGGGAAGCATTTAGACATTGGGAACTGAATAGTCAGGGAGATTGAGCCATGCAGAGGTCTACACCAGGAAACATCCTGCTGTTTTGACATCTGAGCTTTTTGTTTTGGTTTAAACTTACAGAAACTCAGTCAACATGGATTGTTTTTCATTTCTGGGCAATTACAAACAGATTTAAGCAAATGTGCGGGGGTTGGATAGGCGCCGTAATTCTGCCAGTTTGGAATGTTCTTGTATGGAGAACAGAGTAGAACTTTCTCTTCATTGTTTGGTTCTAATTCTCTACATCAATTGGTCTCAAACTGCCGGTCTGTGAACGATTCCAAGTAATCTTTTAGTTGATTGATTGATTAAATCCGCAATCAATAATTCTCTACATCAATTGGTCTCAAACTGCCGGTCTGTGAACGATTCCAAGTAATCTTTTAGTTGATTGATTGATTAAATCCGCAATCAAAAACAACTAATAAATTCATAAAATTAACTATTTGTTATTATATTATATTATATTATATTATATGATATTATATTATATTATATTATATTATATTATATTATATTATATTATATTATATTATATTATATTATATTATATTATTGTCACAGATAGGTGACTGTAATAAAGCTCACAACAAAGGAGATACTCAAGGAGACTTAATATAATACTCAACACACCAAACAGGAGAAAATCTAGGAGAATGTACCACCACATAGCACTTAAAGGTGGTGTGTGTAACTTTTTCACTTTACTAAAGCATAAAAATACCATAATATGTTTGCATATATTGAAGAAACATGCTAAGTTCACATACTCGTTTATCTGAAAACCACTTACAGCCAGTTATTTTATTTTGAAATGTAAAACTTTCCAGGCTGGAATGTTTGTTATTGTTTGGGTCTGTGATACTGCACGTTGCTAATTTGCCAATTTTCATTGTCCATTGCGTTCGTTCCTGTTGTGTGTGCTCAAACTGGCAACCCTTGTGAGTGCTGTCCAGTCTGAGGAGCAGGTGGCGGGAGAAACCACAATCTCAGATATTTTGAATTCAACTGCAGTACCTATTTAGACCACTAGTTGTCATTCTTACATACTGCACCTTTAAACAATGCAGGACTTGCTGAGACAGAGGGCCTAAATACACAGAGCAAAAAAAAGGGGGAAACTAACTAGACACACCTAAAATGAGGACTCTAATCAATATGTAACCATGGAGACAAACAGGCAGGGAATACCTTAAAATCAATCCTAAATGTAACTGGAAGCCAGTGTAAAGACCTGAGGTCTCGTGTGATATGTTCATATTTTCTGGTTCTGCTCCAAATCCTGGCAGCAGCGTTCTGTATGAGCTGCAACTGTCTTATGGTCTTTTTGGGAAGGCCAGTGAGGAGTCCATTACAATAATCCACCCTGCTGGTGATAAAAGCATGCACAAGTTTCTCTAAGTCTTGACTGGAAACAAAGCATCTAATTCTTGCAATATTTTTCAGATGATAGTATGCTGATTTAGTTATTGCTTTGACATGACTACTGAAACTAAGGTCTGACTCTAGAGTCACACCAATATTTCTGACTTGATTTTTAGTTGTTTGACCCCTAGACTGAAGGTATGCATTCACCTTGAGAACGTCATCTTTGTTTCCAAATGCAATGACTTCAGTTTTGTCTTTGTTTAACTGAAGAAAGTTTTGGCACATCCAACTGTTTACTTCATCAATACATTGGCACTGGGAGTCAATGGGGCTGTAGTCGTTAGGCGATAGGGCTAAGTAGATCTGTGTGTCGTCTGCATAGCTGTGGTAAGCAATTTGGTTCTTTCTCATTATTTGGCTCAGTGGGAGCATATACAGGTTGAACAGGAGTGACGCAAGAATTGAGCCTTGAGGGACTCTGCATGTCATATATGTCCACTCAGACTTATGGTCTCCTATACTCACATAATAACCTCTCCCTCCTAAGTATGACCTGAACCATTTTAGGACTATCCCAGAAAGCACCACCCAGTTTTACAGCCTGTCAAGAAGTACAGTGAGGAAAATAAGTATTTGAACACCCTGCTATTTTGCAAGTTCTCCCACTTGGAAATCATGGAGGGGTCTGAAATTGTCATCGTAGGTGCATGTCCACTGTGAGAGACATAATCTAAAAAAAAAAAATCCAGAAATCACAATATATGATTTTTTAACTATTTGTATGATACAGCTGCAAATAAGTATTTGAACACCTGTCTATCAGCTAGAATTCTGACCCTCAAAGACCTGTTAGTCTGCCTTTAAAATGTCCACCTCCACTCCATTTATTAACCTAAATTAGATGCACCTGTTTGAGGTCGTTAGCTGCATAAAGACACCTGTCCACCCCATACAATCAGTAAGAATCCAACTACTAACATGGCCAAGACCAAAGAGCTGTCCAAAGACACTAGAGACAAAATTGTACACCTCCACAAGGCTGGAAAGGGCTACGGGGAAATTGCCAAGCAGCTTGGTGAAAAAAGGTCCACTGTTGGAGCAATCATTATAAAATGGAAGAAGCTAAACATGACTGTCAATCTCCCTCGGACTGGGGCTCCATGCAAGATCTCACCTCGTGGGGTCTCAATGATCCTAAGAAAGGTGAGAAATCAGCCCAGAACTACACGGGAGGAGCTGGTCAATGACCTGAAAAGAGCTGGGACCACCGTTTCCAAGGTTACTGTTGGTAATACACTAAGATGTCATGGTTTGAAATCATGCATGGCATGGAAGGTTCCCCTGCTTAAACCAGCACATGTCAAGGCCCGTCTTAAGTTTGCCAATGACCATTTGGATGATCCAGAGGAGTCATGGGAGAAAGTCATGTGGTCAGATGAGACCAAAATAGAACTTTTTGGTCATAATTCCACTAAACGTGTTTGGAGGAAGAAGAATGATGAGTACCATCCCAAGAACACCATCCCTACTGTGAAGCATGGGGGTGGTAGCATCATGCTTTGGGGGTGTTTTTCTGCACATGGGACAGGGCGACTGCACTGTATTAAGGAGAGGATGACCGGGGCCATGTATTGCGAGATTTTGGGGAACAACCTCCTTCCCTCAGTTAGAGCATTGAAGATGGGTTGAGGCTGGGTCTTCCAACATGACAATGACCCGAAGCACACAGCCAGGATAACCAAGGAGTGGCTCTGTAAGAAGCATATCAAGGTTCTGGCATGGCCTAGCCAGTCTCCAGACCTAAACCCAATAGAGAATCTTTGGAGGGAGCTCAAACTCCGTGTTTCTCAGCGACAGCCCAGAAACCTGACTGATCTAGGGAAGATCTGTGTGGAGGAGTGGGCCAAAATCCCTCCTGCAGTGTGTGCAAACCTGGTGAAAAACTACAGGAAACGTTTGACCTCTGTAATTGCAAACAAAGGCTACTGAACCAAATATTAACATTGATTTTCTCAGGTGTTCAAATACTTATTTGCAGCTGTATCATACAAATAAATAGTTAAAAAATCATACATTGTGATTTCTGGATTTTTTTTTTTTTAGATTATGTCTCTCACAGTGACTCTCACCTACGATGACAATTTCAGACCCCTCCATGATTTCTAAGTGGGAGAACTTGCAAAATAGCAGGGTGTTCAAATACTTATTTCCCTCACTGTATTCTGCCTTGGTAATCTTTGACTCGATCAAAGAGGTGTTATCTTTGAGCATTTGCACCTTTAATTTGAATTACCATGCAAATCTGTACTACCAAAAGTTTGTCAAAAATCTGAATGACTTTTTAATCTAAAATTATGCTGTTTCATTTCAAAACTAAATTAAAATGGATGGGTTGGAGCGGATAATAAAGGAAAAGCAGCCAACGACTGTCCAGCACCAGCATGCATGTAAACTTAGTCAATACAGTTTAAAGAGCACCTGAGGATCCACCTCATTCTGAAGAAGTTAGGACTAGGTGAAACAATCCCATTTAAGACCTGAGGTATGAGAGGTAGGGCTTTGACTTTTGCCCAAAAATCATATTTGAAGTTCGTTTGTTTATTAATATTTGAATATATTCGAATATTTATTAATAATATTTTGGCCATTAAAATGCCTTCAGTAAGACCTGTATTGGTATCAAACTTAAGTTGTATATGTTCTGTCCACCAGAGGGCAGTGTATCAGTCAATGTCAATAGGCAGGCAATGATGTTTTCAGAAGAAAAACACAGTCACAACTGTTTGTTTGTTTTGTTTTTTTTATATAAAAAAAAGGACTTTGTCCTTACTTGTGATTTTTCCCTGTTTCTTTGGTAACCCAAAGTAGCGCCACACGTTGCTTTTCAAATTGTCAGGAGTGTAGATTTCGAATTCCTCGTCAGGCGTGGTTGTTGTAGGCGTTGGCGCGCCCATTGTTTTGGTATACAAAATAGGCGCTAACCAGGACGCTAACGTCACCTACCGGAGCCCAGATGACCAATAATAGCCTTGCTAATGAGCTCGCGATTCACAACTTTACCAGGTGTGAAAAAGCCTCAGAATCTGAATTGAAAACAACGTTTACAAGCAAACACAATTACAAAAAATAATGCCCATAACAGGTTTGAATATTAAAGGATGCCTAATATTCGTTTGAATATCATTATTTTTTTAAATATTCGAATTATATTCGAATAACGAAGTTCGGAGTCAAAGCCCTAATGCGAGGTGACGATGCATCCATCGGAGTGGTTTTCTCTCTGTGGTGGTGACAGGTCTGATGTATGAGTGGTGACGATGCATCCATCGGAGTAATTTCCTCACTGTGGTGGTGGCTGAGTGGGATGAGAATGGGGGTTTTCATTGGGGTCATCAGGTAGGCACCCTCCTTCTCTGGTGTTTCAATGAGAGGCCCACAACACCTCCAGAGGGCTCGTCGGCAGCAGCTGGTGTCCCACCTGAGAGGGCTTTGATGGTTTGGCGTAGGGTTTGGCCTCGCATCCCAATTTCTTAAGCATCCTGATGGTTGACTTGCCCACGAAGCCTCTGCAGCCGACTTCCACTGGGCAAACCTTGGATTTCCATCCGCGTTGCTCAGCATCAGCTGCCAACTCGGTGTACTTAAGGCTCTTGCATTCAAATGCCTCCTAGCAGCCTCCCAGGGAACGGTAAGCTCAATGATGAACACGATGTGAAGTGAGGAGGACCAGAGCACAAGGACTGGTCTGAGGTCTGTTGTGGCGATCTCAGAAGGGAAGTAAAGCCTTTGGTTCAGATCTGCCACCAACTTCCAGTCTCGAGCCCTTCCGAGCTGGCTGATGTATGATGTTGAATGGACTTTGGCTGTCTTTGCACCTTCTCGGATGAACTCCCTTGCGTATGAAGGATGGAATGATGGAGGAGGCGGGGCATTGATCTTTATCCGTCTGCTCTCCAAGGTAGCTGCTAGGCACTTAAGGACATGGTTGATGGTTGTGCCGCCAGGTATAGCGGCCTTGTGACAAGCTTGTCTTGCATCCAACCAGAATGTGTTTGAGGTTTGCGGGGGATGGACAGAGGGGGCACGTCGGGTCTTCTCCGTACCACTGATTGAGGTTTGAGGGGGAAGGCAGGACGTTGTACGTTGCACGTTAGATGAAGCTGATGTGAAATGCTTCCATGCCCATCAGCTCCCTCCAAGAGAACTTTCTCCTCTCAACTCCCTCCCATCTCATCCACTGCCCTTGCTTGGCTTGTGAAACAGCCTTTGCACACCTCGTTGTCTGCTCGTGACGACGCACCTCCTCGACAACCAGCCGTCGGTGCTGAGCTGGAGCTGCCCTATGCCACGATGGTCTGCTCTCTCCAAGGCCAAGGCCTCTTCTCCCCTGTTGCACATTGCCAGTGATGTCTCTGTCCCTGATGTCTGACTTCGCCTGATGAGTAGCTGCAGCTGGGTTCCATTTCCTTCCGGTCACCAGGGTAGGAGCTGTTTGGGAAACACATGGGTCACGGGACCCTGTTAGTGTCATTTCCAGCCTTACTTTAGAGCACTTGAACTCTTCTGCAAGGCTGGAAACAGGAATCTCCAAGATGCCTTTTCCATACAGTCCGATGTTAGTAAAGCATCTGGGGAGTCCCAGCCAGTTTTTGGCAAGTGAGCTGACCAACCTCTCCAGCTTTTCTACCTTTGAGATTGGTACCTCATAGATGGTAAGAGGCCACATCATTCTGGGTAGTAGCCCAAACTGAAGGCACCACAGCTTTAGACTGCCAGGGAGCATGGTCTTGTTGATACTCTCAAGGCAGCGCATGGTGTCCACTGTCCTGCCTAAGCTGGTCTACTTGCTCTGTCTCCTTGAGGGTGTTATGGTACCAACGTCCAAGACTCTTGACTGGCTTCTCTGCCACTGTTGGTATAGGCTCCTTGCTCACATAAAACCGCTGTTCCGACCGCTTCCCCTTGACGACTGAAATGCTCCTGGACTTTCTTGGCTTTATTTCCATCTGGGCCCACTGGATGTTCTCCTGTAGCTTGTTCAGCAGTCACCTAGCACAAGCCTTGGTTGTGGTGAGGATGGTCATATTGTCCATATAGGCTCTGATGGGAGGGAGACGAAGACCAGATTTGAGCTTCTGACCTCCTACTACCCACCAAGATGCGCGGAGAATGACCTCCATAGCTATCTTGAACGCTAGAGGTGAGATGCCATTATTCCTATTTCTAATCGTTGCCATGCTGTGGTACACTCATCAGTTGTCAGGCATAGCTGTAGGTCTTGAAAATAGGATTTGACGAGGCGGGTGATTGCTTCTGGGATGCTGAAATAGTGGAATGCAGTCCAGAGGAGATTGTGAGGAACTGACCCAAAGGCATTTGCGAGGTCCAAGAACACAACATGGAGATCTCTTCCATCCTTTTTGGCAGCTTGGATTTGATTCCATATCATGTTTGTGTGTAGACTCTAAGACTCCAAGCAACCAGAGAAGCCTGGAATCCCTGCTTTCTGCACCATGGTATCAATGTAGTAGTTCTTTTCCAGGTAGGCTGTCAGCCTGTGAGCCATTACACTGAAGAAGATTTTGCCTTCAACGTTCAGGAGGCTGATTTGGCGGAACTGGCTGATGTCCACAGAGTCCTATTCCTTAGGGATTAGGATGCCTCCTGCCCTCCTCCATGCAGTTGGAATTGCTTGTTTCTGCCATGCTACTTTCATCAGCCTCCATAGAAAGCACAATACCTCTGGTTTGTTCTTATAAAGCCGGTATGGGACTCCATTGGGCCCAGGGGAGGATGCAGCTCTTGCCCAACGTACAATTCTCTCCACTTTGCTCCACCTGGAGGGGCTGATGTCCAGCTGATGTTCTGGGGAGTGTTTCGGTGGCATATTGGGTGGAAGAGTTGTCTGTCCGCATTGCTGGCTGTCAGTGTGGCTCTGTTTGAGGTACGTTTCCAGATCTTTCTTTGATGTTTTGAGTTTGCCACTTTTTTCCTTTTATAAAAAGTTTTTTTGCAAACTTGTAGGGATCTTTGAAGAACTTTGATCTTGCTTGCTGCTTCATTTTACACCTCATTCTCAGATTCTCAGCTCTCCTCAAGGTTGCCAGTCGGTTCTTAATTTCTGCCTGTAGCAGACTAATTCCCTCCTCCTCCTCCTCCTCCTCTGGAGCCTTTTTACATTGTTTTTTTCAGCTGCCTTCTTTCCTTGACTATGGTGCAGAGTGCTTTGGGACGGCAGAAAGCACTCTGCACCATAGTTGTAAATCAGGTCTCCCATTCGCCTCCAGCTTCTTGACTGCAGTTCCCCTCAGTTGTCCCAGGAGGTTTCTGATGTCTGTGTCAATCGTCTCCGACTCCTTTTTCTCACAGGATTTTGGCCACTTGACTTGTGGTTTTCGCCCCTGAATCTTGTTCTCGGTTGAAGGCTGCGGCAGGTTGGGCTTGTGGGGCACCACTATGCTTGGTAGAGATGCGCGGATGGGCTATTATTTCATCCGCAACCGCATCACAAAACTCATCATCCGTCCGCCATCCATCCGCACCAACGTTTTTGACCAATTTTCAAAACCGCACCGCCCGCCATCCGCTGATTGGGCGCTGCATATATTTTTCATTTGATTGGTTCAACCGCCCGCCACCCGCCCGAATTTAATTAAAATATAATTTTTCGTCACGTCATCCGCCCGACCCGCGGTTTATCCGCGGAGTCCGTGGCTGTAACCGTCAACCGTGCATCTCTAATGCTTGGCTCCTCATTTTCCTCTCGAACAGGGGGATTGATGTTCTGCAGACTTTGATTTTGGTCCTTCTGCTGAACTTCACTTGACTTATTTGACCTGCTTCATAAGAAGTAACGGTCAATGCGAGTTACCTGTTGCTCTGACAGCAAGCACTTTTTCAAGCCTTGGTGTCTTCTCAGGCCTGCATAGGATGTTTCCTTGGTCCAGCCACATCTACAACTCTGGAGCTTAATTTCTGGAGTAGGTGTTGTCATCTCAGGTGTCTTGTTGATCATCACTCTCTTGTCTGTTACGTTCCTGGGTCAGTAGCCATGTAGTCTGTCGGTGAGTCATCAACCTCCCCTGCTCTCGCTGACTCTGGGGGTGTTTTCTGACAAGTAGATGTTTCCAAACTTTTGACTGTTATAAGGTAACAGAAAGGATGTAGGATTTTTACATTTTTTTTGCTCATCTGTTTTGTGTTATAACAAATGCAGCCATGTTGGGCTGATTATCTGACACAATACCTCGAGGTAAAGGAAAGCTAAAAATACAGTGTTGGTAAAAATAATTTTTTAGAGTTCAATTAAAAATATGAGATATACTAAATGATAAGAATCTCTTTAAAATGGATCCCAATAGAGATGTGCTAAATGACTGGTAGGGAGGGAAGCAATATATAACCGGATTATGTGTACCTGTGTAATTCTGTCCTCTGAAAACACATCCAGCATGTCTAATAGGGTTCAGCTGCCGGCTGCTGTAATATCAAGGCCATTCTTTATGAATGAATGAGTTGGGTCATGCTGTTTCAACCCCTTACCTACTCTTTCATCAAATGTTTTCATTTTCTTCGCTCTCTCCTACGTTCTTCTATTCCGAATTTTATTGTTTGACCTTCCCAAACTTCCTATTCCATCTTTTTCCTTTATTTCTTCCTCTGTTTCTGTTGGCCAGGATGAGTGCATCCAAGTCCTTTGACCTCTCTCAGAAACCCAACACATCAGGTTCAGGGCCACGGTTGGACGTGCTTTAGGATTTAGGATTTTCAGAACATTCCTGGGGCAAAGGATAGTTCTTGCCCTTCCAGAAATTGTCTTCAGCCAATCAGCATTGTTTACTCACCCTCATGTTGTTTCAAAACTGTACTGCATGCTGTATTTTGTCACCATGGAACACAAAAGGACTGCAGCAGTTGGTGATCATGAGCTGACAAGGTCCAAAAAGAATATACTTTGAATATATTATTCAAACATAAATTTGAATAACTTATATTTGGTCTGTTTCTCACACACTGATAATCACCCCCCTCTGCTGCAGCTATAAAATCAGATTAGAATGTTACTCAAATGCTCATAACCAATTCCCATGGCATCAAACCTGTGCCATAAGCGCCATGTGGTCATGATGAACTTTGAAAAATCTTAAAATACTGTAGATCTTTTCATAAGTCGTTTTGTGTTTCACTGCAATAATAACAGCAATGTGCCTTTGAAAGGACATGAGAGTGAGAAAATTATGACAATTTAATTTTTTGGGTGAAGGTGAACTTCCTTCTAAACTTCATACCAAGACCAATATGACTAAACACATTATTACAATTTAAGATATTTGCAAACAACAATATGTAAGCATTTACATTTATTATTTTTGTAATTTTCTGGAAAATCTTTGGATACCTAAAAAAATTGTAAATATCCCTTTAAATTTGTCATGTTATTTAGAAGTGTTTCCCCCAGTGGGGTGTCTCTTACACATTTATGCCATATTTCTCCTCTAGCAGTAACTTGTACACTCTAAAAACACAGAAAGCTTTGTTTGTTTCTCAGAAATGTCAGTTGTATGAGCATTGACTCATTGTAACACAACCTTTGGTGAACTCTCATAGGGAAAAGAAAACTCTACTAGTACTCTACTATGGTAGTTCATGGCTCTTTGTGCTTGCCTTGGGTGTAGATAAGCCACTACTCATATGTGCTGTCTGATAAAAACGTGTTTTTTCCTGTTAGTTGTGGTTTTATAATGACATATATTTTTGCTGGTCATGTTTGTGCTGTTATTTCTTGAATTTCATTCTAAAATTAAATGGAATTGCTTAGTAGTTTCTATTCCTGTTTTAACATGGTTTCTACGTGTACATTTATATACATTACATATATTTGTATACACACATATATATATATATTTTATAGTCATCAGGCTTTAGCTGCTTCACAGCATAAATCACAGCTGTGGGTCCAATCAACAGGGTTCATTCGCAGTGTTCACTGCTCCTTATTCACTGAGCACGGGATAGAGAAAATATGTTGAACTTCACTTTACAAAATAAGTTCCTTTGGAACACCCTGCAAATGTCTATCAGATGCTTGATTTGTGCATATTAGAGAAGTTTAAGGTATGATATAATGAGAAGGTATGACATAATATACTGTAAATAAATATAAATTACCTTACATTAGATTATATAGATTTGTATAATATCAGATTATATAGATTTGTATAAAATAAATCCATGTGTAATTTATATAAATATAAATGTATTAAGTATCTTACTTATAAATTTAAGTAATATAAATTCTTATTTGAAAGCGGTAAACTAAATGATAAATGTCTATTGTATTGTTTAATATGAAAAGCGTATTTTCTTTTTAGATTAGATACCTTTGATCTTATTAAATATATTATTATATATTATATTATTATATATTAACCATAATATGATAGTTACATTGTAATTGTTGCGTCTCTTGTACTTTATACTTGTGAACAGCTGTGTACAAACCACACATGGGAATAATTAAATGGGAATAATAATGCCGGAGCCACAACTCCGTTTCACCGCCTTAATTTATTTCTAACTATAAATTTCTAATTTATAACTTCTCTATGTGCTGAAATAACTGGTGTGTATATTTTCCACTTCCTATGATTTTCCTGACCAAAAACGTGCCTATAGCTGCACACATCACTTTTTTAAGTATGAAATGGCCTCAAAGCATTGATGAACTAAAAGGCACACATTTTTAAATGTATGGTTTCATCTCAGATATGTGCCTTTCACGATTTATTTGTTTTTCACAGATTTTATTAATGTCCAAACATAGAAGTGCTACATAAAAAGTCCATGACACAGCCTGCATGACTGTAAAGAAAATTACAATGACTTTACAAGTTCTAGATTGACCTGTTGTTAGTCTTTACAGTGCTTGAATAATCCTTTACCAATGTGTATCATTTATTATGTGTAGTGTGTGGTTTCTCATGCTTTTATCTACCACTGAGTTCCCGTTCTTATCTGCCTTAAGCAGGACAATGGAAATGCCATGAGGGGCGGCAAAGCGGTGATTAGGTTTCAGGAGCAGCTGTGTCATATTTTGTTTGCTTGCCACATATTAATTCATAAGCTCATTAGTCTTTGCCTCTCTCTCTCTCTCTCTCTCTCTCTCTCTCTCACACACAGTCCACTGGAAGCAGAGGAAGCCCAGAAGCCACAGGGTAAGTCTCCTTTCCTTTCATTGGCTTCAAAGAGCCCCTTTGTGAAACACAGAGTTCCTTTCTCTTGCCTCAATTGTGCCACACTCTCCCTTTTTAAAAGAGCAGAGAGACAGTGATGTACTCACATACAGCTGGAGAGAATCTAGTGAAACACACAAACAGCCTTACACACAGATGTGCACATGTGTAATTGTGTATACAGCCATCCTGTTCCGCTGAGAGCTTCTTCAGTTCGAAGTTGTAATACTCAAAGTAGACCCAAACCCCCGAGTGGCCTGTACACCACAATCTAATTTAATTTATTTTATTTTTAGGAAAGGGAGTTTCCGTGTTTCATTTGTCTAAATTGGATGAGTTCTAGTATGTTGCATCACATTTGATTTGGTTGTCATTTGTTTCCAGTTTAGACGTCTTGTTCATTATGGCAGAATTCTAGGTTTGCCTTGTCACTTGCTTACAATATAGATGAGGTGTTTCCTGGCCAAATACAATAAATTAGGGATTCACAGTATATCTGCATCACATTGTTATCTGTCAATATTATTTGATGTCAGTAATATTTTTTTTAATTGTCATTGGAAAATATTAGATATACACTACCTAAAGGTTGGGGTTCAATACATTTTTTTGTTTGTTTTTGAAAGAAGTCTATTATGCTCTTAATCTCCATTTATTGAATCAAAAATACAGTAATATTCTAAAATATCATTACTATTTAAAATAGTGAATTTCTATTTTAATATATTTTCAAATGTGATTTATATCTGTGATGGCAAAGCTGAATTTTCAGTAGTCTTTATTCAGGTCTTTGGTGTCACGTGATTTCTCAGAAGTCATTCTAATATGCAGATTTTATGCTTAAGAAACATTTCTCATTTTAATATTCAGACCTGAGATTTTATTATCATAAAATATAAAATATGATATAAATGATATTATATTATATTAAGATTTTTGTGGAAACTGATGTGTCTATGCTGAATGATATTCAGTATGTATTAATTTCTTTAAAAATAAAAATCTTACTGACCCCATACTTGAGTGGTAGTGTAGTGCGTTGTCTGAGTAGAGCAGCTAACATTCTTAAGGATCCATCCCACCCTGGACATCATCTGTTTGTCCAGTTGCCCTCTGGTAGGCGCTTTAGATCTACTGCATCACGGACTAATAGATTTAAGAATAGCTTCTACCCAGAGCTGTAAGATAACTTAACAACACTGCAAAGAACTGAACTTTTGACTATACTTTGGTAAATCATGATTCAAGTATATAGATTATAATTACAGTTAAGGTCACTTTGTTTGTGACAACAATGTGTAATTACATGAATCTATCAAGTTTCTGTATTGTAGTGTGTTACATTTATGGTGTCTTAATTATTGGTTTGGTGTTATTATGTGTGGATGCACCGTAGGGTTTGCTAATTAATTTCATTGTATTTTACATGCAATGACAATAAAAGGAATTGATTGATTGATTGATTGATTGATATTGGCTGATATTGGATATTTAATTGTACATGCTCTTTTCTGCTTATTTTTACACTTAGATTACCTTTAGAGTTAATATTTATTAACACTTATAATTTAATAACACTGATAAATACACTCACCTAAAGGATTATTAGGAACACCATACTAATACTGTGTTTGACCCCCTTTCGCCTTCAGAACTGCCTTAATTCTACGTGGCATTGATTCAACAAGGTGCTGAAAGCATTCTTTAGAAATGTTGGCCCATATTGATAGGGTAGCATCTTGCAGTTGATGGAGATTTGTGGGATGCACATCCAGGGCACGAAGCTCCCGTTCCACCACATCCCAAAGATGCTCTATTGGGTTGAGATCGGGTGACTGTGGGGGCCATTTTAGTACAGTGAACTCATTGTCATGTTCAAGAAACCAATTTGAAATGATTCGAGCTTTGTGACATGGTGCATTATCCTGCTGGAAGTAGCCAGCAGAGGATGGGTACATGGTGGTCATAAAGGGATGGACATGGTCAGAAACAATGCTCAGGTAGGCCGTGGCATTTAAACGATGCCCAATTGGCACTAAGGGGCCTAAAGTGTGCCAAGAAAACATCCCCCACACCATTACACCACCACCACCAGCCTGCACAGTGGTAACAAGGCATGATGGATCCATGTTCTCATTGTTTACGCCAAATTCTGACTCTACCATCTGAATGTTTCAACAGAAATCGAGACTCATCAGACCAGGCAACATTTTTCCAGTCTTCAACTGTCCAATTTTGGTGAGCTCGTGCAAATTGTAGCCTCTTTTTCCTATTTGTAGTGGAGATGAGTGGTACCCGGTGGGGTCTTCTGCTGTTGTAGCCCATCCGCCTCAAGGTTGTGCGTGTTGTGGCTTCACAAATGCTTTGCTGCATACCTCGGTTGTAACGAGTGGTTATTTCAGTCAAAGTTGCTCTTCTATCAGCTTGAATCAGTCGGCCCATTCTCCTCTGACCTCTAGCATCAACAAGGCATTTTCGCCCACAGGACTGCCGCATACTGGATGTTTTTCCCTTTTCACACCATTCTTTGTAAACCCTAGAAATGGTTGTGCGTGAAAATCCCAGTAACTGAGCAGATTGTGAAATACTCAGACCGGCCCGTCTGGCACCAACAACCATGCCACGCTCAAAATTGCTTAAATCACCTTTCTTTCCCATTCTGACATTCAGTTTGGAGTTCAGGAGATTGTCTTGACCAGGACCACACCCCTAAATGCATTGAATCAACTGCCATATGATTGGTTGATTAGATAATTGCATTAATGAGAAATTGAACAGGTGTTCCTAATAATCCTTTAGGTGAGTGTATAATCTTTTGCAGTCTCAAAATTAAAATCTTTTTTTTCATACTTTCACTTAAAATAATTTATTTTTAGTGTTTACATTTTATTTTTAACACATCATGTAATAGATGATTAATTTTGTCCTTTTATTGGTTATTGTTAATAGTATCACATAAAATATTGGCGTTTGTGGTATATTCAAAGTATAATGCGAATGAATGAATCATTCACATTAAGACCAGGAATATGTATTAAAGTAAATAGGGTCCTTTTTGCACTTACAGAATGACTTATGACTGCTTTAATAAACAAGGTAATTGAAATGTTCAGTAACCAACAA
This sequence comes from Rutilus rutilus, assembly GCF_951802725.1. NCBI lineage: Eukaryota > Metazoa > Chordata > Actinopteri > Cypriniformes > Leuciscidae > Rutilus > Rutilus rutilus. Next base: position 17,502,070 of record NC_140224.1, read on the forward strand.
CCACAGCTACATGTAAGAACAGACACATTTTTAAGCCACATAATCATAAAAGTATGACTACTTTCAGGTCTGAAAGTGGCCCCCAAACCATGTAATTTGAGTACCCCTGCTTTATGGGTTGGTTTGAGTGATCACAGTTTCTGTGTGCTATATTCTAGTGCTTTCTTCTCTGATATGCTGTAGAGTATTTTGCAATGAGGTCATTCATTTGAATGTGTGAACTCAGCAGGTTTTAGGATTTGTCCACATCATTGATGCCTCTGGAGGAGTTGGACATTTTTGTGAAGTCAGCTGCCATTTTACTGTAAAATCAACCCACGGCGTGAGAGCGGCCTGATTGACAATTTTGACTGACAAAGGTTTCAACAGCAGTAATCCTTTGTATTGTGTGACTCTCAGACCTCCCTGTTGGTATACTGGACTATAAAATAAGACACAAAATATATCACTGCACACAGACACTTACACACTGCACAGTGAGCTAATCCAAGACAAACATTAGCAATACATGTTTTTATAACCTGTGACCAAACAAAGAACAACTGGCTAAATAGATGGATGGATGCACACAGACATATCGTACACACATAAAACTGCACTTATGAGAAATGCACCTCTCAGGTTTTTATTGCTTCACCCAAGTCTGTAAAATATTGTTGGTATTTTGGCTATTACTACTGTGATGTAACGTACTTCCCAATATCGTTAGCCTCATAGCATAATTGCCTAAGTCCTTTTTAAAAAAATATTACTTAGGCAATTATGCTATGAGGCTAACGATATTATGTTTTGTTGAACAATTTACTGAACATACAAGCCATGAATATAAATAAGATACTCAATAAAGGTTTTAGGCTAGGAGCAGAAACATAATTTTCTTCTGTATGTAAATATATTTTAAAGTGTCAAAAATATATGTGGCATATATTCCAAATACATTGACGTTGTCCACTTATATTTATCATTTTGAAATATATTTTGAAATATAACAAAAATATATGACGTTAAGTGTGAAATATATTTACATTTATATCATGTAATTTAAAATATATGACAAAATATATGGTCATAAAATGTTTAGCTTGCTAAAGAAGGGTCGAAAATGTATTTTTTAATCATAGTAATTCCTCTACCTTTTCCCCAATACACAACAGTAGGCTACCATATTTCACTACTGTATTATGACACACAGCTATAATAAATACTGTACTTACATTTAAATGACTGCAATGTAAAATGACAGATAGTTGCTTTCCTAGGACTATTAGGCCATATTAGGTGGCACGTACCTAACACTAAGTGCATTTATTAGATTTATTGTTGTTTTATTGACATCTTTCCTGAAGTAATTTAAATATTGAAAATATGCACAATATTTATGATGCAAGTATAACAATGATACTCCAACAGTGAAGTGCACTTAAACAATAGATAGAACTCAGTGTCTAACACTGCATACACACACTATTAAATATCTGTATTCAATTCTGTAAAAATAGGGAAAAAAAACTCTGCATTCTGTGTGTTGTTTCCTACATAAAATTGTCATTTTAGGCCAATAAAGTTAGTAAAGGGGCAGCCGTGGCCTACTGGTTAGGGCTTTGGGCTTGTAACCGAAGGGTTGCCGGTTCGATCCCCGGCCAGTAGGAAAAATGTGGGTGGGTGAAGTAGAGCACTGCTCTCCCATGCCCACATCCATGGCTGAAATGGTCTACCCAAAAAATAAATTGAAAGTGTGTTGTTTGTTTGTGAAAATGTTGACTTTTTAAATTTCTAAATATATTTACATATATTTAACTAAAATATATTTATTGGGCCAATTTCAAATATTTGCATATATTCCAAAAATATATTCTGAAAATATATTTCAAATACATTTCTTTTGTGTATGGGTCATCAGGGTTGGGCGAAATTCACAACTTAAATGTGGACTGTATATAACCCTTAACGAAATGAAAGGTATTTATGAAAAATGTTTGAAATGATGTACAGTCATGTACAGTTGGCTACACCCCACAGATGTTGAATTTGGAATGACAAGAGGAGGGATTTACTGAATTACAAAGCAAGGAAATTTTGCACAGTAATTTCATTAGTCAGGTTTATGATGAAACAAATAATTGCATTAGTGATTTATTCCCAGACATGTAGATTACATTTTTAAGACAGTTAAACACATCAATTCTGTCAGGACCACTACCGTCAAATATGATTGACAATTAGCATACAGTTTGGATTGGCGGAATGTAGTGGTGTCAACAATAATCGATTCGGCGATGCATCGCAATGCGGGGCATGCACGATTCAGCATCGATGCGGCAAAGTGCCATAATCGATTATGTCACTGTTTTAGGGGTGTAACGGTACGCGTATTCGTACTAAACCGTTCGGTACAAGGCACGCATTTTCAAACCGAACGGTTATTTCAAATGTAAGCGCGTCGCGAGCGCGCTCATAATGTAGACGCTGGCGCGACCACAACATCAAATGGCAAACGCAATGTAAGCGGAACGAAACTGAGCTACTCGTGACGGACTGTTTATCAGTTTGGACCAACGCAGCGCGAGCCGATCTTATACTACACAACGCTAAGAGATCCAGTAAAGAAAGCATTTGAACTCGCCACTAAAGTAATAACATCGCTGCGAGATCTAGTGAGAAACATTCACATTTCTCCGTTATTAACGGATCAAACAGCGCTGACGTGGAAACCAGGAAGAAACATTGTGACATGAATGAACTATCCAGTGTCCACAGATCTGCAATATTCACCATGGATTTACTGTAGTAACACTAACTGCAACTTTGGAAGTTTGGCAGGAATAGTAGGCTATAATGCTTTCAAGTAACGTTATGTCGGATTTATTTCGACATTATGAATAACATTGCTGCCCTCAAATGTTAATCTGAACTAAAATAAACATTTGTTTATAAGCACAAAATATTACATTTAATTTTTTCCAAGGAGCTGTTTTGTTTTATATGCTCCTAAGAAGAGTCAATTATAGCTCCATCACTGCTCAAAGAAAAAATAAAGTCATACTTTATGATGTTAGTTCTAATAAAAACAAATCAAGGAAATTTCTCTGGCATTTCTTTCTTTTTGCTGTATCGAAAACGTACCGAACCGTGACACAAGTGTATCGTATTGAACCGAACCATGAATTTTGTGAACCGTTACACCCTACACTGTTTATTTTCTGGCCTTGAGTTGGACAATAAAGTTGAAATTTAATTTCAAATGGTTCTCAAGCAGTGAGAAGAGAAACATTTCTCATTCAAAGCACTGAAAGCAGTGATTTATGCTTTCTTTTTCAGGTTTGAAAATGTCATATCCAATACCCTGTACCATTCAATTTTATTTTATTTAATGACATTTATGTCAAAGATACAGGAGAGTGATAATACACACATAGCAGCCAATAAAATCTGTTGTTCAATATCTGACTGCTTGTATTGCCTCATGACTGATGAAAATTTTGCCTTGTTGTGTGCAGTAGAATTTTGATGCATCGCAATGCATCGTAGAATCGAATTGAATCGAATCGTTACCTGGTGAATCGTAATCGAATCGAATCGTGAGGGCAGTGCCAATGCACACCCCTAGCGGAATGGTTCCGTTCTGGGCGAGAACTCCCTGCGCATCCATGCAGCCTAGCATGGATAAGAGCAGGGAGAGCAGCAATAATCCCCCAAAACAAAACCATATGCCAATATCCCCCAAAACCAACTGGCAGCGCAATCTGGATGCTTTTGTAGTTACCTGAGTGAGCCAAGGCAACAAGCATGTTGCCAATACCTGAAAAGCTTGAGCAACAGCATATTACCAACAATACCAGAAAGCCTTAAGCAAGTATGTTGCCCTTACCTAGATGGCCTAAACGAGTATGTTGCCAATACCCACATAACCATAGCAACAAGCATGTTGTCAATACCCGAAATGTTCAGCAGTAAACATGCATATTGCAATGAATGACATACCACCTGAAATGAAGAAGTGAAAGTTAGATATCAAAATGAATCAGCTGCTTGCTTGTTGTATATCCACAGTCCAGTTCCAGTTTCTTTGAGTGACGCCTGTGAGCTAGAGATGAGAGATGGAGATTTAATTTTCAATTATCTTTTTCATTGGAAATAAGTACTGAAGTACACAATACTGAAGTAATCCTGGTGGAAACTTCTGGTTCACACAGAATTAGCAACACTAAATTAGAATTAGAATTAGCTGGATGGTTTAATGTAACAAGCGTGATGCTGATGCTTGGATACATTTACTCACAAAGTTATAGACAAGTAATTTGTTGACGTGTACTGCGTACACTGTCACCTGTCAATGATGTCATAACCTTGTTATACTTGGTTGTAGTTTACTTCTGTAGAAAAGAGAAAAATTATAAAAAATTATATATACACACACACACATTTGTTATTATAATTTTTTACACCCACCATGACTGAGGCTGATAGAATGGTTACATCCTGATTTTAGCATCATATGTTGAGCACTATATATCCAATCTAATTGGGGAAGCATCACACCAAGCTGGAGCAAGCAAGGACACATGGCAACAAGCGTGTTGCTGTAGCCAATTTAACAATTGTATGGGATCTATTGGGGGAAGCTTACACCCCTAGCAGCAGCAAAATCTAATACAAGCATGTTGTATAATCGCGGAAATATTGCTAAAACTAGTGTAGTTTGGCAGGGGAAGCCTACACCCTACAGCAATAGCTCCGACTAGCGGCAACAAACTAATACAACAATCATAGTGTGTAAATCATAGTGTGTAAATCACAGAACTATTGCTAAAACTAGTGTAGTTTGGCAGGGGAAGCATACACCCTACAGCAATAGCTCCGACTAGCGACAAGAAAACTAATACAACTAGCATGTTTGTATAATAGGACTAGTATTAAAACGTACTCGGTTACTAACGTAACCTCGGTTCTCTCTAGAGAGGGAACGAGTACTGCGTAAGTCTTACGCTATGGGAAAATCTCTTTTCCGCGAGATACTGAAGCCAAAAATTATCCTTAATTTTGAAATAATGTAAAACGCGTTGCGGCAGCGTGCAGACACAGGCGAGACGGCTCGCGCGCCTATTGGCTGCCCTGCGGCAACTGCAGCAGCCTATCGATAAGGCCTTTTCGTGACGTCAGCTCCAATGGGGGCGCTTCGCGCCCAATACGTCACATCCCGCCAGAATGGGCGTGGCCTAGGGCTATAAATATAGCTTCGAGAGGCTAGCTCACTGGTTTTTCATCGCCGAAGCGAACCAGAGCGTGTGCAGGCACGGCAAGATACGCAGTACTCCTTCCCTCTCTAGAGAGAACCGAGGTTACGTTAGTAACCGAGTACGTTCTCTTATGAGAGGTTCTCTCGTACTGCGTAAGTCTTACGCTAGAGGAACACAGTGTAAAACGCCGTGCATGCTAAGATCCAGCAACAAAGTCCCAAGGGCAAGTGCCCGGGCTCATATAGTACATGATCATAAGGGACTCACAGAGAGCCCAGGAAAGAGTGGCTAGAATAGCATCATTCCTGTAATAATATAACATCCTATAAGGAGCAGTTATACTGATGATGTGTCATACAGTCAGGGCGACCCCCGGCCTGGACTGACGAATATAGTGGGTCTTACACACTGCCCATAGAGCTGCGCGATCAAACAGCGAGCATTTGCTCAAGCAGTTTCAGTATTCTGGCCCGAACACATCAGGGCAGACAGTACCGATTTTAGACTGAAAGCAGCTTAGCCTGCAAGGCGGGAACCTCTAGGTTATAAAACCTTATAAATGTAGACGGGGAGGCCCAGCCTGCCGCCATACAGATATCTTGCAAGGCAATCCCACTAGACCAAGCCCACGACGAGGCCACACCTCTCGTGGAGTGTGCTCTGACACCTAATGGGCACTGTAAGCCCTTAGAGGTATAAGCCAGCGCTATAGCATCAACTATCCAACTGGATAGGCTCTGTTTCGACACGGCAAGTCCCTTAGAACGTCCGTAGAGTGAAAACAAAGAGCTGCTCTGTCTGTCTGAAAACAGACGTGCGAGACACATAAGCTCTTAATGCCCTGACTGGGCAAAGGAAGCTTGCGTCTCCTTCCTCGTCAGAGACCGGTAGGGCTGACGGGGAAATGACCTGCGCCCTAAACGGTGTGTTGAGGGATTTTGGAACATAACCGTGCTTAGGTTTGAGTATAACTCTTGAGTCATTAGGCCCAAACTCCATGCACGTCGCGCTTACTGAGAGCGCGTGTAAGTCCCCTATGCGCTTCACTGAAGCGAGAGCCAGAAGAAACACTGTCTTGAAAGACAGGTGTTTAAGATCAATCGTCTGTAAAGGCTCGAATGGGTCACCTTTCATGGCTTCCAGCACTGTAGAAAGGTCCCATACAGGGACTGAGGGAGGTCTGGGAGGATTCAGTCTCTTAGCTCCTCTAAGGAAGCGGATGACTAAATCGTTCCTTCCTACTGACTGACCCAGCGTTGTTTTTGAGAACGCTGCTATGGCCGCCACATACACTTTGAGCGTGGAAGGGGTCCTGCCCTTGTCCAACAGCTCTTGTAGGAAGGAGAGAACCTCCGTCACCCCACAGTTTAGGGGCGAAACGCCACGAGCTGTGCACCAGCTGGAGAACACTGACCATTTCGAGGAATAGAGACGTTGCGTAGACGGAGCTCTAGCCTGCGTGATCGTGTTTAACACTCCGCTTGGGAGGTCAGCGGGTACCCGTTGATGGCCCAAACATGAAGGGACCACAGCTCTGGGCGCGGATGCCAAAACGAGCCCTTGGCCTGAGAGAGGAGGTCCCTCCTCACTGGCACTGGCCATGGGGCAGTGCTTGCTAGCTGCATCAGAACTGGGAACCAGGGTTGGTTTTTCCAGAACGGCGCTACGAGTAGCACTGAGCATCCTTCTCTGATCCGTTCTATCACCTGAGGCAGGAGAGAGACGGGAGGAAAGGCATAGAGTGGGCGGCGGGGCCATACATGAGCCAGCGCGTCCCTGCTCTTGGAGAAAAATTCCAGACAGTGAGCGTTTTCTTGAGACGCAAACAGGTCTACTTCCGCTCTGCCGAATTTCTTCCACAGAAGCTGGACTGTCTGTGGGTGTAGAGGCCACTCGCCTGTCGGAACATTGTTCCTGAACAGTCTGTCCGGTCCTACGTTTAGGAGCCCTGGCACATGCGCTGCTCTCATCGAGAGCAGGTTGCGCTGAGCCCACACCAGGAGGCGTTCTGTCAGCCTGTGCAGGTTTTGGGACCTGAGGCCGCCCTGGCGATTTATGTAGGACACCACTGACATGTTGTCCGAGCGGACCAGGACGTGGTGTCCTTGTATTTGGGGACAAAAACGCATCAGCGCGTTGTCTACTGCCAACATTTCAAGGCAGTTTATGTGTAGAAGCTTCTCCCGTTCTGACCATTGGCCAAAGAACGGTCTGCCCTTGAGCAGTGCTCCCCATCCCAAGGTGGATACGTCCGTAGACACTACCTTCACACTCGAGGAAGTCCCCAGGCTTACACCTGATTGGTACAAGTCGTTTGCTTTCCAAGGTTTCAGAGCTGCGATGCATTTCTGATTGACCTTGAGACGAAGCAGACCGGAAGCCCACGCTCGGCGCGGTACTCGCGCTTTCAGCCAGAACTGTAGCGGGCGCATGCGAAGCAAGCCCAGCTGAAGTACCGATGATGCTGAGGCCATGAGACCTAGCATCCTCTGAAATTTCTTGAGCGGGACAGATGCGCCGCAGCGGAAAGAGCTCGCTGCGCGCTGAATGTCTAGTACGCGCTGTGGTGACAGTCGCGCTATCATAGACAGCGAGTCCAGTTCTGTGCCCAGAAAATATATTATCTGTCTGGGAGACAGAGAACTCTTTGCCCAATTGACTCTGAGACCCAGATTCTCGAGGTGATCGAGCAAAATGGTCCTGTGCTCTATGAGCACTGAGTGAGATTGAGCTAGAATCAGCCAATCGTCCAAGTAGTTCAATACTCGCATGCCCTGTAGTCTGAGGGGAGCGAGCGCTGCGTCCATGCACATCGTACATGTACGGGGTGCTAGAGACAAGCCGAACGGTAGGACTGAGCACTGATATGCCTGGCCCTCGAAGGCGAATCTCAAATGTCGCCTGTGACGTGACGCTATTTGTATTTGAAAATATGCGTCTTTCAGATCTATTGACACAAACCAATCTCCTCGGCGAATCTGCGTGAGGATTTTTCTGGTCGTGAGCATTCTGAACTGTCGCTTCGCAAGCACTCTGTTCAGTTGCCTTAGATCTAGCATGGGTCTGAGACCCCCGTCTTTTTTCAGTACCAGGAAGTATCTGCTGTATAGCCCTCCTTCGCTCTGAGCTTGAGATAAAGGCTCTATGGCCCCTTTGCTCAACAGTTTCAAAATTTCGGCCCGAAGTAGGTGGTGCTACTTCTGTTTTTACCGTAGTTTCGACGCGCGTCACATAGCGGCGAGGGCGTCGGCGAAACTGTAGCGAATAGCCTCTTTCTATAATGTCTAGCACCCACTTCAAAACCCCCGGGTAGCCTTGCCCATGCATCTGCACGAATGGCTAGGGGCTGAATGCGGAGCGCGCTCTGGTCGCTCAGCGACAGAGGGGCTTCGGTGTGCTGCAACATAAGCGTCGCGCTTTGAGGCAGGGGGCGCGCTGATAACAGCGGGCAGATTGCCCGTGCTCGACTCCTTTGCGGTGGTCAACCGAGAGGGGAGGGCTGGGCGAGTCCCGTAGGACCTTTCATGTCTATGTGTGAATGTGGGCGCGGGATAGCGGGCACATTTACAACACTGAGAGCATTGTCCGCCTGAGCAGAGCGAATGCACATTGGTTTTGTTTTTACAGAAACCTTGAGATATGCGGAACGTAGTGTTTGTGGGCAGTGGGCACATTTACCACGTTTAATGCGCAATCGATCTGGGTCGATTTCATGTGCGCGAGCCCTGTGACGGGCTGTGTTTGTGTGTAGGAATGAGCACTGGGCAGTGGGCATTTTGTCTACACTCGTAACACCATCGGCCGTGGCCGGGACACCAGAAAATACACTCTTATGGGATTTATCTGGGTAGCCGTAAAAGCGGTGTTTGTGTGCAGGCAAGCGGGCTGCTTCGCCGACTTGTTTACTGCAGAATACACTGGAACAGTCGCATTTACTGGAACTGAACGAGCGAAAAGTTGCCATAGAAACAGAGAGCGTCAACATGCTGGCGTTTGTTTGCAGGCGTGCGTGTATCACAGCAGGCTTGTTCACTGCAATATTGACATTTCCAGTCGTCTGAACTTCAGAGGCGGAAACCGTAGAAACAGTGTTTGGGTGCAGGCGAGCGGGTTGTACCACACGCTCGTTGGCTGCAAAATACACATCTGCAGTCGCCTTTTCAGGGAACTGCCAGAGCGAGCATTGACGGCAAAAAAAAATTTCTGCCGGTAGACCCGGGATTCGATCACGGGTCTCTCGCGCGAACGCCTGATGATCTACCACTGGACCACAGAGGAAGACACATAGGCATTCAGTTAGCGCGAGTATTATCAGAGAGCGTCAACATGCTGGCGTTTGTTTGCAGGCGTGCGTGCAAAACAACAGGCTCGCTCACTGCAATATTGACATTTCCAGTCACCTGAACTTCAGAGGGGAATGAGAAATGTATGAGGAGTGACGGTCGGCCCGGCCGCAGCGGGGCTAAAAACACCCTTTTCTCCTTTCGCCAGTGACGCACGGAAACCATAGAAACGGTGTTTGGGTGCAGGCGAGCGGGTTGTACAACGCGCTCGTTGGCTGCAAAATGCACATCTGCAGTCGCCTTTCAGGGAACTGACAGAGCGAAGCATTGGCGGCATAATATATCTGCCGTTAGACCGGGATTCGAACACCGGTCTCTCGTGCGAAAAACCTAAGATTCCGCCACTGAACCACAGGGGGGAACTCAAAGGCTTATAGATGCATGAGCATATAAGAGAGCGTCAACATGTTTTCTTCGGCGTTTGCTTGCAAGCATGCGTGTTTAAACAGGCTCGTTTGCTGCAATATTGATATTTCCAGTCGCCTAATCAGGGAACTGAGTTCTCTTTTCGCCGGTGAGTGACGCGTGAATGGGGCACAAGGGCAGGGTAGCTTTCTTGTAACGTAAAGAAAAACTAACCCCGACCGTCCGCTTCCAGCCTCCCTTGTGAACGGCGCGGTTTGCGCGGCTCGAACAGAGGGAGAGCAGGTATCATCCCCCAAGCAGGCAAGGCAAGCGGGCGAACCGGCGAGCTTTGCGGGTTGGGGGGGCGGAGGAGCAGTCTCGGAGAAGGATGCCAGGTGAGTCCTCAGAGTCACCATAGGCAGTAACTGGCTCGCAGTGAGGGCAGTCGCCGTCAGCGAGCGCGAGAGCTGCGTGATCCTCAGGAAAGGGGCGTCTTGAAAAAGACGCCCGGCTCTTTTAGTGCAATGAGAGTGTGTGTCGCGGCGGCGAGCACACACACATACACAAAACACAGTAGCAGAGAAAGGATATAACGCCGGATAGCGCAGCAGGAAGGCGACTGAAGGCGGCGCGGCCAGCGGCTTCAGAGTGTCGACTCGTCCCGCTGAAAGGCTTCTTCAGACGGCGCGGCTTCTCTCCGGATCCAGCGATGCGAGAGCTTCGCTGAAGAGATGAAAAATCAGTGAGCTAGCCTCTCGAAGCTATATTTATAGCCCTAGGCCACGCCCATTCTGGCGGGATGTGACGTATTGGGCGCAAAGCGCCCCCATTGGAGCTGACGTCACGAAAAGGCCTTATCGATAGGCTGCTGCAGTTGCCGCAGGGCAGCCAATAGGCGCACGAGCCGTCTCGCCTGTGTCTGCATGCTGCCGCAACGCGTTTTACATTATTTCAAAATTAAGGATAATTTTTGGCTTCAGTATCTCGCGGAAAAGAGATTTTCCCCTAGCGTAAGACTTACGCAGTACGAGAGAACCTCTCGTAAGAGAACTAGTGTAGTCCGGTTGGAGAGCCTCTAGCTCTGAGTCAGATGCAGTGTGCACTGCGCAGCTAAGCAGTGACATACAGTGTGCTTCCTCATTAATGAACATGATTACTGCTCCCGTCCTACGGATTCCTTCGGCTGTGGAGGTGAAGATGACGACTCCCATGATTCCACACTCCTTCACAGGACCATCAAGCTACAATGTTGTTAGTGTTGAATACCAGACCTCTGCGGTGAATGTACTGTGAATTAAGCACAAGTATGTTACTGATATCTAGATAGCTTTAGCCACAAGCATGTGGTAACTTTAACACATTATGTTGCAATAATCAGATAGAATAAAGCACAGGCATTTTTCCAATGCAACCAGATAGCACAAACAACGCTTGATTACTATAGCATGTTGCTGAGGACAGTATGCACAAGCCGAAGTAACAAACACATATTCGATAACATAGATCTAGCAACCACTATACAGTACTGATAGCAATGCTGCTGAAATGACAGCATATTACTAATGCCTGAAACATTTAACACAGCATGTGACAATGACACCAGGTATAAGCCTAAAACAAAGCCATGTTCCAAATAACGACTGGGCTAAATAACCTTATAAATAAAATAACTATGTTTCAATAGCAACTAACATCTTTTAAAGCAGCAGTTTTTAATAGCCACTATATAGCCTTAGAACAAGCAGTGTTTCAATAATGTTTTTTTTTTTTTTTTTTTACATATACACAGCTTAAATATACCATCATGTTGAATTTCAGCCTATAAAGATGCAAGCCCTTAAAAAACAATGCATTAAAATCATAGACTGTAAAAAAATGGATTAAAATGAAAGCACTGTAAAATACAATACACTGTAGCTTTAAGAACGACGTGTTTCCAAGAATTAGATAGACCAAGCGTGTCCGAAGTGACTCAACTGAATTGTGACTGTTTACTGTCTTTTTAAAAGCTGTGCCACAGCAGAATATTTCCGTTTGCACCATGAATTGTTAATTCATAACAAACAGCTGCTTGAATCTGTGCTGCATAGTGCTAAAGCACGCGTGTGCAACGCGATCAGTTGCCAATGACAACACATAGTAACGTACATGGCCAATATGATTGCATAAGCCTAGCAAGTGCCTTTTAATGAAAACGACTAAGTTAGAATAGCCCAAGCCACACGTATAGCATGAGCAACAAGCATGTTGCCAAAACCCTGATAGATTTTAGCAATGAGCATTAAAAAGGAACTTAACTTAGCTTTGTAAAGACTTTCAGAGATGAATGGAGAATGAATCACATCGAGTCCTGTGTCAGTAATGCAGCGATGCAAGCAGCAATGCAGACTGAGGTCACTTCCAAATCAGGCAACTTATGATCAATGCGGCAAATCTCGTGTTCAAGTTTAAGATGAATCTGAGGTGAAATCCTTGTGGGGAATGAATTCCTCTTGCTAAATTCCCGATTCCACGATTCCTTGTGAGATGATGTTGTTTGCCTGCCGAATTTCACCATTTAATTAGCTCCTGAGAAGGCGATAGCTGCTGATAACCCTGAAGGAGCTTATGTATACAGTGATAGGTGTCATATATTCCCATAGGTAGATGTGGATCAGCTGATGCGAGCTTGACTAACCCCTCTTTCACACAGCAAGCGTGAGTGGCGCGAGAGCGGCGCATCCGCGAAACTACATCGTCACTGCAGCAGGAGACTCCCGTGAGTATTCACACTGGAAGCGTAGTACAGCGTCACAGCAGCAGGTGCAAACCGTGTTTGGCAGACAATATAACCATTTCAAACAATGTGTCAGTTCTTTCAACATTTTTGTTTTTATAATAATACACCTTACTTTCACCCAAAACTAATAATTAAAAAGTTTAAATGGGTAAATACATTTGTTATACTTAATTTTCTTTTCTGGCATATTGTTAAAACACTAGACATTGGCATCTGTGCATTTTGAGCACGTTTTGTGTTAAATCACATTTATTTTGTCCATCAAAAGCATCAAAAGTGTGCTTTCACTTTAATTGAGCGTGAGCAGCACAGCAAAAAATAGACCGGACGCCGAAACCCCCGCTGCACTGCTGTTCACGCGACGCTCCTGCTTGACGCTCACGCGCTGCTCCTGCTCCCGGTGTGAATGCACTCATTGATTAACATGGACGCCGAAAAAAATACGCGCTGCTCACGCGCCGCTGACGCTTGCGGTGTGAAACCGGGGTAACGTGACCTGCCAGAACTAACGCTACGCTTGATATCTATTAACTCAACCATCAAAATATACTGGACTACAAAATGTCCACCATTGTTTTCAGAGCACTTTATGAAAATAACTCTTAACACATGTACACTATACCATTCAAAAGTGTTTTTAGTTTTAGTTTAAATACATTAATACTGTTATGCAATTGTGTAAATAAATAAATAAATAGATTTTTATTTTATTTTATATTCGGGTCAATATCACTATAAAGTGCCTTTGGTGTCCTCATCAGAATCGCTCAGTCATCATGAACATAATGCAAAATAATGAAATTCTGAGGTTTTATTATAAATGGCCAAACACTTACACACATACAAGTACAATGATACGTCTCTTAAAATGTGTTTTTCTGATTTTATACCATTTTCTTTGATTGGATGTATGTGATTTTGGCATGTCCCGCACGCTGCTCAGCTAACTTCAGTGAGTGTAAAAAGTGGTTAAATTACATACAATTATAATACTTTTTTAATGTACTTATTGTCCTCAGCAAGTTATTTAATAAAACAAGTCATTTTGATTATTTATATTTTATTTTCATAATAATATTAACAGGGGCGTGTCTAGAGCATTTTCAGTGGGGGGGCCATGCTGGGGCACTGCCTCCAAACGGGGTGGCCGCCAGTGACAAAAAAAAAGAAGCTAAATTCTACAGTAGCCTATATTACGTAAATCCTACTGATTTTATTTTTTTAATTTGAATAAAGTTACTTGTAAACAAATGTAGTAATAAAGCACATTTTTGATTAATTTAGTTTTTTGTCATCCCTGCATCCATTAAGTTAAATTTGAGAGCCAGTGTTTATTATTTTTTGTGTTTTCATAAAACTAACAAGTTTATAAAATAAAAGCAATTTTAATAATGAGCCATTTTAAAAACCCAGAAGCTTCTACGATGTCAACTATTTTCTTTTAATTAGTTTGGCCATTACAATATACAGTAGTTTTATTCACAATCTCTTTCAAATAATAATAATAAAAAAATAAAAACAAATTCCCCCCACTGTAATAATTCAAATGGTTTGGCCAAAACATCAGTGTTTCATTCAGCATTTCTTTCAGACTCATCTACAAAAAAGCTGAGTAACTCAGAGTTAAAGGGATGGTTCACTTTGAAATTAAATTTTGGTATGTTTTAGCTTACGTATGTTTAAGGGCATTCAAGATGTAGGTGTCTTTTTTTTCCGCAGTAGTTTCAATTTTGATATTTTTAGGTCAAACCGTTCTTGTCTGTCAGTCATAATGCAGGTCTATGATCACTATCTCAAAGAGCATGCACAATGAAGTCCAAATTAAACAATTCCCCATCGTAAGTACACATTGATGGCCTAAGACACGAAACGAGCGGTTTGTGTGAGAAAAAGAGCAGTATTTATATAGTTACCACCTCTACACAACCACGTCCAAGTGATCTGAGGGCGCACGCGCTTCCTGGTGTGTGACGTGTGCGCGCGTTCTGGCTTAGCTCCGGAAAGAGCCGGACGTGATCTCGGATGTGTACAAGAGGTAAAAAACGATATAAATACTGTTCGTTTTCTCACACAAACCGCTCGTTTCGTGTCTTCGGCCATCATTGTGTACTTAAGATGGGTTACTTACTCACAACTTGCGACCGTTGTTTCTCTGGCGCTGCACTTCTTTGAATCGCGAACTTCAGTAGAGTCTATAAACTGATTGGCTGTAAAATGAACCAATCACAAGACATCTTATAGGGGGGGCACCTGGGGTGGCCAATCGAATTTCAGGGGGGGCCGGTGCCCCCCCTGGCCACCACGTAGACCCGCCCCTGAATATTAAGCAGTTTGCATGTGTCCCTGAGATTGCTGTCCACCCTGTCATTATGGGGTAAACTCCCCTTTAAGAAACCAACTGATGTACTTAGTGACATCCCCTCCCCCATTTGGTCTTTCTTCAGTGGAGGTTAAAACATCTGCAACACACACAGAAAGTATCTACACTTATATTTCCTAATTTTCATCATATTGTGTTTGTAGTTGCGTGTTGTCAAGCTTAACATGTCCACCCTGTCATTGTGAAATATTAATTAATATAAAAACTTTTCATAAATTCTAAATATACATTTTAAACAGTGCGCAGTCAGCTTCAACAGTGAATCACTTTGCTTACTGCTGCACACCATGTGCTCATTAAATACTAAATTTAGCCAAAAAATGTCCATTTGCATTTGCAACTCCTGAAAATCAGCCTGAGCCAGGCCCCTCCTTCTTCTATATTGGTTAAGGTTTTTTTGAAGGTCCTGTTGTTTTTAAAATGTTCCCCCATTCTAGTTCACCCATTAAAGCATTTGTCCACCCTGTCGTCTTGTTGTCCACCCTGTCATTTTGTTGTCCACCCTGTCATTTTCAACTTTTATGATGAAAATAAACTAATTATTTTAACAAGTTAACAAAACCTTGTGTGTGATTTCTTAATAAACAAATGAGGGCCAGTTAGTATTGTTTTAAATTTTGACTAAATATCTTTGTTGTTAGATTTTATTTAGAATAGAATGTGCAACTATCGCATATTTTATTGGGCAATACATATTTAAGCAGTAACTTCATTATTATCAAAATACTTTTACCATTAACTAAAATGTTTTGTTGGGAAAGGGACACATTCTCTTTCCTCAGATCTACATTTTATAATCACTATGCAATGAAAATGTATTTATTCTACTATGAGTTTGTCCATGACAGGGTGGACATATTTTATGGTTTGCTCGTATATTGTCAGCTTGCAGTTAATTTATAAAAAGTGCTGGAGCTTGACCAATATGCATTTCTAACAGCCTAATGTCTCCTTAATACAACACATATGAAGTTAAATGGAAAATCTCAGATTTTTTTGGGGAAATTGTGAAGTCTCAAAGGCACTTTATGGTGATTTTGACCCATTCATCAAATTATCCTGATTTTTATTTTTTTTTATCATGCTTTCCACAAAATATTTTCAACATTCAACTTTTTTCAACATTGATAATTATATGCAATTTTTCGTGAGCACCAACTCAGCAATTTAGAATGATTTCTGAAGGATCATGTGACAATGAAGACTGGAGTAATGACTGCTGAAATTTCAGCTTAGAAATCACAGGAAACAGTTACATATATTCAAACGCCCATACCTATAGACTGAACTCGTAATACGCATGTGCACGCCATCGGCGTTCTCACTGGTTCACGTTTTTGAAGTTTGCGCAGAAAGAACTTAAGAGTTTTCTGTTAAAACGGTGTCGTGTTAATGGCCCCTAAGTTAATAACTTATGATCGTTGCGACAGAGGTGAATCAATCAAACTAACTTTAGCTGGACAATAACTTTATTCTAGAGCTGCTATAAGGCCAAAACACTTTACTTTAATTTCCTATTATCAATGTAAAGCTGCTTTGGAACAATCTGCATTGTTAAAAGCGCTATATAAATGAAGATGACTTGACTTGACATATTTTAAAATGTATATTAAAACTGTTATTTTTTTAAATATAATTTTAATACCATGTCACAATATTACTGTTTTTACTGCATTTCAGATCAGTAATGCAACCTTGTTGAGTATAAGAGGCATTACAACAATTTAACCGATGCAAAAATTTTGAAAGGTAGTGTATCAATTATATATATATTGCGCTACATATAAAAACCATACAAGTGGTACTAATAAAAAATGTGTATTGTGATTTAAGAGCTAGAAATGGAGGCTTGAGCAGTTATTACAGAATGAGAGAGAGACATTGATTGATGGATTGATGGATTGATGGATTGATTGATGGATTGATTTGATTTGATTGATTGAGCGTGTGCGAATTACCTTATATGTGAATCTCAACAGTGTTTGGCTGTAGCGTCTCTACTAATAGTGACACTAAGTTTAACTGCTTCAAACACGACGTTACTACCTTGATACTGTGAAAAAATGTGTAGCTTTTCAATTGCAACATATTTTATTGATTAAGTCGCGGGGCAGTGTTGACGACAAGTTTCTGTGCGTTTGTCTGTATGTGTGTGCAGAAAGAGAGAGCGGGAGAAGAGTGTGCTTTAATAAAATTTCAAGGAAAAAACATGGAAATAGTTTGTCATTTTTATTCTATTGTTTGTTATTTTTATTTGGTCAGTGTTTTGTAGATATTGGATCTTTTGCTGTTTGTAAACTGTAAGGACCTTTGAAATTACTGAAATCATTTGGCGAAGTGATATGGAACTGCAATGCAGTCAAGACCTGTCTGGAACGACTTTAGACTCCGCATTCAACAGCCCCGCAGTATAATTTACATTTCTTCATCCTGTTTGCTCTCCTAATTTATTTGAAATTGAATTAAAACAGCATTCTCATCTAAATCCAGAATATCACACAACTCCGGGGAACATAAAGGACTTTATCATCCAAACTCGCACGTTCCCTTCTACAGTTGAGAATAGAATACTTAAGATTGGGAATCAGATACTTGCATAAAATGATTCGGAAGAGGGGGGCCTTGGAGTAAAAAAGGTTGGGAACCACTGAATATAGATTAACATGGCAGAGGTAGAGCTGCATCTTCCACCAAATAATTACAAATCCAATGTTTGGAAACACACAAAGTCAGAAGGCACTTAAGTTAATTTATGATTTGCTGTCTGTCTTAACCAAAGCAAACTATCTGTACCATATTGAATTGTATAGCATCATATTTTTTTTCTATTACATTGTATTGCATTGAATAGCAATTGTTGAATCGAATCGAAATCGGATCGCACTGCATCGTAATGGGGTGAATCGTATCGCATCAGTAGCTGCTTTATATGTATCTTTAATGTATCGTATCGTATCGTATCTTTGGCTATGCATCGAGATGCGTATCGCATCGGCCTTGGTTATGTTGTATTACATATTTTATTAAATGTTTAATTTAGTTTTTCCACTGCAATAGTATATAAACTGATAAAGTTTAGTAGACTGATTTCAGATGATTATTGAGTCTCCAGCAAGAGTCTCCTTTCCTGCCAGACCTGTTTTCTCTATTGTGTTTTAAATGAGTCAGATCACTGAGATTCTCACCTTTCGGAGCCCAGACATTGAATCGTTAGGTTGATTGACTTTCACCTTTTGTCTTTAATGGCTCTGGAATGGCTCTTGGAATTGGAGTTCCTGGCCAGTATCAGCATGTGAATAGTTATGCTGATTCAATTGGACTGGTAGTGCTCTCAGAGTAGGGTGTGTTCCCACTTCATTTGCATGCTTTTTCAGAGTTTCCGCCTCTATGTAATCCCTCCCCCTTGGAATGTATATAGCTACAATGTATAATGTTTTAGTTAGACTTTGGTGACTGCAGCTACCGACAGCTCGTGATCTCAATAAAGAATCCTGCTGAAGAAACAACCAAGTCTCCTGGTCTTCGATTCTGAGTTTACAACAGTTATGAAGATGCACATCTCTACTATATTCTATATATAAATACTACTTCTATACTTTTCTATACCTGAAAAACACTGTTTATTTAATTTGTATCTTTAAGTTTTATTTAGTTGAGCTATTGTTAATTTGTTTATTTGTTGTTATTTTATTACTGACTGTGTACTTGTCCTTAGTAATGTTTGAAATTTGTATTAGTTGGTTAGGTTAGCCATAGGCAAAAGTTCCTTGTGTAAGTGTTCTTTAGGCTGCTGATTTTTGTTCATGGTTTTTAGCTGCAACCAAATGTTTTGCAAAAAGAGACACTGAATAAATATGTTTGATCTCAATGTTTAACTTAGACATTTCTTTTACCACATTTTAAACTTGGATTAGATTAAGAATTGGATAAGCATAATCAGAATCATAATTGCTATAATTTAAATGATAGCCAACCCTATTCCCTTCTTATCATGCTCTTACTGAACAAATGGTTTTTGTATGGTCATTCGCACAGTGGGTTGAGGTCAAGAGAAGTTCTTGAAGATAAGAGTTTATAGAAGAGCATAAGTGTGTATGTGTGAAGGTCTCTTTTGTAAGGGAGTCATTTTTCTATTAAATATCAAAACCAAAACAAACTGTGAAATGATCCTTCTGGGAGCATGACTTCACTCAGTACATCTGATATTGTGTGCAGTATGAGGAAAGTTTACTTCAGGCACGTTGATTGGTGTGCATGCATGTGCGTTTGTGCACATTCTGACATTACTCTTTGTTTGTGTTGACAGATGACGGGAAAGCAGATGACGCCAAAACGGGTATGACTGCCAAGACGTCTCTTTTAAAAGTAAGTGCCCTTTATCTGTAAGCACTGTAATGGACAGTTCATCCGCCTGTCACCTATGGAAGCATAGTAGCAATATTCAGTTTGAAATGTAATATGCAAAATGACAATGTAATATGTAAAATGGCAATGCATTTCTGTGTCCGAATTTACATTTTCCATTACATTTTGTTGGTGCAAAATAAAAATGAAATTATATAATTTTATATAATTATATAATTTACATTTGCCATTTCATACACTAGTTTTAATATGTAAATTGAATACATATTTTAACGCTTTATAAGTTGCAAAATTTAAATTTAAATTTATTACAGAAATGATTAGATATTTTAACATGTTCAAGTAAAAACTGAAGCAAAATGACCATTTAAATGTTATTTTTCTTAATTGCATTTACACTCACTGTTAAGACACTTGCGATTGCATTTTCATTAAATGTGCCGCAATGAATGTAGCAAAATTCAGTGTGCAAATTGAAAATGCATTCCGAGCCGATCACATCCCCGGCCCGTCCCGCTCTCAATCACTGCATCAAGGTGGGGCTCGGCAACAGGTAAACATAGGCTATATGTTACGTATTTTGGTGTTGGAAGGAAACATGGCGGCGACAGAGCTGATACGAGCGTTAAATTTCCTGGCAGATGAAGTGGAGAAATTGTAGTGTTTCCGAAGATTATTACACCGTGTCATAAACAGACACGATGCGATAAGATTTCAGCGAATAATTTGTCTGTCCACACTAGACGCGACGTGACTGAGAGATGTGTAAAAATCAATCAAAACCCACAGCCAATCAGAACAGCATGTGGGCGGAGTCTTGCGGCAAGTGCACGACACCAGAAAGTAATCTTGACGGCAATCACAAAGTGGCTACATAATCAAATTCATAATTTTTGTATTAAATATACATAGGCTACTGAGTTACTAAAACATTCTTTGTCAAAGAATACACTTGTTTGTTCACAGTTTGAACGTTCTTGTTTCCATTTGTTTCATTTCAAGATCTGAGGTAAAGCTTGAGCTTATACAGCTACAAAGCTGGGAGCACTAAATGATATTCAAAGTCACATTGCATGCGTTTAACATTAAATAAAGCACATAAACAGTACCTGAGATTATCATTGCCACACTTTGTGTTTGTTGTTTCAGCGCAACGTCGCAGAAAAATAGAAACCGTTTCTAAAACCGTATTCCTAACTACACGCGGCGCGACGCCGCAACACATGATAAAAGGTATATTTTCCATGTTAATCAGAGGTTTTGTCCTAACCAGCCGCAACGGCGACACGTGACGATTCTATTTTAGAAACGGTTTCTATTTTTCTGCAATGTCACGCTGGAACAACAAACACAGTCCAATGTGCAATATTTTTTTTTTCCCAGGATGGTAGGGGAAGACTCATGAATATTCATTAGGGAAGTCATCCCTGATTGGTCTGATGACCTACTCCTAACCCCACCCCTAAACCTACCCTCCACTGGGGGTCTGATGACCTACCCCTAACCCCGCCCCTAAACCTACCCGTCACTGGGGTGTAAGAAGCGGGGGTGTTCAAAGGAGCCGTTTTATTGGTTGCCGCCTAGCCAATGAAATGGGACTTCTATTGTACGCTATGATGTCACGAAACAAATTATATTATCAAACTCAGTAAACACCATACAACTTTAGGCATACTACAGAAAAGCATATGAACCCAGAATATGACAAAAGAAAGCAAATTTGTGTTCAGTGCAAATAAACCTGCTTCCTGTGTTTTATTAATAATGTATAATGAATTGTGTGTTTTTTTTTTTTTTTTTTATAACTGTTGGTCCATTAAGCCTCATTAAGCGTTTTCTTGGTTTTCAATGGGAGGAAAATGCTTAACGTAATTAAACCCGTTGCGTTCATATTCTGTGCTCAATTGCTTTTCTGTAGCCTTCGGGACATCATCGCGTACAATATAAAGTCCCATTTCATTGGCTAGGTGCCAACCAATAAAACACAGGCTCCTTTGAACACCCCCGCTCACGCCCCCCTTTCTCTCTCGCCGCCACTGAGTTTCAAGTGCACAAGTTAGTTTTGCACCTAATATATCGCGAAAAGAGTAGCAAAAGTCAAGGCGCGAAATTTGAAATTGCCGTGACAGATTTGAGAAGTTGCAAGTGCCTAATTGAGGTTGTACTGCGAATGTGGATGTAAGATTAAATGCAAATATATATATTACAAGTTTGTGTCTTTCATTGCATTTCTGTGAATGGCATTTTTAAACATTTGTGACTACTTGTCTGCAGCTTCAAATTCAGAATACAGGTTTGTGACTATTGTCTGTGAGTGCAAATTTCAACATTCAGCTTCAGATTTTTATTTGACAGGTTTTCACATTGGAGCTGTGAGTGTAAATGCTTGCGTACAAGGACGAATGTTTTACGAAATATTTTTTGTACAAGTTCTCAAATTCACATCTACGTGCTCTCGAGTTTTGCTACTCTTTTACCTTCATAAAATACCACCCTCCTGGAAAGAAGCAACCGTAATCCCAATACCTAAACCAGGAAAAGAACATACAGATCCAAATAACTATCGGCCAATCGCTCTTATCAGTTGCCTCTGTAAAACAATGGAGAGAATGGTAAATAATCGACTTGTTTGGACATTGGAGTCGAAGAAACAAATAAGGTATTATCAATGTGGCTTTAGACGTGGAAAGTGCACTTTGGATCAATTAATCCAACTGGAAACTTACATCAGAGATGGTTTCATTAGAAAAGAACATGTTGTCACTGTTTGTTTGTTTTTTGTCTTGGAAAAAGCATATGATACAACATGGAGATATGGAATCTTGAAAGATCTTTACCACATGGGTTTTAGAGGATGATTACCCATCTTCATTTCAAATTTTTTGGCTAGCAGATACAGTGAGGAAAATAAGTATTTGAACACCCTGCTATTTTGCAAGTTCTCCCACTTGGAAATCATGGAGGGGTCTGAAATTGTCATCGTAGGTGCATGTCCACTGTGAGAGACATAATAATAAAAAATAAAAAAATCCAGAAATCACAATATATGATTTTTTAACTATTTATTTGTATGATACAGCTGCAAATAAGTATTTGAACACCTGTCTATCAGCTAGAATTCTGACCCTCAAAGACCTGTTAGTCTGCCTTTAAAATGTCCACCTCCACTCCATTTATTATCCTAAATTAGATGCACCTGTTTGAGGTCGTTAGCTGCATAAAGACACCTGTCCACCCCATACAATCAGTAAGAATCCAACTACTAACATGGCCAAGACCAAAGAGCTGTCCAAAGACACTAGAGACAAAATTGTACACCTCCACAAGGCTGGAAAGGGCTACGGGGAAATTGCCAAGCAGCTTGGTGAAAAAAGGTCCACTGTTGGAGCAATCATTAGAAAATGGAAGAAGCTAAACATGACTGTCAATCTCCCTCGGACTGGGGCTCCATGCAAGATCTCACCTCGTGGGGTCTCAATTGGCGCTTTTCCACTGCATGGTACGGCTCGGTTCGGCTCGGTACGGTTCGACTCGGCGCGGAACGGTTCGGCTCGCTTCGCTTTCCCACTGCGTGGTATGACTCGACTCGGTACGGCACGGTTCGGTTCGCTTTAGCTCGGTTGCTTTTCCACTGCAGTTAGTACCGCTTCAAAGTGGGTGGGACTGATCGTTATAAAGTTGCCGTCTTTACTGCCATGACATCATCATATTAAATGCGAATTTTTCATTCAGTGTTACCCCATCCGCACCTCGGCAACCAAAGAGAGGAAAGTACGCACCTCGTCCACTGACCACGATTCAGCCATTTCTTTTTTTGAAGTTTATACTCTTTTAAAACAAGTAAAACAAGTACTTTTAAAACAAGTGCTACAGCGTTGGCTGTTGTCTACTGGCTATTTAAATCTAGCGGGTTTAGTGTCTCGTGTCGTAAATACAATGACGCTGGTAGTGATGTTTCTGTCTGACCAATCAGTAATCTGCAGTGTTTTCACGTCACATTTTAGTATCGGTACGGTACGCTTGGAACCTCAACAGAGGTGGTACCATTTAAAGCGAGCCGTACCGTACCGTACCATTCAGTGGAAATGCGCCATAAGTGAGCCGTACCGAACCGAGCCGTACCATACCATGCAGTGGAAAAGCGCCAAAGTGTGCCGTACCGAACCGAGCCGTACCGTACCATGCAGTGGAAAAGCGCCAAATGATCCTAAGAAAGGTGAGAAATCAGCCCAGAACTACACGGGAGGAGCTGGTCAATGACCTGAAAAGAGCTGGGACCACCGTTTCCAAGGTTACTCTTGGTAATACACTAAGACGTCATGGTTTGAAATCATGCATGGCACGGAAGGTTCCCCTGCTTAAACCAGCACATGTCAAGGCCCGCCTTAAGTTTGCCAATGACCATTTGGATGATCCAGAGGAGTCATGGGAGAAAGTCATGTGGTCAGATGAGACCAAAATAGAACTTTTTGGTCATAATTCCACTAAACGTGTTTGGAGGAAGAAGAATGATGAGTACCATCCCAAGAACACCATCCCTACTGTGAAGCATGGGGGTGGTAGCATCATGCTTTGGGGGTGTTTTTCTGCACATGGGAAAGGGCGACTGCACTGTATTAAGGAGAGGATGACCGGAGCCATGTATTGCGAGATTTTGGGGAACAACCTCCTTCCCTCAGTTAGAGCATTGAAGATGGGTCGAGGCTGGGTCTTCCAACATGACAATGACCCGAAGCACACAGCCAGGATAACAAAGGAGTGGCTCTGTAAGAAGCATATCAAGGTTCTGGCGTGGCCTAGCCAGTCTCCAGACCTAAACCCAATAGAGAATCTTTGGAGGGAGCTCAAACTCTGTGTTTCTCAGCGACAGCCCAGAAACCTGACTGATCTAGAGAAGATCTGTGTGGAGGAGTGGGCCAAAATCCCTCCTGCAGTGTGTGCAAACCTGGTGAAAAACTACAGGAAACGTTTGACCTCTGTAATTGCAAACAAAGGCTACTGTACCAAATATTAACATTGATTTTCTCAGGTGTTCAAACACTTATTTGCAGCTGTATCATACAAATAAATAGTTAAAAAATCATACATTGTGATTTCTGATTTTTTTTTCCAGAGTATGTCTCTCACAGTGGACATGCACCTACGATGACAATTTCAGACCCCTCCATGATTTCTAAGTGGGAGAACTTGCAAAATAGCAGGGTGTTCAAATACTTATTTTCCTCACTGTATGTTAAAGTCCAAGTAGGAACCACCTTGTCGGATATTCACAAACAAGAACTTGGAGTTCCTCAGGGAAGCATTCTCTCTGTCACACACAGCATTAAACTAAACAGCATTGAGAATGTCATCGGATCTAATATATTCTGCAGCCTATATGTGGATGATCTCTGCATCTGTAATAGAGGGAAGAACATGAGTACAATAGGGTATATGTCGAACGTCGCATTACGAAACCGGAAAACAGAACGCATCGCTTCCGGTTCAGGTCTTTTGTATGTGCTTCTTGCATTTTTTTACTGTTTTACTCAAGATAACTTAAAAGGAGCGAGCAAAGATGATCATAACCAATGTCCCTCGCATGTGAAGATCGATATTTAAAAGTAAAAAAAAAAAAAAATCTTCACACTAACGTTTAGATATTTAAATAGAATAAAACGCCAATAACAAAGTGAGATAGGTAGGTTAGCTGATTACCTTAAAATTCCATAGATATCGGCGTCAGTTCATACGGCTGTTAACACTTTCTATGACAAGCGGATGCGATGAGACCAGGTTTCCGGTTTCGTCATGCGACGTTCGACATATACCCTATTGAAAGGCAACTGCAGTTATGTATTCACAAAATATATCAGTGGTCAGTTGAAAATGGATTCAAGTTCTCGAAATCAAAAACAGTTTGCACTCACTTGTGTATCCAGCGATCCCTTCATCATGATCCAGAACTCTTCATTAATAGAGAACCGATTAATGTTGTTAAGGAAATGTAAAAGTACTTAGGTCTTCTATTTGACAACATAATGACTTTCATTCCTCATTTGAAATCACTAAAAAACAAGTGTCTTAAAGCTATGAATATAATGAAAGTATTGGCAAAAACAAAATGGAGAGCAGATTACATTGTTCTTTTGAGACTCTACAGAACACTAATCCGTTCCTGTCTGGACTATGGAAAATCATATAAGCAGATGCTTGACTCAGTGCATCATCAGGGCTTACAACTTGCCTTGGGAGCATTTAGAACTTCGCCAGTGCAAAGTTTGTACATTGAAGCCAATGAACCTTCACTTCAAAACAGACGATTGAAGCTCTCACTCCTATATGCTGTCAAAATAAAGGCAAATAAAACCAAACCAGTCTATTCTACAGTCTACAGTCCATTGAACATTTTAAATCAAATACAAGTGGCTGAGTGACCTCAGAATGACCAATAAATATTATTTTAATATCTAAGAAACCGAAGCAGAAATTAAAAAAAATGTTTACCGGCACAAATGATTGAGGCTATTTTGGGTGAATTTGGAGCAGGTCGGGGTGCTGGTGACGTCATCGTCTATAATTCGGTCTAATATTTAAAAAACCAAAGCAGAACAAACGAAACTTTTACCGGTACAAACAAAGCACAAACAAAGCACAAACAAACAAGACTATTTTGTGTGAATGTGGAGCAGGTAGGGGCTGGTGACGCCATCACCTGTAATTAAATGTCTGATATCTTAAAAACCGAAGCAGCACAAACAAAACCTTAACCGGCACAAACCAACACAAACGAACAAGACTATTTTATTTGGAGCATGTGGGGGGCTGGGTGACCTATAAATATTCATTTAATATCTAAAAAACCATAGCAGCACAAACGCAGTAAAAACGATTGAGCCTATTTTGCCGACGTTTTGCATTTGGTTGGGGGCAACTTCACGCAGTGATTGACAGAGCGGGACAGGGCGGGGACGTGATCGGCTCAGAATGCATTTTCAATTTGCACATTGAATTTTGCTACATTCATTGCGGGACATTTAATGAAAACGCAATCGCAAGTGTCTTAACTGAGTGTAAATGCAATTAAGAAAAATAACATTTTAAATGATAATTTTGCTACTGTTTTTGCTTGAACATGCTAAACAGATCTAATCATTTCTTTAATACATTTTCATTTTCATTTTGCAACTTATAAAGCGTTAAAATATGTATTCAATTTACATATTAAAACTAGTGTATGAAATGGCAAATGTAAATTATATTAGAATTTTGATTTAAAATGTAAATTCGAATACAGAAATGCATAGCCATTTTACAAATTGCATTATCATTTTGCATATTACATTTCAAATTGAATATTGCTACCCATATGCTTCCATAGTCACCATGTGTCACCTATCATTCTGTCTCTCTTGCAATCAAATGTTGTTTTCATTGTCATACAAAACATATTTTACAGGATATATAAGTGGAATGTATAATTTCAGCACTAGTAGTGACACCAAACAGAATTCTCAGCTCTTCCTCCTCATATAAACTGCATCTTCACAAGTTTCAAATTTCAAAATTCAAATTGGTGAATTAGCCTTCTGGGTTGGCATACAAATTGACATTGTGACTGAACAGTTGTGGTGTTTTGTTCTTGAACATTTCAGTATTTAAACTAATTATTCTTGTATAGTTTGCATGGACTGATTTTGGTTCATTTGAAGTCTCTTCATGTTGAAGTGTGCTTTCCTCCCATCAAAGACTATCCACCTTATATTTAACGTAAGAGCACATGTGGCCATTTGTAACATAAATGTGCAAGGCTACCGGTGCCATCCGCTTCCAGTTATTTTAGCTATATAAAAACAGTGCATTATGCTGCTTGAAATTGCAAACTGTTATATTATTTTAATTTATTATTACAATCATAAACACACTAGGTTTTAGTGCAAATAGTTTTACTGGATATTGCACTTATACCTATACCTTACCTATAGTGGCTAATGATTTGGAAGTCTCGCACATTCACGGGAAATAGCTTAATTCAGCGTCACAAAATAAGTTGGATAGCACAAGCAAATAGCAGTTGATTGTGAACTGTAAAAGACAAACAAGTAGTCCTGCATCAATTTCATGCCATTTAGCCAGAGGTTGATGTCAGAGAGAAATAGGATAAATTACTGTAACATAAAAAATGGCACACTTCAGTTTAATTGCTGAAATGTAAAGCAGCAGTTTGCTAAAAGTGCTAGATTTCTGATCAGCTATGAAAAGTAAACAAAAAACAAAAAAACATTTATTTAATATAAATTTTAATTCAGTTTAATGAGACTCAACTTTACTCCCCAAAGGCAAATTCATGTCTTTCCTTTTATGTTGGTATTATTATGCTGTAAGCTTCTGACTATGATTATTATGTCAGCATCTGTCCGTGGCATGGCAGGAAATGATCTTGGAGGAGTTACACTAAATTAAATGGATTGTTGTCAGCTGAACTCTCAAGTTGTCCCAAATGGAGTGCTGTAATGCAGCTGTGTTTTGCTATAATAAAGTCTGCAAGCTGGAGTTGAAGACGTCCAGGTGTCCTCGAGAAGTTGGAAGAAAACACCATCGCTTTTGTACCCAGAAGGCCAGAACATATTGGGTCTGCATGCACACAAGGCTCGCTATATCTTCAATGTCAAAGATTGACTAGAAAAGTTTATTCACAGCCCTTCAGATGCTAATTTAGCCTCAAGAATTGTATAGGTATTATATAATTAAGTTACAATCTTGTTTGAAAAAGAGAATGATTTAGATTTTTCTTACGTGCATGTGTTAAAGGGAATTCTGAAGTTAAAGGAATGTTCCGGGTTCAAGCTCTGATGACAGTATCTGTGGCATGCTGTCTATAACCAGACAATAAAAACTGACTTGTCCCTATATTTGTAAAAACAAGCAAAACTTTTATGAACATAGAAACCGGGTTCACACATGAATGGAAAACGTACATCGAAAATAAAGAAACGCATGAAGAAAACACATGCACATAGAAAAAAAAAAAACAGATACAAAAATGTGCTACAAATGCTCACTACACACATATATATATAAAAAATAAAAAAAAAAACACCTTTCTGCTCATCACAAACACCACTGACGAGTAGCAATAAGCGGTCCCAGCCAGGTTTGTCACTTGTTGGGGTCCCCTTGAAACATTTCCGTGCTATTTGCAGTGTGTTTCTGTATTTGGTTGCATTGTGAGTATTTGCAGCACATGTGTTGTCTACTGGCATGGCAGAAAACCCATGGCAATAGAAAAAAAAACACCAGCAAATTAAGAAAACATAATTTACTTTTTTTTGACTAAAATGCCATTTTAATTTTAGTCATCTGAATTGTTTTAGTTTTAGTCTAGTTTTAGTCGATTAAATATCACAATAATACTTTGTCAACTAAAATATACCGGTCACTAAATAAGATAAAAAAGAACAAAGATGCAAATTTAAAATTACCCCTAGAATCGCCTCCGTTGCCGTTTCTGACATTGCTTACTTTTAAAGGGTGAACTAACCCTTTAATGCACACATCCAATGATACATATCTGATTTTCTGCCAATTGTTTTACTTTCACTTTAGACATAACCGACTTTTTAAATGACAGTTTTGTGTATTTGTCCTTTCAAGCGTAATAAGATGCAAAAGATAATTAAATTTAGCACTCGTGCGGTTAGAGAGGTGGCTCAACCGTCTCAAATTGAGTTCTCTTTCGCGTCTTGTGCTTAAATAGTTGCTTTATTGTTTAAATTCTTTTTTTTTAAATATCTATTTAAAATAATATCTAATAATATCTAATAATATTTTTTTTTTTTTTTTTTTTTTTCTTCAAAGTTCTATCTGTTTGTATTCTGCTGGTTGCCGCCCCATCTACCCAATTTTCACTTACTGTACTTGCACTCTCAACTGCCTACTGTTGTTCTGTTTGCTGTCTTTGTCAACTGCCTTTATTGTTGTTTGTTTATTGTAAAGTGTCCTTGAGCTCTGGAAAGGCGCTATATAAATAAAACTTATTAAATTGGCAGACCATGCAAATGCATGATAAAATTTATCCCGGTTCATTGTCGAGCCAATATAAAATTCTTTGTTTTCCTGGAGATTGTCACTCCACACAGTTTAAAAATGGCCTTGTTTTCCTTGACCTCAAATGTGTAATTTATCCAGATATGTCCATTTTCCTCTTTCTCACAGATGGTGACATTTTTAAACATTTTATAAGACATGCAGCAATTGTATTCTATTAACCTGCCCGGTAGATACATTACCATTCAAGTGAAAAACTACAGGAAACGTTTGACCTGCATCTAATCTTCCTACCACACAGAGATTATTTGTGATTGAATCTCTTCCCAAATCATCCCTCTCTAACATCTTGTTCATGACGAAAAGGTCAATAGATTTTTGTTACAGGTTTTGTCATCAAAAACTTATCGACTTATCGTCTCATTTTCATCAGTGAAAACGTTCTTGGTTACTAACGTAACCTTGGACCCCCTAGATAATGGGAACAAGTTGCTAGACGTTGCTATTTTTCTCCTGTTTACTGAACCTTATAGAATCACGCAGTGAAACTGCATGAGCCAATGGTCGAGCTGTGGAGTTGCACCAACCAATGGCTGAGCAGCGTAGCTGCACGAATCTATTGCGTGAAAGCCTGCCAGAGCTCGCCAAAATGGGCGGGGCTACCCCTCTATATAATGCGGGCATTCTGCCATAACTCAGGTCAATTCGATTGCAAGTTATGTAGAACTCGTTCCTGTTATCTCAGGGAACCAAGGTTACGTTAGTAACCGAGTACATTCACCATCGATATGGTTCAATTGCATCCACTATCTAGTGGGAAAGTCTTTGCTTCATGACCGGATGCCCTTGGTGCAGCCTCCAAAGCACACAAAGAGCTGTTCTGACTGCCTGAACTGGGAAGAGCGCTCAATATATACTCTTATGGCCCGAACAGGGCAGAGTAAATGTGACTCCTGCTCGCCCTCAGAGGGGGGAAGAGCAGAGAGAGTAATGAACTGTGCTCTGAACGGAGAGCACCTTAGGTAGCCATGGCCATGTCTTGGTTTGAGGATGACTTTACAGTCATGAGGCCCAAACTCAAAGCAAGAAGCACTCACAGAGAGCACTTGCAAATCACCCACTCGTTTGACCGATGCTGTGGCTAGCAGGAGGGTGTTCTTTAGCGAAATGGACTATGTAGGAACCTTTGAGGGGCGAGGTGGGTTTAGCCTTTTGGACCCCTTCAGAAAGCAAACAACCAGGTTGTTCCTGCATATGGCCCAGAGCGCGTTGAGTGTTTTCTGTTAGAACGGTGTTGTGTTAGCGGCCCCTAAGTTATTAACTAATGATCTTTGCAATGGAAGTGAATCAATCAATCAAAACTAACTTTTACTGGACAATAACTTTATTCTAGAGCTGCTATAAAGCGAAAACAATCTCTGTTACTTAAAATTCCTATTATCACTGTAAAGCTGCTTTTGAGCTATCTATATTGTTAAAAGCGCTATATAACTGAAGGTGACTTGACTTGACTATGGACTGGCCAGCCACAGGAGCTTGGAATGTTGCTATGACCGCCACATAGACCTCGAGCGTGGAAGGGGTACCAGTGCCAGTGAAATGTCACAGGATGTTGGGTCTTCACTCCGGGCTGTGCACAGCTGGAGAAAACAGACCACTTAAGGGTGTAGAGATGTAGTGGACAGGGCTCTAGCCTCAGAAATACTGTTTAGGACCCTTGCGGAGAGGTTGATAGGCTCCCGTCGAGGGGCCAGAGGTGAAGGGCCCACAACTCTGGTTGAGGGTGTCATCATTCCTTCCGCTTGGGAAAGGAGGTCCTTCCTCAGGGGAATTCGCCACGGGGCTGCTGAGAGCAGCTGCATCAATTCTGGGAACCATGACTGGTTTCGCCAGAAGGGGGCCACCAGAAGGACTGGGCGTATAGGGGAAGGCTGGGCCAATTGTGGGTCATTAGTGAGCGTTGCCAGGCATGTGTGCTGCTCTCAGTGCCCTGCACGTGTGCGTCTGGCAAGCATGTACAGAGGTCTCGATCTGAGTCCACCTTGATGGCTTATGTAGGACACCACTGCCATGCTATCACCGGAGCGTACTAAATCATGGTACCCTCTCAGGTCTGCCACTTCCAGGTGCACATCTGCACAAAGAGTCTAGCGAGGAGAAGATGTTTGTCATCGAATTAATTGATGGTGAATGTACTCGGTTACTAATAACAGGAACGGGTACTGCATAACTTTCAGTCGAATTGAGCTGAGTTCCTATGGCAGAATGCCTGCATTATATAGAGGGGTAGCCCTGCCCATTTTGGTGGGCTCTGGCAGGCTTTCACGCTATAGGTTTGTGCAGCTACGCTGCTCAGCCATTGCTTCATGCAATTCATTATGAATAAATGCCTTCTTAAAGTATTATAGCATGTATTTTAATCTCACACTAGGTTACATAAAACAAACTGTTAATCTCAATTATTTGTCTCAAGTAATTAATAATCAGGGACAGTCCCCTTCTGGAATCCTTGTGCATATCTTATGAAAGTTACTGGGTTTACTGTCTATACATGGCCATGACAGGAGTTGAAAAATTGGATATAGGCTTAACTTCACATTTACGGTTAGTAAGCAATTTTACCACACTAGTCACTTGTAAATGCATATGTTTAAATCATGTGGCTAAACATTTTAATTGGTTAGGGTTACATTGACAAATGCAAATCCTGCCCTATAGACTTTCATTGTAAGTGTAAACACAATTTTTTGTTGGTTTACAAGGTACAAGGCACAATTTTTTTTTTCTGTGCTGAAAAGCACAGCCACAGGTACTTTTGACTGAGCTTAACTTGTATTTAACTCAAAACATTTATTTTAATATTTATTAAATGAGTATCGCCTAAGTTTCCACATTTCTCTCCCCCCTCAGAGCTAGTGAATTGAGAGCAGTCAAAACCACTCTGACCTCTACGTCCTCCCACAAGCCCCTTTCTCCCACAGGCCTCATTCAATCTTAAGACAACAGCTTTTCCCAGCTTGTGTGTGTGTGTGCGCCTGTAGGTCCCTGCAGCCCCTCTGGCTCTGCCTAGGCTTTGTGAAAAAAAAAAAAAAAAAAAAAACAAACACACACACAAAACCGCCTGGCTCTGAATGGCTAATTGTGAGATTCTGACTGGACCATCCCTGGAGGATTAGTTTGATGTGGAAAGTACCCATGGTTCCTTTCTTTCAGATTGTTGAACTTAGAGAAGTTCCTGTATTCCTGTTGTTCTTGTATGTATACTGTAATTTTTTCCCCCTTTGGCCAACAGGGGCTGGAGAAGACAGACATCTCTGCCACCCCAAAGAACCAAGCAGATGACACTACCTACAATGTAGAGCATATCAGTGAGAGGAGGAAAGTTTCCACTAGGTAATAATATTTTGTTAGCTAGTTCAAGTTAAAGGGTTAGTTCAGCATAAACACTGAACACATTTAACACAAAATAAATGCATACAGGTTTGGAATGACCTGTGGGTATGTAAATGATCATTTTTGGCTGAACTATCCCTTTCATTTGCATGCGGACTATATGTACACTCTGTGGTGATTCACACAAGGTTAGTTTTGGAAGTTTGTAATCCTCTGTGCTGGTTTAGTTTTGATCTGTGTCCTGCCAGGAAGGCAGTGAGTCATAGCAGATGAATGCAAAATGCCTGTCTGTCAGATAAGCATCTCTCTCTCTCTCTCTCTCTCTCTCTCTCTCTCTCTCTCTCTCTCTCTCTCTCGCGCTCTCTCTCGCTCTCTCTCGCTCTCTCTTGCTCTCGCTCTCGCTCTCTCTCTCTCTCTCTCTGTGTCTCTCTCTCTGTGTGTGTCAAGTCAAGTCATATTTATTTATATAGCGCTTTTTACAATACAGATTGTTTCAAAGCAGCTTTACAGAGATAACAGGAAAATAATGCAACAAAGTTTATTTCCAGAAGAAAACAGCGTCACAGTAATCTTACACACCATCTTAAGTAAGTTCAGTGATGTTTCATTTTTGTTGTAAAAAGTTATTAATTTAGTTAATTTATACATATAGCCGCTCTGGACAAAACTGTGATGTCATCATCCAGCTCAGTTCAGTTCTCATATAATGGTGTCAATGCAGGCAGATCAATATTATTGTTGAATATTAAATAAAATGTTAAATTTAATGTCCCCAACTAAGCAAGCCAAAAGCCAATGGCAACAAAGGTGAAAAAAGGCGACAAAGGCAAAAAAAGGGACAGTGGCAAAGAACCAAAACTCCATCAGGTGGCAGAATGGAGAAAAACACCTTGGGAGAAACCAGCCTCAATTGGGGGGCCAGTTCTCCTCTGGCCAATGAGCCAACAGTGTATGATTATGATTCAGGCAGCATTATAGGTCAGAAGTCAGATTGGATTGGAACAATCTGAATATTATCCAGTTCCATCTGGTTGAAGATCAGAGTCATCACACCGGTATGGGGACGGGTTTGTTGAGGATCAGTGCTGATGGCTGTCGTGTCGATGAGGCCTTCACAGGGGAGAGTCTAGTTGACACAACCTCTGCTGACACTTCAGGGATGCGTTGTGGTTGTGTCTAGGCCCAGGTCCTTCATCTGATCTGGATACGGCCCGGATCTAGCTGATTACAGTAAACCTCGGAATAAGCAAGATGCCATTCTTCTTATGATGTAACGAGTACATTGGGTGTTATAGGAAGTGTTCCCAGTTCCGGCTGATGTAATTTATGCAGCCTAATAATCATTTAACTGATTTGAATAATATGAATGTATAATTTTCTATGTGTATGCCAGGTTAAAGAGATGTGTTTTTAGTCTAGATTTAAACTGAGTGTGTCTGCTTCCCGGACAATGTTAGAGAGACTGTTCCAGAGTTTAGGTGATAAATGGGAAAAGGATCTACCGCCAGCAGTCGATTTTGATATTCTAGGTATTAACTGGCCAGATTTTTGAGATCGCAATAGACGTGAAGGCCTATAATGCGTTAAGAGCTCACTCAAGTACTGGGTAACTAAACCATTTAGTGCTTTGTAAGTAATCAGCAATATTTAAAAATGTATACGATGTTTAATAGGGAGCCAATGCAGTGTTGACAGAACTGGGCTAATATGGTCATACTTCCTGGTTCTAGTAAGAACTCTAGCTTTTGCGTTTTGGACCAGCTGTAGTTTGTTTATTATGCGTGCAGGGCAACAACCCATAAGAGCATTACAATAATCTAGCCTTGAGGTCATGAACGCGTGAACTAATTGTTCCGCATTTTTCATTGAAAGCATATGTCGTAATTTAGAGATATTTTTAAGATGGAAGAATGCAGTTTTACAGATGCTAGATACGTGGCTTTCAAATGAAAGATTGGTATCAAAGAGCACAGCCAGATTCCTAACTGTCGACGAAGACTTGACAGAGCAGCCATCAATTGTTAGACAGTATTCTAGGTTAGTACATGCAGAGTTTTTTTGTCCAGTTATTAAAAACTCTGTTTTTTCAGAATTAAGTAATATGAAATTACTAGTCATGGTAATTTTTATGTCAGCTATGCATTCCGTTCATTTCTTGAATTGGCAAGTTTCTTCGGGGCGCGAAGAGATATAGAGCTGAGTATCATCGGCATAACAGTGAAAACTAATCCCATGCTTCCTAATGATATCTCCCAAGGGTAGCATGTACAGGGTGAACAGCAACGGTCCTAGTACTGAGCCTTGTGGTACTCCATACTGAAGTTCTGATTGATAAGACATCTCTTCATTTTCTGCTACAAACTGATAATGGTCGGATGAGTATTATTTAAACCATGCTAATGCAATTCCATTAATGCCAACATCATTTTCTAGTCTATTTAAAAGAATGTTGTGGTCAATGGTATCAAATGCAGCACTAAGATCGAGTAGCACTAATATAGAAATACAACCACGATCGGATAAGAGCAAATCATTTGTAACTCTAATGAGAGCAGTCTCAGTACTGTGGTACGGTCTAAATCCTGACTGGAAATCCTTGCAGATTCCATTTCTTTCTAAAAAGGAACATAGTTGTGGGGATACTGCCTTTTGTAGTATCTTTGACAAAAAGGGTAGATTAGAGATTGGCCTGTAATAGACCAATTCTTTAGGATCAAGTTGCGTTTTCTTTTTAAATAAGAGGTTTAATAATAGCCAGCTTAAGTTTTCGGTACATATCCTAGTGACAAAGATTAATTAATGATATTAAGAAGAGGATCTATGACCTCTGAAAGCATTTCTTTCAGTAGCTTAGTCAGTGTATGGTCTAAAATACAACTGCGAGTTTAGACAATTATTCCTCTCCTATTGCAACGAATGAATGGAATTTTTCCTCAGGGACGCTACAATGCACTGCCTGATGCGATACTGTAGTAGACGGTTGCATAGTTATAATTTTCTCTCTAATATTATCAATCTTGTAAGTAAAGAATTTCATACAGTCATTCATAAAGCAGTCATTACTGCTATGCTCTTTGGAAACTTCAGAAGTAGAAGCTTTAATTCATTTTAATTTAGCCACTGTTTCAAATAAATACTGTGTGTGTGTGTGTTTATTTTCAGTGAATGTCTGTCTTCATACTTTAATGATAAGCTTTCCAGAAGGTAAACCAGTAGCTCAATCGTGACATGTGTCTGAGGTTATTATTCGTGTTTGTGTGGTTGGCACACTTGCATGTTTCTAGATATAGTGAGGCTGATATATTAAAGATTGAAGGTCTTCTTTTTAAACTAAAGAACAGATCGCTGCTACCCTTCACTCGATGGCTGCTTCATGACCAAGCACTCCATATTACCGACTTTCTTGGTCCCAGTCTGGACTGTATGAATGTCTCATGCAATTACAAGTCAAGAGCTTCTGGGATGGATATTTCACCAAAGCTGCTGTTCTAATGGCTGGTTTTAGGGATTTGATAGAGTGTTACTGTACAAAAGACAGAGGTCTGCAATAAAAGTGACTTTTTTGTCGGAACTTTAGACTCAACACTTCTGGATCCCATCTCATCTGGCTCCGCGGCAGGGGTCTGAAAGATTGTGTGTGTGGAGTCTGATGTGGTGTACATCTACAATATCCAGGTCCTATGCACTTTTTGGGTTGCATAGCTTTTCAGTGTGTGTGTGGGTGTTGTAGATGTTTTTGGTTCATTGGCCCACAGTTTGCAGATCTTAACAGTCTGTTTTTATCTTCTGG
Source organism: Rutilus rutilus (assembly GCF_951802725.1). NCBI lineage: Eukaryota > Metazoa > Chordata > Actinopteri > Cypriniformes > Leuciscidae > Rutilus > Rutilus rutilus. The sequence goes on from NC_140224.1 coordinate 17,538,728, forward strand.
GTGTAGTTTGACAGTCCTGGGTCAAAGGTTTTGGATTCACACAGATTGCTTTGACTAAACAGTGGTCTCAAACTCAAATTATTTATCTCAACCGGAGACCATGTAAAAAAATAAATAAAAAAAAAGAAGTGTTTTTACAACCATGAATTTAAGCCATAAACATTTTTCGCAGTTATTTAAATATATAAGGGTACAAATTCATGAAAATTCAACTAACAATTAAATTAAATTAATTAAGCCTATTAAATTAAAATAAAACAATGTGCACAATTTATGATCAAACAGTAGACCATAGCAACTTTGCAAAACTATCGTTAATACTGTTAATGTAAAATTAAAGTTTCCAGAGTGTGCTTTGCATCAAAAAGGGAAACCGAAACTAGCACTGCAGATATACAAACCGTAGACAAAGCAGCGCTGGCTTAACATTTTAACTATCAATCATGCTGATCATTTTCTTCATTTCAGGGGGCTTACAATGATAATGAAAATATTAGTGTATTGCAATGCTCAGGTAAGATGATGTAAAATTAGAACAGCCTTCTGTCTGTGCCCTCTTGACTTTCTTTACTTGCTTTCATTACTTTAGCTTTTTTTCTTATGTACATTTTATTCTCATTATCGTTTGCAAAATTAAATAGCCAATTAGAGTGATCTTTCTAACTGACGGCCCTGACGTCTGTGCGTGTGCGTGTGTGCGTTTGTGTGTGTGTGTGCGTGTGTGTGTGTGCGTGTGTGTGTGTGCGTGTGTGCAGAAATTGACATTTGATTTGCTGGTCAGATTTAAGGATAAACTAATATCAAATATCACTGTTGTAAAACATGAGGTTGATTGCATGTGTGTGGGTGTTATCAATTTTAGTTGTGTGTTTTCTTGTCAGCTATTGTGAGCTAATAGTGTAGATTATATGTTCTGTTTGTGTATATGTTTGAGTTGAGTGTTGAATCTGTGGAATTTGGACCGAATGCTCTTTTGCTTTCAGTGTTTGGCGGCAGACATCTCTATGACTCACCCCTTAATATGTGTAAACAGTCACAATGATTAACTTTATGGAAAGCAGTCTGATTCCTCATATAACATTATATGTCAGAGCATCTGTTTTCATTTATTTATTTGACACATAGCATCCGCTAATCTCCACTAATCACACATACTCAGCTTTTTGAATGAACAAGTAATAAAATGATATATACAATAATAAATTTGATTATGAAATGAGATCCCTACCAAATATATCTTCTCTCTGCAGTCATTCCTCCTCAGGTGAGGGTGCGAAAAGTTCTGGAGAAAGAATACATTTCAGACAGGATGAGATCTCCCACTTTCAACCTTTCACTGCAGGAGAGCAGGATGCGAAAAACAAGGAAAATGAGAATGTGAGGGAAGAAATGGTAAGCAGTCATGCTGCACCCCCCAAATTGAAGAGAATTTCATAATTTATCTTATTCACAATGAATATTTTCTAGATAATCAGTAAAAAAAAAAAAAGAAAGTTTGGTTTGGTTTCAATTTGGTTTCTCTAGAAGAGCTTTGTTAATCAGCATTGTGTGTTAATGTTGTTTGCTATCATAGTAAAGCATCAGCAGATTCCTTAAAATTAGGGCTGCACTATTAATCACATTTTAAATCACCCAATCAGAGCTTTTCTATTAAGTGGATACATTTTCTTACCAATGTTTTACTTAATCTTCCCAACCATATGCATGTGTGCACTCTGTTCACATAAACCCACATAAACCATGCATATGAGTTGATTTTTCTCTTGATTTGTTTGAGTAATAATTTAAATTACAACAGCTTTGTGCTTCTATGACTTCTCCTCATCTTCCTGTATTGTACACATGTGATCAGCAGTGGCTCCAGACATCATGAGACTCAACCCTCCTGTTGTTCTCTTTCTCTCTTTCTATCTCTGTCTCTCTCTCTTTCTCTCTGGGTCACTGTGTTTCTGTGTTCCTCCCTGAGGGGTGTGTGGTTGTGCTGCTGTTAAACAGACCACCAACCATGTTTTTCACTCCTTCACTCTCACTGTTTTTCTTTTGCCCCTCTTTATATCCTTCTTTCTCCTTTTGGGAGAGAAAGAGAGTTTGGGTGCCTATTTTGAGGAAGAATGGAAGGGTCAGCGCTTGTTTTAGCCCAAAATGACACAGCCACAGACACAGTGTTGTTTCAATTTTCTTTTATTTGCTGGCAAGATCTTACATAAGCTGTGATCTCTCTCCATAGCCAAATATACATTTTAATACATAAAAAAACATTCTTCACAAACTTCAGTGAACATTTTTGAGTTGGCGCAAACAAATCATTGCATCGAAGTTGCAACTTACCTGTTTTGAAACAATTATTTCATGAAAATTACTTGAACTTAACTCTAAGGACCCTATTTTAACGATCTAAGCGCATGGTCTAAAGCGCAAAGCGCACAGTGCAAGTGCACTTTGGCCGTGTCCGAATCCACTTTTGCTAGTTTAATGACGGGAAAAATGGTCGGCATGCCCGGCGCATGGTCTAATAGGGTTGTCCCTATTCTCTTGTATGAGTAATGGGTGTTTTGGGTGTAATGTGCAATAAACCAATCAGAGTCTCATCTCCCATTCCCTTTAAAAAGCCAATTGTGCTCGCGCCATGGCGGGCTGTTATTTACATGGCGGAATTTGCAAGCAGAAAGACATTCAGCTTATCCAGAGAGCAAACGGATCTGCTTGTGTGTGAGGAGACCATCTACAGGACAAGCTGGATTCCACCATATCTTATGTACACAATAATAATCTTTTACATTGTAATCCTTTTATTTTTAATATTTGTCATGTTTGTGTGCTGCTGCACTGCGTAAATAAGCAGAGTGTACGCGCGTTTTGCACCCGCCTATAGGTGCATATTACTAATGTGCCCTTTAAATAAAAAAAAAAAAAATAATTGTGCCATTGACTTTAGACCAGGTTTTTGTTGGTCAATGGCGCAGTCTATTTCAGTTGCCTCAAAATAGCAACGCACCAACAATGCGCCTGAACACACCTCGTTTTCAGATCAGCACGCTCATGGGTGCACAAATGGGCAGAAATGCATTTGCTATTTAAACAATGTGGCGCAGGACGTGAAAATGATAACTGCATTGGGCTGAAACTTACTTGAAAAAAACGCTTGAGTTTCGCCTGGCGCCGCATTGCGCCGGGTGTATGATAGGGCCCTAATGCTGTTTAATAGCAAACATTTCTATTTTAACGCTCATACTCACTTAATTAACTAGTCATGAGACAAAAATATCATCGGTCTTTAAGAAACAAAAAGCATCTACAACAAACCACCTACCAAAATTTGCACCAAAGGGGTTCAAATAAGATCCCCCTCTTTTTTTGTTTTTGTTGCATTGTGTCTTCTAGGCTAAACAGAATGAGCAGAAAGTGAGAGAGAGGCAGTGTTCTGTGGGCACAGAAGAACTGATTGCTTCTTCTGGAGCTCTTAAGGTGGATGAAGAACCAAAAGCTCCCATGCCAGTACTACAGAGACAGGACTCAGGTCAGCGCAACATAAAAGGCATCCTGAAGAAGAGCCGCTCAACCAGTCTGGACTCCGAACACGCCGAGCTGGAGTGTATCACAACTCCTGCCATCAAAACCTGCAAGGAGCTGACTGTTCTTGATGGAAAGAAGGCCAAGGATGAAGAGGTTGAGGATGACAAGGAGGAAGAGGAGGATGGAGACGAGAGGATGCTGCAGAGAGAGGAAAGCAGCTCGAGTGAGACTTCTCGCACTCCTTCCCCAGATTCTGTGGACAAAACCCCGTCTATCTCCCAATCTGAAGAAGGGGAGGAGCTAGACAGCAGCCTGGACGGGAGCATGAGCTCCTCCCTCAAAGAGAGGTATGATGGGAAAGGGAGTTTTAATGCTTAAAAGCATTCATGTAACTCAAACAGTAGAGCATGGCTCCAGCAACGCAAAGGTCATAGGTTCGATTCTCGGGGAATGCATGAACTGTTAATATGTATGCAACGGAAGTTGCTTTGGATAAAAGAATCTGCCAGATGCATTAATAAAACTGTTATGACTGATTGCTGATTATTTGTTTAAAAGTTTGTTTAACAATGATAATAATATGTATTGACATTGATTATTATTTTATTGTATTTATTCACTGCTGTTTTGTGGTTGCAATTTTACTTATTTAAAGAAAAAAAGTCAATTATTTTATTTTCCTTCATTTTCATGTTTGTCTGAATAGTTTAAAGTGCTATGCATAAAAAAAAAAAAAATTGTTACGAAGATTTTACAGGTAGAAAAGTATGAATATTGATTAAAAATATCATGCACTTCTAACTTCAGTTTTTACCTTTTACCCAGCTTTGAATGAAAAGTCCAAACAAAAGTCCCACGAAAGTCTATTGATGGGATGTTTGTTATACTGCTGACACAGTCTAAACACAGAAGCTGCTTAAGTGGAAAGTTCACTTTCTATGTCTGTTTCTATAATACGTTCCCTATACATTTGGCAGGCTGGCAGAGTTTAACAGTGGTGAAGACGATTGCTGGAGCAAGCTTAAGAAGAATAAGCAAACCGATGTCGTCCAGGCTTCCCTGGCTGACCGTTACTCCCAGCTGCAGGAGAGTGAAAATGCCTGGAAGAAGAAGGTACCCACACACTCTTTAAAACAGCAGCCACTTTTTCCTGTCAGTAGCAGAGAGAAATGGGCTGAATTAACCTAAAACTTTCATAAAACTTTTCACAGTACACAACACTTTTGTTGTTGTGTGCAGTTTGGGGTTCATGAAGTGTCCGTGTTGGTTGGCTATAGGGTGGAGACAGCATAAAACAATAGACTGCAGATGAAGGTCTCCTGATGTGAGGAGCTGTTTGTGGGATGGTGAATCCACTGGGAGGGGTGGGGCAGGAAGAGGTTGTTTCCAGTGCTGAGTCAGCAAGTTCCTCAGCTTGGATGTCCTGCTGAGAAGGGGTGTGAGCACAGAAGGAGGATTTCCACTCAGTTTTACCAATTCCTGAAATTTGGTATGCATCAGTGATCAGTCTCTCTAGTTACATGCATTCTCAGTACAAACATTTAAACCCACAAATTAATATGGAGAAGTGTGTTTCCCCTATTTCTTTAAAAGGTATTGTTCATGCAAAAATAATTTACTTGGATAAATTGAATATAATGGCAATAACAATTTCCATTTCCATTTAGTTTTGGAGAAAAACAATCTGATATTTAAGGAATTTTTATGATAAAATTGTGCCAGCTTCCATTGATCACCTTTGCACACACAGGCCCTATCCCAAATGGTACTAGCCATTATTCAAACTATCATAGACTACTTTTATTTAGATTTTTGTATGTGTATTTGTTTTATTTAAATTTTTTTGGAAGTGTTGTTGTATTGGGAGAGCTGCATAAAGATTCTTATTTTGTACAAGTTTCTGCTTTTGTGTTCCACTGAAAACAGTGGTAAATGGTGAAATAATAAATTTTTTTGAGTGAACTATTCCTTTCAATAACTTCAGTAACTTAGTAAGATTATCTTAACACATTTAATACCGATCAGTCTACGTTACTGATCACAAGACAGTAGCTTTAAGTAGAAGAAAAAAACTAAACAAGACTTAAGCCGGGCTCAGACTACAGGGTAGTCACATAATCACTCAAGATCAGTGTTGGGTATAGTTACTTTGGAAAGTAGTTAATTAGGTTACAACGTTACCATCAATTAAAAGTAATCAGTTACGTTACAGTGTTATCTATTCATAAAAGTAACGCGTTAGAGTACTCATGCGTTACCAAAAATTAAAAGCCGTTTGCAGCGGCTCACACATGACAGACACAGCCCCCGGCCCCTTTAAATGCACCTAGAAGTCGTGACTCCTGACAATGAATAACGTCAGTCATCCGACTAAATTAACACTGCAGGATAACAATAACAGGAAAGACAGTCAGCAATAGGCTATTCCACATGGCGTTTTATTTATTTATTTATTATCACAGAACATATTAATCAAAATTCGCACCTACCCAGCCCGGGTAGCCTAGGCTACTGTATATGAGCACCATACAAGATAACTCCTGATTTTTTTCTTTAAATCTAATGCAGTTATCAAAGTGTATCAAGTGTGCTTACTTGTAAACACAACCTGAGGTAAACAGGCTTGCAGATTTAAATCCATTTAGGAATGAACAACCAGTCGATCTAACCGAAATTAACAGCTGCCTGTCAAACAAAAATGATTACAAACCGATTTAGCAAATTTTTGGCGGTCGACAGAAGCTTTTCACCAACGCAGAGTGTGCATTTTCTTTTCCTTTTCGTTGACAAATTGAACATGATGTGCGTACTTCCATAATCCAAACGCTGTCTTCTCTGCCATCTTGTTATTATTATGTTAAAAGAAACGTTAAAGTATCACACAGAAATACCTTTGCTATTACCACGGACATAAACTGATGGTTATTTGCACGTTATGTATGTTTAATCCAGCTGTAGACGTTAAGAGACTGGGCGCAATCAATTTTCGGCGGACCATCACTTTTCGGCACGACACCTGTCGTTCAAAAAAAAAAAAAAAAAAAAACACACACACACACACACAGGGTCAGACTCAGGCGCATGCAGGGCACAGACGTATCACAGCCATTGACTTTACGATCACAGCGCTTCGGCTCCGCTGATATACCCGCAGGTGGCAAAGTAGACCTAAGCCTACTGTCTGACAAAAAGCAGGCTGCAGTCGGGATTTTCCTTTCCTTAAAATAACGGATTACTTTTTTAAAAAAATAACGAAGTTACTGATTACTTAACGCAAGAAACTAACGCGTTAAGTTACACATTTCACGAAAAAGGTAATTAGAGTACTCTAACGCGTTACTTTGTAACGCGTTACCCACAACACTGCTCAAGATATAGTACCTTCAATGCCCTGTTGATGGCGATAACACTTGTTTTGAAACACAAATAAACTGCTGCAGAAAAAGTTAGGTGCCATGCAAAATGTAATGTTGTAATTGCATTATTCATTTCAAATTTATTTGAGTAAAGAAGAGTACTTGTTCAAAAATGTAGTCAAATTGAGTATAGATTATTAGATTATTATAAGATATTAGCAACTTTTACATTGTAAGTACAAAGTAGCCAAAAAGATACAGAGGTAGAGTAAGTAACTAGCTATATTTACTCAAATACTTTATGCTACTGGACATTTATTTATTATGATTGATTTTATTTGCCATGTAGCCTACAACACAGAGCAATGCACACTCTTGTTTACATCCAGTTCGTGTTGAAGAGCCGCAAGACAAGTCATTTATTCACATAATGTTCTCTCTCTTAAAATGTAAATGAGTGTAAATGTCAACATCATCATATGTCTGAAGTATTGAAGTCTGTCAGGTGGCTAAAACATGAGATTACTGCAAATCAAACAATCTGCTGTTTTATTCCAATCATTACTCCTGGTCGAAGGCTTCTGTAAATATTTAGTTTATATATATATATATATATATATATATATATATATATATATGTATGTATGTGTATATATATATATATATATATATATATATATATATATATATACAGTCCCTGACAAAAGTCTTGTCGCTTATCTATTTTGTAGAAACACTTGCAATTAACCTGACTTTAAATTAATCAATTGGTGTTAGAAATAGCTCATATGAAAAGCTAAAACCCTCCCAAATTATGTTTAATGCACTGAAATAAATTAGTTTCACTGAAAAAAGATTTATCATTTAATCAAGACAGAAAGGTCAAATTTTGGCAAGACAAAAGTTTTGTCGCCTATACAGAAATTGAACAAATTTACTGCAAATACAAAAATATGTCAGCAAATTATGTAGTGGTGCTGTGAGGTCCAAATGTAATATCTTGTATGACTTCCATGAGCTTGAAGGACTGTATCCATGCGGTTTGGCAAGGATTCATACAATTTATTGATGAAGTCATCAGGAATAGCAAAGAAAGCAGTCTTGCATGCCTCCCAGAGTTCATCAATATTCTTTGGTTTCGTCTTCCATGCTTCCTCTTTCATCCTACCCCACATATGCTCAATGATGTTCATGTCTGGTGACTGGGCTGGCCAATCCTGGAGCATCTTGATCTTCTTCGCCTTGAGGAACTTTGATGTGGAGATGGAAGTATGCGATGAAGCACCATCCTGCTGCAGAATTTGGCCTCTTTTATGGTTGGGAATATAAGAGGTAGCTAAGATTTCTTGGTATTTTAGACTATTGATGTTGCCTTCCACCCTGCAGATCTCTCGCACACCCCCATACTAAATGTAACCCCAGACCATGATTTTTCCGCCACCAAACTTCACTGTTTTCTGGGTGAATCTCGGATCCATGCGGGCTCCAGTAGGTCTCCTTCAATATTTGCGGCGACTGTGGTGTAATTCAACAGAAGATTCATCTGAAAAATCCACCTTCTTCCACTTTTCCAGCGTCCATCCTTTTAGCAGGCTGTGGGCCTTGGCAAATGCCACACGGTTTTTCAATTGTCTTTTGTTTAGTGCTGGCTTCTGGGCACTGATTCGACCATGGAGGCCATTTCGAGACAGAATCCGACAAACTGTTCTGGTTGACACAGGGACTTCAGGTGACCAGGTCTCGTGGAGCTCTGCTGCAGTGGAAAATGGGCTGGCCTTGGATTTTCGAGCCAACAAACGGTCCTCTCGAGCAGTTGTCTTGCGGGGTCTGCCTGACCTGGGCTTGTCAAAACCGTCTCCAGTGTCTTCAAATGTTTTTTTTATCCTCTGTACTTGACGCTGAGACACATTGAAGGTGTCTGCCACATCAGCAGTGGATCTGGTCTTCAGCCTCTTGATAATCAAAACTTTAGTCTAAGGGTGAATCTTAGGCATGTTTGCAGAGGTCTAGTTGCAGTTGATGTGAAGGTATAGTGTACTGGGGTTGTTTTTATACACACCTGAGACCTAATTGATCCATTATTAGTCACAGGTCAAGCTCATATGACAAGGCGACAACACTTATGTCTTTGCAAAAATTGACTCAATGGGCTTTACCAAGCTGTGAATATTAGAATACTTTTTGACAGTTTCGTTTTGCACTGAAACATTATTACAAAAGCTGTTGGGATTAAAATGAGCCATTTCTTGAAAACAAATCTTGATTAGAAATATATTTCAGCGGCACTTCAGGTCAATTTGTACACAAGCGACAAGACTTTTGTCAGGGACTGTATATATATATATATATATATATATATATATATATATATATATATATATATATATATATATATATATATATATATATATATGTTTAAACTAAATTGAATGGTGCAACGCAAAAATATTTAGTAATACGTAAATTGTAACTTAGTGCCACTTTACATCACAACTAGGCTAAGATGTAACTAATGCACAGCTGGTGCAACCGGCCCCAGGAGTTTTAGGCCAATTTATCCCCGATTTACCCCTCCCGACAATCTGAGAAAAGATCTTGTTCCGGACCTTGTTCGGTTCCGATGTTCAGCACAGATTATCTGGTAATGATGCGTTGTCAGATTTAATTTTAAACCTCTGAATCTGCTTTAGGACACATCGGGCTCCCCCAGTGATATAAAACATGTTTGATATTTAGTATTTTAAATCAGGGTGGTTATGACTATGATTATGTCAGTACTTTCACAATAGCCAATAAGAGGTGAATGAGAGAAACATTTGAAACGGCAAAAACATGACGTTCCCTACCTGTCAACAACACAATGTCTTAGAAAACGTACCACAATCGTATGGGCAAAGAGAAGAGCTGGGGAGAAATCACCTCGGTTTTGAACGTACCGGCTGAGTGTAGAAAGCTGCTAGAGCTATAGGCTAACATGCTTAGAGTGTTGCCAAGCAACGGTAAACATTTTAGCCCTTAAGGCTGACATTAGCTAGCATACTGCTGTTAACAGGTATTAAAATTGGCAAAATCTCACCTCCTGTTCTCACTGATAAACAGACTATATTCATTTTGTTTACATCCGCTTCTGCATGAAATCACGTGGTGCTCCCTCTGGCATGATAATCTTAACTCTTTGGAGTCTTGGGCTATTTTGGCCGTTTTTGAGTACTTTTTTATTTTTTTATTTTGCGACATAAACAAATTTATACCATACCAATGTTTGGTATCATTTTTTTCAGCACAACATCACCTATATGAACAGACAATTAGTTTTTCACTTTGATGTACTGTATCAACATACTGGACCCAAAATCACACAAAAAATACAAAATCCGAATAGAAAAATTATAGTTTTTTTACTACAAAAAACACAAACATGCTCAATGAAGCATTTTAAAAGGTTTAAAATGTAAACACAAGTTGTAAGTGTCAACATATACAGGTACAATTCAGATATAATCAAGCTATATACAAAAAAAAAAAATGATTTACAAAAAAAGCGGGTGTAGCCATAGGCTTTTTTTTTTCTTTTTAGCTTTGCCACTTTTTAAAACAGTTCATGCACAAAATTATACAGAGAGCTATATTTAAGGCCTTGCATTCCCAGAATATGAGGGTTCCCAAATAGTGCAAATACAACATAAAAAAGGTAAAATTGAGATAAAATCTAACTATATACAGAAAAAAGCAGGTGTGGCAATAGGCGTTTTTTCTTTTCTTTTTTGCTTATAAACTCTACAAAACACTTCATGTACAATTACACAGACAGCTACATTACAGGGCTTTCATTTCTTGAGTAA
>NC_140224.1:17554438-17664438 GCF_951802725.1 Rutilus rutilus
TGGAGGGGCTCCTAGCTTTGCAGCTCTTCAGTCATGAATCTGACATCCAGTCAAAACATCTAATCTTTCCTCTGGACCTCTGGAACATTTTTTTTTTGGTGAGCTTTTGGCTTTAGGTAGTTATTTGAATGTTGAGTTGTTTGAGATGTGTTTGGATTTGAGAAGATGGAGCCTTCACAATTGACTTTTCTGATTTACCTTACTAACAGGTGAATCTCACAAAAACTGTCAAGAAATGTCATATTTCACCCCAGATTAAAAAGAATAAAACATTTGTTTTAAAGGTGCAGTAAGCGCTTTAAGAAAAATGCTGTTGAAAATTGAAATTAACACTTGCGTAAGTTGCGTAAGTTGCTTACGCTACGGGAACACCCTTGTCAACGCCGTGCGCGCCCAGCATCCACTGAATGAGTCCCAGGGAAAGCCCAGGGAACACGATAAGTGGGAGCCGGGCGGCCAACAGAATGGCTAGCGCATGTACATAAGCACACAGTAGGGAGTGCAGAGCGGCCCAGCCGGTCTGAACTGAAACTGACACAACCCTTTATAGTGCAGCTCAACCAGGAGAGCTAAATCGAACAGCAGTAGCCTGCGCACGAGAATGTGGGCAGGGCATACGCGCGACTTAGACTGATAAAAGTTTAGCCTGCAGGGCGGGAACTTCCAGGTTGTAAAACCTAACAAATGTAGAGGGGGAGGCCCAGCCCGCCGCCGTACAAATGTCATGAATGGAAATCCCGCTGGACCAAGCCCACGACGAGGCCATGCCTCTAGTGGAGTGAGCTCTGATGCCTAAGAGGCACTGCAGGTCTTTAGATGCGTAAGCAGCCGCAATAGCGTCCACTATCCATCTGGACAGACTGTGTTTCGACGCGGCGAGACCCTTGGTGCGCCCACCAAACGAAACGAAAAGCTGCTCCGAGCGCCTGACAGCGGCGGAGCGCGTGATGTAATTTCTCAATGCTCTGACAGGGCAGAGGAGGTTATTATCGGATGCCGGCAAAGCTGAGAGAGAAATGACTTGCGCTCTGAAGGGAGTGCCCATCACTTTGGGGACATAACCGTGCCTCGGTTTGAGAATGACTTTCGAGTCATTAGGTCCGAACTCAAGGCACGCGGCGTTAACTGATAACGCGTGTAGGTCACCCACACGTTTGACTGAAGACAGGGCTATCAGAAAAACGGTCTTGAGCGTGAGATATTTGAAATCCACAGTTTCTGTCGGTTCAAAGGATGTGCTTTCAGGGCCTCTAGGACCAGGGAAAGATCCCAGATAGGAACCGACGGGGGCCGCGGGGGATTCATCCTCCTGACTCCTCTAAGGAAGCGGATGATGAACTCGTTCCTTCCTAATGCGCGGCCCTGCGCCGAGTCGACGAACGCTGAAATGGCCGCAACATACACTTTGAGCGTGGAGGGGGACCTGCCCATGTCCAACAGCTCTTGAAGGAAGCAAAGCACCTGCTCGACCCCACACGTATGTGGATCCAAATCTTTGGCGGTGCACCACTTATCGAACACAGACCATTTAGACGCGTAGAGCCGTCTCGTAGAGGGAGCTCTAGACTGTGTGATCGTGTTCACAACCCCTTTTGGCAGGTCAACGGGTATTCGTTGATTATCCATGCATGCAGAGACCAGCGCTCTGGATGAGGATGCCAGATCGAACCGCGGGCTTGAGAGAGAAGGTCTCTCCTCACCGGGATTGGCCATGGGGCTGTATCTGCCAGCCGCATTAATTCCGGGAACCACGTTTGATTCTCCCAGTGCGGGGCAATGAGGAGCACCGAGTGGCGCGCTTCCCTGATTCTACCGATGACCTGTGGCAACAGTGAGACCGGGGGGAAAGCGTACAGCAGGCCGCTGGGCCAGGTTTGGGCCAGCGCATCCTCGCTCTTTGAAAAGAACCTTTGGCAGTGAGCGTTGTCTTTTGACGCAAAAAGGTCGACTTTCGCTTTGCCGAAAAGGCGCCACAATAACTGGACTGTCTGGGGATGCAAAGACCATTCCCCCGGGGGAACATTGTCTCTGGACAGCCTGTCTGGACCATCGTTCAGGTGACCGGGCACATGCGCGGCTCTCAGCGAGCGCAGTGAGTGCTGAGCCCAAACGAGGAGGCGTTCCGCCAGGGCACAGAGAATTTTGGATCTGACGCCGCCCTGACGGTTCACGTAGGACACCACTGACGTATTGTCCGTGCGGACTAGTACATGGTGATCCCGCAGGTATGGGAGGAAGTGCTTAAGCGCATTCTCGACCGCCAGCATCTCTAGACAGTTTATATGAAGGCGATTCTCCTGGTCTGACCAGAGGCCATAGACCGGTCTGCCCTCGAAAAGAGCCCCCCAACCTAGGTTGGAGGCATATGTCGAGACAACCTTTCGGTGCGAGACAACTCCCATTGTCACCCCTGTGTGGTACCATTCGGCCGCCAGCCAAGGCTGCAGGGCTGACACACAGCCCTGATTCACACTGACTCGCAGGCCGCCGGCAGTCCAGGCTCGGTGAGGCACTCGCACTTTCAGCCAGCGTTGTAGCGGGCGCATGTGCAGTAAGCCCAGCTGCAGCTGATGCCATATGGCCCAACATTTTCTGAAATGTTCTCAGCGGAACCTGGCTGCCTGTGTGGAAAGACGCGGCGAGATGTCGAATGTGGCGCGCGCGCTGCGTTGACAATCTGGCCGTCATAGCCACCGAGTCCAGTTCTATTCCCAGAAAGGAAATTGACTGACTGGGCAGTAATGAGCTCTTGGTCCAGTTGACCGAGAGACCCAGGCTTTCCAGATGGCTGAGGAGCGCTGTTCTGTGAGACATGAGCTCTGTCTCTGACTGCGCTAGTATCAGCCAATCGTCCAGATAGTTCAATATCCGCATCCCCTGCCTTCTCAGGGGAGTGAGAGCCGCGTCCATGCACTTCGTGAATGGACTTCGCGGGCTCGGGCTTCAGCGTTATCTTGGGCCGGGGTCCCCGAGGGGGAGGCGGTCTGTGACGGCTGGTAGAGCGCGATCTAGGGTGGCCGCCCTGTCGTCGCTGCGAAGACGGAGGCTTAGAAGAGCGCTGAGACGAGCTGCGTGCAGGAGGCTGATTCTGAGAGCGGCCTGCAGCTGAGCTCGAGCGGCGGGGCAGGAAGAGATTCATAGCCTGCGACGCCTTCTGTACCTCCGAAAAACGATCCACAATCCCGCTTATCGCTGGGCCGAAGAGACCGGTGGGGGAGAGCGGGGCGTTGAGGAACACGGAGCGCTCAGATTCGCTCATATCTGCGAGCGTCAGCCAAAGATGTCTTTCGGTGACGGTGAGCGAAGCCATGGATCTCCCGATGGCTTGTGCTGCGGACTTTGTAGCGCGAAGCGAGAGATTCCGCGCTGCGCAGGTCCGTCAGGACAGCGTGGTCCGGGCCTTTCTCATCCATTTCGCGGAGGAGATCGGCTTGAAGGATCTGGAGCACAGCCATCGAATGCAGGGCGGAAGCAGCCTGGCCGGCGGCAGCGAAAGCGCGGCCGACAAGAGCTGATGTGGTCCTGTAGGCTTTGGACGGCAGGGCAGACTTTGAGCGCCATCTAGCGGATGGCGGGCAAAGGTGCGTTGCGACAGCCTCTTCTACCGGGGGAATTTGAGTATATCCCTTCTCGACGGCCCCGTCTACTTGAGAGAGGGTCGAGGAGACCGGAGAGCGGAGTCTAGCGGAGAAGGGAGCGACAGTTCTTCGCAGAATCGAAGAACTGCGACAGTTCTTCGCAGAATTCGCAGCCCCCGGAAGAGAGAGCGAGGGCTGCGTGGTCTCGTCCCAGGCAGAGAGCGCAGATCACGTGGCGGTCTCTGTCGCTGAGCGGGGCTCTGCACGAGCCGCAGGAAATGCGAGGCATTTTGAAACAAACGCCTCGCGCTCTTTTAGAAAAATGTGTCGCGGCGGCGAGCACACAGTGAAGCACAGTAGTAAAAGGATACTATCGCCAGATAGTGAAGCAGGCACGGATGGCTGAAGGCGGCGAAGACGACCGGCTTCCTCAGACTCTATCCTCGGCTTGCTGGTCGCTTGATTCGACGGCGGCTTCTCTCAGAGTCCAGCGATGCGGAGAGCTTCGCTGAAGAGATGAAAATCAGTGAACCAGCCTCCGAGCCTTCCTTTTATACGCTTAACCACGCCCCTTCTGGCGGGCCGTGACGCGTGAGGGCGCCAAGCGCCCTCATTGGGCGTGACGTCACGCCAGGCTCAGTGGTAGGCTGCTGCAGTTGCCGCAGGGCAGCCAATGAGGACGCTAGATAGCCTGCTCTAGGTCTGACTGCTGCTGCACTGCGTTGACAAGATTATAAAAATTAAGGATAATTTTTGGCTTCATATCTCGAGAAAAGATGAGCTTTTCTTGCAGTGCTGGAGAGACGTTAGATAGCAGGAAGATCTGCTCCGTACGTGAATATAATTGATTTAGCTATTTCACAGAACCGAGATATGCTGTTGTTGTTGAATCACAGCTGATTTATCCATACTTACACAAGCTGTCTGTTGCGCTAGCTGTTAGCCGTTGCCTGTGTCACAAAGCATATTCATTATTTTGGGGGTGGAGCAATGAAGAGAGGGGTGTGTCTCTTTTTGGTAGGGGTGTGTTTCTTTGGGTGTCAATTTCAAATATGAACAGTGTTTCTCAGAAATCGCTTACTGCACTTGAAGCCATTGATATGCTTGTATTGTATACTTGTGTTAAGGGTATTGGGCAATAAAAAATAAATGAGCCCTTTTATAGGCTACTGCAATATGGGAAAAATATTTATATAGTAATATATATTACTTGATTGGGAAAATATATATTGTATTATTGTACACAACATTATATTTTTCTATGTGAATTAGGACCTAGATATTTCTTTTGTGAGATTCACCCAGCTGTATTCAGAATTACCTTTTGACTTCTGTCTTTATCATCTGTGTCATTCCTTCTTCACCTCAGGCACCTGCTCTGTCACCTCAGCTTTCCCTATTTGCCTCTGCATTAGTTTGTAGTGCTCCACTCCCAGGTGAGTTCTTAAGCTTGTGTTTTGTGGTCTCTTTTGATGCGTTATGGATATTTTGGATATTTTGTTGTCTTTATGTCTCAATGATCTTTATTCCTGCTGTTACACTGCAAAAAATCATGTCTTGTGGCACTGGCAGATTGTTTCTCACTTGTTATATTCTCACAAAATATGGTTAAATTCAAGATGCACCTAAAAACAAGTTGATATCTGATCAAATGTATCTTGTTTCAAGGATAGATGGAAAACAATGCAAAAAGGCTTAAGAATATAATTTTTTGCAGTGTATTAATCTTTTCTAAGTGTGTGTGTGTGTGTATGCTTGTTTATATGATTTGAGGACACAAATGTGTATAATGACATTGGTATCTGACTGGTATTACAACGTAAACATGGTTTATGAGGACATTTCATGAGTCCTCATAATTAAAATGGCTTTGACAAAGTTTGCAGTTGCAGGCTGCAAAATTAATTATAGTTTTGTTATTTTATTTTATTAATAATGGTTTGTCTCTTAGAAATGCACATTTTGACAGTAGCTTGAGTTGACAGTAGTAGTAGCTTGAGTTAGGATGCAGAAGTAAATTTATGTTCAAAAACAGTAACATCTGTACAAATTTTAACGACCTACTTTTTATATGTTAAAATTGTAATATTCGGACTGTTTGAGTTTTATTCAAATCAGCGAGTAAACACATCTGTAGTAAGCTTAGCTTGCGCCGTTTAACAATTTGAGCCAAACAGAAAAATGGTCCTTGTGGCGTGGTAGCGATGGGCGATGTTTTGTTCTGCTTTTGGAGCATAAACATGATCATTTATCAATGCATTTATCATTAGCATTTATCAAACTCGTTATCGTTTTATCGAAGAAAATTATATTGTAATAATTATCGTCATCGTTTTATCGCCCAGCCCTAAGAGAACTATTGTTCCAGACTAAATTGGCAGCTCTCTGAGATTGTCAATTAGCCTAGAAATCTAGACACACCCTAGCGGCAGAAAATTTTATTTTGCAGCCAGTGTCGTCTAGCAACTCTCTGTTGGCTTGTGAGCTGGAAAAAACAAAATCTAGTCAGGCCAATCACATTGTGTATAGGGACGTCCCGCGTGACGTCACGCCATTTGGAGCAGCCATCTTGACGGAATAGAAAATGCTAAACCGCTGGTGATAATACAGCCAGAGACGGGCTCTGATACAGCTCGTCGCGAAATATTCTTCTATTCTTCTATCATGCCCGAGCGATGCTGTGATACCGATAGCCTGCTAAGCTTGTGTATGCTTTTAATGAAGCTCCGGTAACTTATAGCGTGATGGGAAGTGAATAAGGTAGCTGTAAATGTCACCGAACTCAATGTCAGGAAGTTTTTCTACACATAAAATGTATGTTTCTATGCCTGTAAAAAGAACTTGTGGTGCATCATATGGATCTATGATTCCTAATTCCTTTATCTTCCTCATATTTCTTTTTGTGATGACATGACGTGAACAGTTAGCTGACGGCCGCTGTGCTAGTAATATAGTGGTCAGTGTTCGTCTAAACCAGTGACCGTGACGCTGAAGTGTGTGAGAACAAATGAATAACATCAGTGTGAACCACGAACATTTATTTATTTGGATTAAATACTTACATTTTAATCATTCTGTGTAATTTTTCAATGTCAATCTTTTCTTTATTTACATGTTTATTCCCAAAATGCTATATTATTCAAAGTAGTTGACTGTCATTCTCCTCTACGCTGTGTACGTTATTGATTAAATAGCCTAGCCTATTTAACATCGTTACAGGCACCTCACGAGCATTCATTCATTAAACTATTTTAAAAGACTGGAATAAACACCAGCACACACAAGCAATCTTTTTATAGTCAATTTAATAAAAAAAAATGTAAACCCAACAGGTATGAAATGTCAGAAAGAGAAAAAAAAACTGTTAATGGGAAGACGAGCATATGACTGCTGCAGCTTAGTGGATACATATATTTAGCCTATTTATTATTCAGATTGCACAGTTGTAAAGAAAATATATTTATACGAAAATTTCAGCAGGCTCAAGATAATTAATATAGTGACCATTATATTATTTAATCAATTCGCAGCCATAAAACATGTGATAATCCGCATTCTCATGTATGTAGGTGCGCTGAAGTATTCCGTCAAAATGGCTGACACGCGGCTAGGGGTCACGTGACTGGGAGATCCCTATAGAGTCGGTTGGCGGGCTTAACGTAATGATGGCAGAGTTGTGACGGTTTCGCATGAATTCCCTGCTACTTGAAAGCAAAGAAGATGGCTGCTGCTGCTGGCGAACAGCAGTCTTTCGAATCAGCTTTGGAGTTAAGCTTTTCTTTGAGAAAAGAACAAAGAACTGCACTGAAGTCATTCTTAAAAAAGGAAGATGTGTTCGGAGTTTTGCCGACTGGATACGGCAAAAGTTTAATCTATGAACTAGCTCCACTGGTGGGAAAACGCCCTGGTTGGTTGTAGCGCTATCCTATTGCGTGCAGAGGGAATTTGAAAGACAACCGTTTATCCCGCCCCTCGGATTGAGCCCTTCCAATGGTGTGTTCCCAGACCCAACATCTTGATGTGGGTCTGGCTTGTCAGGCTAATTGTCAATATCTCTCTTTAGATATACAGTAACTAAGCTTTGGTTCCTTGGAAAAAAGCTGTCTTCCATTGAGGCTTTGGGGAGAGTATTCCTATTCCTCCTGCCCCACCACATCAGGAATTCCCCTGAAATGATGTGCTTAAAAGCTTTACGGCTTTTGGCCCATTTGTATGCGCATAAGTGTGTACACATTTGTGTATGGTCAAATTCCTTCTAAAGGGACCAGGAACATGTCAGATATTATTTGTCCACAGGGCTCTGAACAGTAAATTCTGGGATTTACAAGGGAAATAGGGACATAGAAAGAAACAAGGGACATAGAAAGCAACACCTGTGATGACCACATGCTCAAGCTGTGGGGAGGCAGTAAGCAGTGTGGGCCGTCAAGCCTTCAGATTAATAACTCAGTCTCCATCCTGTTCAGTCCTGAGGGCCCAGGACTCTCAGTCATAGTTACTCCCTATATGGGGCTCATTTATGAAGTGTCTGATTCATAATGCGAGAGTGGCTGATGGATGATGACAGATAATTTCATTCGGACACCTTGTAGTGCTGTTTTTTTTTCTTCTTTTTTTTTTCTGGAGGATCTGATTTCGGTTAAATTGTGATTTGTCATTTTATACAGCTTATTTTAAGTGTTTCAGAGCATTGGCCTGGCTATTGGTGCACACACTGAGCCTTGATGCTTGTGTGGGTGACAAGTTTTGAATTTGGCTTGAAAATTTTTCGAATCTATGTTCTCCCTCATTTCCTGTTTAATTTAGTTTATTTTGATGGTTGGATTCCTCCCGATGTAAAGTCCAAGGTAATCTAATATTTGGTGTCTTTTTTTGTTTTTCCTCACAATGGAATACTTAAAATTCTTAACTAAACCTTTCAGGTGACGTGAGCCAGGTCAATAAGACATTTGAAAGCAGTTAAATATATTTGAGTTGATGAGCAGCTTCATATTGCACCTCAGTCGCTTCAACCCTATATTTAAAATCTCTGTGGTCTTGTGTAATTTATCCACATGCAGACGATGGTCCCTCTAATTAAAATTCCCTCCACATCATGTCAGCTAATTCGAATAAACCATTTTGGGCTATTTTTCTGTTTAATGGATCCAGCCATTTCAGACTCTGCAAATTCCTTGGAAAGATATGTGTTCTGTTCCATTTGTCCTGACTGCCAGAGGCGGTACTAAGCACTAGTATATAATTGCTGCGCCAGCTAGATAGGTATAGAAAGGTAGGTAGATATATAGAAAAATATAACAACAAAGTCACGTAATTATGCAGACCGAGACACAAGAATATAAACCACAGCAGCTCGGTGCCCAGCCTCTTTCACTTTCTCGCCTATGAAAGGTCATCGTTTCGCACTGTCCCTTGCAGCTTACCTGAGTTGCAAGGATTCGCCCTCCCAAGCTGTGACAGCGCAATCTACACTATTTTCAGGATGATATCTCAGATTCCCTTTCTTTACTATGTGAGTGGAAACTTTTATATTTGATTGTTGTGTCGGCGATACCCTGTGCTTCACAGTACTATCCGGTGGCTGGTTTCAACCGCGCTTAGGTAACGTTTCATCGCAAACCTATTTATCTTTTATATACAGTACTGTGCAAAAGTCTTAGGCACGTTAATATCCCCCACCCCCCGTCCCCCCCAAAAAATGGTTTTAAGTCAGTTATTTATATCTTTTGCTGTAGTGTGTCAGTAGGAAATATCAGTTTACATTTCCAAACATTCTTTTTGCCATTAATTGTAATAATCCAGTGAGATTTGTGTATGCACAAGGAGTCTGACAACAGCCGGTATGATCTGATCTCACCATCATCGAGTCCGTCTGTGATTACATGAAGAAACAGAAAAAACTGAGACAAACTCCAGAAGAACTGCGGGAACGTCTCCAAGATGCTTGAAGAAACCTTTCTGCAAAGCTACAGTACTGTGAAAAGTACTGGCACTTGTGTTAAAATGCTGTAAAGTGAGAATGCTTTCAAAAATAAAATCACAAATTGAATTTATTTATGATTTAACTTCTATTAACTAATTCAAATCAATATATGGTGTAACGACCCTTTGCGTTTAAAACGGCTTTTGTTCAGGTACACTTTTTCAGGTAGCTTTTCAGGAAGGTTTCTTCAAGCATCTTAGACTTAGACTATATCTTAGACTTATTATTAGACTTATATTCGCTGTTGTGCAAGTTATTGTTTGCCACACAGTTCTATCCGAAGGCAGATTTGACTTTCACGTGTGTGTTTTCTCGTTATAAATCTTTCCGAAATCCAAAGATTTTATCGACACGTGGGGCCGTTATTCACAAAACCACGTAGAGTTCTCCTAAACGGCAGTAAAAGTTCTTAGTTAAGAGTTTTCTCTTAAAACCTATTCACAAAGCTGCTGAGACCAACTTTTGCTAAGGAATAAAGAGAAGTCTTAAGCTAAGAGTAAGGGTGGAGTTGACCTTGTTGCTATGGATGATGTCAACACTTTTACCAACTATGCACACAGTGATTGGCTGATAGGGGAGGGGTCTCTGTCAGTGATTTAATCACGGATATAGTGTAGAATTTAAATATTTTTTAATTTTTTTTGGCCATATTTAAACAAAGATTTTAAAATTAAAATGTTGCCATATTCAAATAAAGGTTTTAAAATGTAGGCTAAGTGTCGCTAATTAAACTAGCATACTCAAGCGTATTCAACTAATTGTCAACCTCTAACATGTCTGGATCTCAAGAGATTGCAGAATTCAAATGACGTTTTATAAACACAGCTCAAAAGGAGGAACAGTACAGCGGAGAGCCGATCACCTTGTTATCTCGACAGTTTTCTGCATCCCTCCGTCACCCTGTTCCTCACTCTCGGTTGGGGATACGGGGGAGAACTCTGGGTTTGGGCTAAATTCCAAGCTCGGAGCCCTCAATCCCCTTTGGACAGCATGCCAAATATGCATATTATTTATTTTTTTACTCCATTCGGTCATTTGTAACTGAACTCGTGAAAACAACTGCCATAGGTAATTTTTTGCCGTTTCACTGAGTCATAGATCATTGCTCTCTCATCTCCGTTTCAAGTTGCAAATTGTGTCCAAATACGTTTCTACCCGACGACGGACACGATCGATGCCCATCATGTTTAGGGATTCAACATCTGAAGGAAGCTCTGACTGCATTGTAGTATGCTACCATTGTCACTTCGCCTTGTTGAGTTAGACACTAACTCCTCAGTTAGCCTCGCACAACAGCCTCAGCGCCCTCAAAAGCGTTGTATGTCGGCTGCTGCTGGAAAGCTGCCGAGCAAGAAGAAATCTTTATCACAGACAGAAACTTTGGAACATTTGCTTTTGAAAACTGTGGCTACTCTCTCTTCAGAAATGGCGGAGATGAAACGTCTTCTTCAGTCTCTACAACCCCCAGTGTCGGCCACACATATTAAGAACACACCAGTGGATGAGAGTGATTTCCAACCCCCACATGCTATATATTTAGATGCTCTCTCCATGAGCGCGTCTAATTCACACTTTCTTGATGAAGAATTGGTGGAACCTGACATGCAACCCACCCTCCCACATTATGTTTTCTCCACCCTGTCTGCTACAGGTGGTTCGAGCGGTGGGTCTGTACATTCATTGGGCGCAGGCCCATCTTCTCCAGATGATATTTTATCTGTTTTGCAGATGGCTTGGCTCGTTTGGGTCTTGACAAATCGACTGTCCAGTCCGTGCAAACCAATGTGTTATTTAGACAAGCCGCCGATAGTAATGTTTTTGCAATGCCACCGTTTAAGGACTTTGTGACAGAATTCTCCAGTGCACTTACAGGTCCCAATGTGCCTAGAAGGCGGTCTAAGACAGCCCGCACTCTTGCCTCAATGGACGAGGCTGATTCCATTGGGGTAGGACGAGCGGCTGAAATAGAACAGACGGTACCAGCATTGGTGGTATCACCAGATGAGGCTCTAAGAGGCAATGTACGTAAAGTGCGCAATATGGATGTACTGACACTTTCTTGAAGAAGGCATATGAGTCCAACTATATAACTCGAGCAGAGAATATTATCTACCTACTGCTTCTTGTCTGTAATAACACATTAGAGTCAGCGAATGTTGACGCTTCCATACCTCACTTCTTACAGATGGCTCTGTTGACTATGGGTCATGTGGCTCGAGAACTTGGGACACTTTCAGCAACCCTTCTAACAGCCAGGTATGGCTCAGGCAAGATTACCTGAAGATTGTAAAAAGACATTGAGAGAACTGACAATTGTACTGGGACATCTTTTTGACCCCAATGATTCTGAGGTATTGGAGAAGAGAATGAAGTTGGCAGAAGCCACACGACAACTAACTCCCACAGGCACCACCTTTTAGAATGCCATCAGCTCTGGCTCACCCACAATACCCGGGCTTAGAGCAACACGTGTGTCAACACAACACTTCTCAGCTTCACTCACCACAGTGACATAGAGGTGCTGAAGAGGCCCAGGGATGTCGCCCTTTTCACCGTCACCATCGGGGGGGCCACGTCAGCGCCTCCCCACAGGTCCTAAAGGCAGAAGCCAAAAACCCTGAAGCTCTGGGGCCAGCATTCGGTCGTTTCACTGTGCAACATCTAGATTACTGGAAAAATTTAGTGTCCGACCCCTGGGTTCTGGCTACTTAGTGCTGGGGATACACTCTGCAGTTCCGACGCTGGCCTCCCAAGTTTTCAGGAATCCTTCCGACAGTTGTCAAAAATGTAAGCAGGTCAATGGCTCTTTCCTTAGAAATTAATTTACTGTTGCTGAAAGGAGCCATAGAAAAAGTTCCTCCCCTCAGTCAGAGGGACGGGTTTACCCCACATACGTACTTCCTTGTTCCGCAGAAAGACAGTCATGGCCAAAAGTGTTGGCACCCCTGAAAGTATTTCTCACAGAAAAGTATTGCAATTACACATGTTTTGCTATATAGAATAGACAGATTTTAGAAAAATGGCCTTCTATAAGAAGTGACGAGCATTTATGGGTACAAGTCGGGAACCGGCCTATCTTACATATTTCAAGGGTGCTGAGTCCAAAAAAACTGGTTCCCAAGCGAAATTTTGAGTTTTTTACCTTCTAATTTGCATATCAAAATGGCCGCCAAATTGCCTATCTTGCTCAGTCGTTGGACCATTTTCCCCTAGATTTTTTGTAAGTAGGCAATCAAGATGAGGAAATTAAGTTTCTAGATCGATAGTCAAGGGTCAGAGCAAAGATATAATGGAGGCTCACTGCCTTTTTAATGTATATATATATATGCAAAATACCAACTTTTAAAGTGAAATTAAGCATTATTTGTGTAATTTTTTTAAGGCCGACATACATATTCAATCAATATCACTCTTAAATGTTCCCAGTGTATATATGATATGTGATGTATTCCATATTACATAATAACTAAGAAAAACATCATTGCAAGTTTTTTTTATGCAAATTAAGGCGAGACACTACAGGTGAATAGGGTAATATTTTTAACTAGCAGATATCACCATGAAACTTTCACAGTTGATTACCTACATTAAGATGAGAAACAAAATGTATTACAAGTTTTCTGTAATGTAATGTTTAAATATGCAAATTAGGCAATATCTAATCAAATATGCACTAATTTGCATAGATTTAAAACAACGAAATCTGAGTATTGGATAAAGCCAGGTGAAATGGAGCGTCATCCATGTGGTTTCCTTAGTCTGCTTCCGAAGCCTTCACCGGCCCCAAGCAGGAGGACGGCACCGCCCGTTCCTCGAGGGAGCTGTCTCCCTGCTCAAGGCAAAGCAGCTTGACAGCAGGGAAGTCCACGATGAACCAAAAAAAAATTAAACAAAAACACAAACAAGACGGAAAACAAAAACACCAAAGAATCGACGACGAAAGTTAGGCTTTAATGCTCCAACAGAGTAATCCAAAGAGGTACATCCAAACACAACTACACATAGACGAGACCCAACACGAAACACAAACTGATCTGAACTTAAGTAGTTAGAGGATAATGAGACATGAACACCTGAACACAACACACACCTGAACTGAGTAATGAATCAAATTAACAACCATGAAGACAAGCTAACCAAGGTGAAAACACAAACAGAGTCCATGTGGAGAAAAATAAAAATAAACAAAACCAGATAACCCTGAAAGGAATACAGCTTTCATGTATTATGTGCTCTATTTATTGCTTTTTATGGCAAATTTATAAGTAAAAATAATAAAATTATATCATTGTGTTAATTCTTTTTTGTAGTTTTTGTATTATTATTCTATTAAAATGAATGAACTATCTATTAAATATGACATGAATATGAGAAGTTATTTATTTTCATTATACCATATAAAGTTATTATCGTCATTATTTTTTAAGGTGTAAAATAGTTATTTCTACTCTCTGGCACACACAAATTCCGTCATCTTAAGCCACTCACTCAATTTCATTTCTCTTTTCTCCATAAAGTACATGTGCCATTCACTATAATGAACAAGTGAACTTGTGACCGATTTCAGATGCATCTCAGACGAAACTGCAAAGTAAATGACAAATTATGACCCACAGACAAAACTTCATAATAAAAGTCAGACAAAAACAATAGCTGAAAACCAAAAAGAGCAGAATTAGACTGTGGACCGACTAGACGTTAAAATGTAAGATATTTTTATGGGCTAGCCCCACTCTCATGGAACCAATAAATACTGCTATTTGATAGAAGACTATAGTGGGCCACACATGGTTGCTGCTACTACATACAATGTGGGAGAAAGGGTTTGAGGTTAGAGAAAATATTTTTTGACACATTGTCCCAAATGTCCAAGGCTTCTGAGAGGGGGGCGTAAAACGTCTCGGTTACATATGTAACCCTTGTTCCCTGAGTAGGGAACGGAGACGTTACATCATGACGACGAATGGGGTTTCGCTTAGAAAGCCTCTCATCTTCGAGAAATAAAACGAGCCAATGGCAAAGAAATGCCATGGGTCTGCGGAATTTGCATTGCGTAACTCCGCCTTACCTCATGGGTATATAAGGAAGTATGCTGGCACCATGCAGATATGTTTCTTCGCCGAGGAGCGGCAACGTACACTTTCAGGGTGGAGGGAGACTGCCTTCGGTCCAACCCTTCTTGCAGGAAGGAAAGCACGACACTGATCGAGCATTTTCTGGGGTCTTCTCTGCGAGAAGAGCACCAGGTGACGAAGAGGTTCCACTTCAACGCGTAGGCATGTCTCGTGGACGATGCTCTAGCGGAAGTGATGGTGGCCACTACCGCTGGTGGTTGGGTACTCAAACCTGCCTCATCCCGTCCAGGAGCCACACGTGGAGGTTCCAAAGATCGGGATGAGGGTACCATAGGGTGCACCGTCCCTGAGAAAGCAGGTCGTTCCTCAGAGGGATTGGCCAGGGAGGTGCTGTCGCGAGGAGGACTAGTTTGGAGAACCAGGTCCGGTTGTGTCAATGAGGGGCAACCAAAATGACCTTCTTCCTGTCCTCCCTGAGCTTGCACAGGGTCTGTGCAAGAAGGCTCACTGGGGGAAATGCATACTTGCAAAGGCCCCGCGGCCAGCTGTGCGCCAGTGTGTCCGTGCCGAGCGTGCCCTCGGTCAGGGAGTAAAACAGGTCGCAATGGAACGAGTTGTGGGAGGCAAACAGGTCTACCTGTGCATCCCCGAACTGATCCCAAATCAACTGAACTGTCTTTGGATGGAGTCTCCATTCTCCAGGGAGAGGCTGAAGCCATGAGAGCACGTGAGCATCTTGAACGGAAGCCTGTGAAGGGATCGGTTCAAGACGTGCAGGTCCAGGATTGGCCGTAAACCACCGGTTTTCTTCGGTACAATGAAGTAAGGGCTGTAGAACCCGGACTTCATTTCGGCTGGAGGGACAATCTCGACTGCACCTTTCGCCAGTAAGGTAGCGACCTCCGTATGCATGACAGGGGCATTGCCACCCACCATAGTGTAACGGACTCCCTGGAGGCGGGGAGGAGATCGTGCGAACTGAATCGCATAGCCGAGCCTGGTGGTTCTCTCAACCCAGCGGGACAGGTTGGGAAGCTCTAGCCAGGCTCCCAAGAACTGAACCAGCGGGGTCATGGGAACCACAGACGTACCCTCGGTAGGGCAGCGAAGTGGAATGAACGGTCCGGACGTGGGCGGCGTAGCGACCCGGTGTGGGGGCACGGTCATTGCCGCATCCTGACAGAGGAGGCCAGGGAAGGACCAGTGTTCCACGGGGGGCCTGCTCTGACAGAGGTCTGGCGACAGAGGGGGACAAGAGTGGCGAGGCAGAGCGTCGCACACTGCCATCCATGGCCTCTTGGGGCTCGGAGGAAGGGGCATCAGTTCTTAGAAAAAAGATTCTCCCCCCGCCCTCCACCGGGGGAAGGAGTGGTCCTGCTACCAGCTCCTGAGAAGAACTGAGCCCTAACTCCAAGCTGCCCATCTCAGGAGTGCTGCTTAGCCTGGCGTTTTGGCCGGCTAAGGGGCGGAGACGGGTGGTGCCGTCCTCCTGCTTGGGGCCGGTGAAGGCTTCGGAAGCAGACTAAGGAAACCACATGGATGATGCTCCACTTCAGTAGCACCTATACACCAAACTTTCCAGTCTTGTACCTAGTTATATTATGAAGACATTTACAGAGGGATTTGTAAATATATTAATCCTAGCCTGATTTATATAACATTTTATTCCAAAAAAACATGGCGAAAATCATTTTTTTAAGGCTATTGACAGTATTTTCTGATTTACAGGATAACAAAAGTAGATATCCATAAATCCCTCTGTAATTTTTTTCCCATCTAATATGTGAACACAATGAAAAAATCTTTTTTAACCTGGCTTTATCCAATACTCAGATTTCGTTGTTTTAAATATATGCAAATTAGTGCACATTTGATTAGATATTGCCTAATTTGCATATTTAAACATTAAATTACAGAAAACTTGTAATACATTTTTTTTTCTCATCTTAATGTAGGTAATCAACTGTGAAAGTTTCATGGTGATATCTGCTAGTTAAAAATGTTACCCTATTCACCCATTCATCCTATATACCCCATTCAGTGTCTCGCCTTCATTTGCATAAAAAATGAAATCTCAGACAACTTGCAATGGTGTTTTTCTTAGTTATTATGTAATATGGAATACATCACATATCATATATACAGTGGGAACATTTAAGAGTGATATTGATTGAATATGTATGTCGGCCTTAAAAAATTACACAAATAATGCTTAATTTCACCTTAAAAGTTGGTATTTTGCATAAATATATACCTAAAAAAGGCAGTGAGCCTCCATTATATCTTTGCTCTGACCCTTGACTATCGATCTAGAAACTTAATTTCCTCATCTTGATTGCCTACTTACAAAAAAACTAGGGGAAAATGGTCCAACGACTGAGCAAGATAGGCAATTTGGCGGCCATTTTGATATGCAAATTAGAAGGTCAAAAACTCAAAATTTCGCTTGGGAACCAGTTTTTTTGGATTCAGCACCTTTGAAATATGTAAAGTAGGCCGGTTCCCGACTTGTACCCATAAATGCTCCTCACTTTCACTTTTTGGGTACATCCCATCTAGACTAATACACATGTTTATTTCATTTGTGTTTATTGGAACAACACAAAAAAACAGGAAAAAAAATTCACACAAAACTCCAAAAATGGGCCGGACAAAATTATTGGCACCCTTACCTTAATATTTGGTTGCACACACTTTGGAAAAAATAACTGAAATCAATCGCTTCCTATAACCATCAATAAGCTTCTTACACCTCTCACCCTCAATTTTGGACCACTCTTCTTTTGCAAACTGCTCCAGGTCTCTCATATTGGAAGGGCACCTTTTCCCAACAGCAATTTTAAGATCTCTCCATAGGTGTTCAATGGGATTTAGATCTGGACTCATTGCTGGCCACTTCAGAACTCTCCAGCGCTTTGTTGCCATCCATTTCTGGGTGCTTTTTGAAGTATGTTTGGGGTCATTGTCCTGCTGGAAGACCCATGATCTCGGACGCAAACCCAGCTTTCTGACACTGGGTCCTACATTGCGACCCAAAATCCTCAGATTTCATGATGCCTTGCACACAGTCAAGGCACCCAGTGCCAGAGGCAGCAAAACAACCCCAAAACATCTTTGAACCGCCACCATATTTGACTGTAGGTACTGTGTTCTTTTCTTTGTAGGCTTCATTCCATTTTTGTTAAACAGTAGAATGATGTGCTTTACCAAAAAGTTCTATCTTGGTCTCATCTGTCCACAAGATGTTTTCCCAGAAGGATTTTGGCTTACTCACGTACATTTTAGCAAACTGTAGTCTTGCTTTTTTATGTCTCTGTGCCAGCTCTGCCGTGCAAAGGCAAAAGACCGTAACTTCGTTTTTGGTCGAAAATGAGTTATTTATACACTCACCTAAAGGATTATAAGGAACACCATACTAATACTGTGTTTGACCCCCTTTCGCCTTCAGAACTGCCTTAATTCTACGTTGCATTGATTCAACAAGGTGCTGAAAGCATTCTTTAGAAATGTTGGCCCATATTGATAGGATAGCATCTTGCAGTTGATGGAGATTTGTGGGATGCACATCCAGGGCACGAAGCTCCTGTTCCACCACATCCCAAAGATGCTCTATTGGGTTGAGATCTGGTGACTGTGGGGGCCATTTTAGTACAGTGAACTCATTGTCATGTTCAAGAAACCAATTTGAAATGATTCGAGCTTTGTGACATGGTGCATTATCCTGCTGGAAGTAGCCATCAGAGGATGGGTACATGATGGTCATAAAGGGATGGACATGGTCAGAAACAATGCTCAGGTAGGCCGTGGCATTTAAACGATGCCCAATTGGCACTAAGGTGTGCCAAGAAAACATCCCCCACACCATTACACCACCACCACCAGCCTGCACAGTGGTAACAAGGCATGATGGATCCATGTTCTCATTCTGTTTATGCCAAATTCTGACTCTACCATCTGAATGTCTCAACAGAAATCGAGACTCATCAGACCAGGCAACATTTTTCCAGTCTTCAACTGTCCAATTTTGGTGAGCTCGTGCAAATTGTAGCCTCTTTTTCCTATTTGTAGTGGAGATGAGTGGTACCCGGTGGGGTCTTCTGCTGTTGTAGCCCATCCGCCTCAAGGTTGTGCGTGTTGTGGCTTCACAAATGCTTTGCTGCATACCTCGGTTGTAACGAGTGGTTATTTCAGTCAAAGTTGCTCTTCTATCAGCTTGAATCAGTCGGCCCATTCTCCTCTGACCTCTAGCATCAACAAGGCATTTTCGCCCATAGGACTGCCGCATACTGGATGTTTTTCCCATTTCACACCATTCTTTGTAAACCCTAGAAATGGTTATGCGTGAAAATCCCAGTAACTGAGCAGATTGTGAAATACTCAGACCGGCCCGTCTGGCACCAACAACCATGCCACACTCAAAATTGCTTAAATCACCTTTCTTTCCCATTCTGACATTCAGTTTGGAGTTCAGGAGATTGTCTTGACCAGGACCACACCCCTAAATGCATTGAAGCAACTGCCATGTGATTGGTTGATTAGATAATTGCATTAATGAGAAATTGAACAGGTGTTCCTAATAATCCTTTAGGTGAGTGTATTTTTGGCACATTCAAGACCTCCTTTATCTTGTGGATGAGTATCTTGATATAGTAT
The DNA here is from genome assembly GCF_951802725.1 of Rutilus rutilus. Taxonomy (NCBI): domain Eukaryota; kingdom Metazoa; phylum Chordata; class Actinopteri; order Cypriniformes; family Leuciscidae; genus Rutilus; species Rutilus rutilus. The sequence continues at coordinate 17,573,728 of NC_140224.1, forward strand.
CCTGGGTCTCCTGCCATAGCGTTTCATTTCATTCAAATGCCGACGTATAGTTCGCGCTGACACTGATGCACCCTGAGCCTGCAGGACAGCTTGAATTTCTTTGGAACTTGTTTGGGGCTGCTTATCCACCATCCGGCTTATCCTGCATTGCAACCTTTCATCAATTTTTCACTTCCGTCCACGTCCAGGGAGATTAGCTACAGTGCCATGGGTTGCAAACTTCTTGATCATGTTGTGCACTGTAGACAAATGAACATCTAGATCTCTGGAGATGGACTGGTTGATATTTTTCCACAATTTTGGTTCTCAAGTCCTCTTTCTGTTCTCCATGCTTAGTGTGGCACACACAGAAACACAATGCAAAGACTGAGTCAACTTCTCTCCTTTTTATCTGCTTTCAGGTGTGATTTTTATATTGCCCACACCTGTTACTTGCCCCAGGTGAGTTTAAAGGAGCATCACATGCTTGAAACAAACTTATTTATCCACAATTTTGAAAGGGTGCCAATAATTTTGTCCGGCCCATTTTTGGAGTTTTGTGTGAAATTGTCAAATTTGCTTTTTTCCTCTGTTTTTTTTTTTTTTTTTGTGTGTGTGTTGTTCCAATACACACACAGGAAATAAACATGTGTATAGCAAAACATGTGTAATTGCAATACTTTTCTGTGAGAAATAATTCAAAAAAATGTCCAGGGGTGCCAACACTTTTGGCCATATATATACAGTGAGGAAAATAAGTATTTGAACACCCTGCTATTTTGCAAGTTCTCCCACTTGGAAATCATGGAGGGGTCTGAAAAAAAATCCAGAAATCACAATATATGATTTTTTAACTATTTATTTGTATGATACAGCTGCAAATAAGTATTTGAACACCTGTCTATCAGCTAGAATTCTGACCCTCAAAGACCTGTTAGTCTGCCTTTAAAATGTCCACCTCCACTCCATTTATTATCCTAAATTAGATGCACCTGTTTGAGGTCGTTAGCTGCATAAAGACACCTGTCCACCCCATACAATCAGTAAGAATCCAACTACTAACATGGCCAAGACCAAAGAGCTGTCCAAAGACACTAGAGACAAAATTGTACACCTCCACAAGGCTGGAAAGGGCTACGGGGAAATTGCCAAGCAGCTTGGTGAAAAAAGGTCCACTGTTGGAGCAATCATTAGAAAATGGAAGAAGCTAAACATGACTGTCAATCTCCCTCGGACTGGGGCTCCATGCAAGATCTCACCTCGTGGGGTCTCAATGATCCTAAGAAAGGTGAGAAATCAGCCCAGAACTACACGGGAGGAGCTGGTCAATGACCTGAAAAGAGCTGGGACCACCGTTTCCAAGGTTACTCTTGGTAATACACTAAGAAGTCATGGTTTGAAATCATGCATGGCACGGAAGGTTCCCCTGCTTAAACCAGCACATGTCAAGGCCCGTCTTAAGTTTGCCAATGACCATTTGGATGATCCAGAGGAGTCATGGGAGGAAGTCATGTGGTCAGATGAGACCAAAATAGAACTTTTTGGTCATAATTCCACTAAACGTGTTTGGAGGAAGAAGAATGATGAGTACCATCCCAAGAACACCATCCCTACTGTGAAGCATGGGGGTGGTAGCATCATGCTTTGGGGGTGTTTTTCTGCACATGGGACAGGGCGACTGCACTGTATTAAGGAGAGGATGACCGGGGCCATGTATTGCAAGATTTTGGGGAACAACGTCCTTCCCTCAGTTAGAGCATTGAAGATGGGTCGAGGCTGGGTCTTCCAACATGACAATGACCCGAAGCACACAGCCAGGATAACCAAGGAGTGGCTCTGTAAGAAGCATATCAAGGTTCTGGCGTGGCCTAGCCAGTCTCCAGACCTAAACCCAATAGAGAATCTTTGGAGGGAGCTCAAACTCCGTGTTTCTCAGCGACAGCCCAGAAACCTGACTGATCTAGAGAAGATCTGTGTGGAGGAGTGGGCCAAAATCCATCCTGCAGTGTGTGCAAACCTGGTGAAAAACTACAGGAAACGTTTGACCTCTGTAATTGCAAACAAAGGCTACTGTACCAAATATTAACATTGATTTTCTCAGGTGTTCAAATACTTATTTGCAGCTGTATCATACAAATAAATAGTTAAAAAATCATACATTGTGATTTCTGGATTTTTTTTTATTTTTTTTTATTATGTCTCTCACAGTGGACATGCACCTACGATGACAATTCAGACCCCTCCATGATTTCTAAGTGGGAGAACTTGCAAAATACCAGGGTGTTCAAATACTTATTTTCCTCACTGTATATATATATATATATATACAGTGGGTACGGAAAGTATTCAGACCCCCTTACATTTTTCACTCTTTGTTATATTGCAGCCATTTGCTAAAATCATTTAAGTTCATTTTTTTCCTCATTATTGTACACACAGCACCCCATATTGACAGAAAAACACAGAATTGTTGACATTTTTGCACGTTTATTAAAAAAGAAAAACTGAAATATCACATGGTCCTAAGTATTCAGACTCTTTGCTGTGACACTCATATATTTAACTCAGGTGCTGTCCATTTCTTCTGATCATCCTTGAGATGGTTCTACACCTTCATTTGAGTCCAGCTGTGTTTGATTATACTGATTGGACTTGATTAGGAAAGCCACACACCTGTCTATATAAGACCTTACAGCTCACAGTGCATGTCAGAGCAAATGAGAATCATGAGGTCAAAGGAACTGCCTGAAGAGCTCAGAGACAGAATTGTGGCAAGGCACAGATCTGGCCAAGGTTACAAAAAAAATTCTGCTGCACTTAAGGTTCCTAAGAGCACAGTGGCCTCCATAATCCTTAAATGGAAGACGTTTGGGACGACCAGAACCCTTCCTAGAGCTGGCCGTCCGGCCAAACTGAGCTATCGGGGGAGAAGAGCCTTGGTGAGAGAGGTAAAGAAGAACCCAAAGATCACTGTGGCTGAGCTCCAGAGATGCAGTCGGGAATGTTGTAGTAAGTCACCCATCACTGCAGCCATCCACCAGTCGGGGCTTTATGGCAGAGTGGCCCGACGGAAGCCTCTCCTCAGTGCAAGACACATGAAAGCACACCTGAAGGACTCCAAGATGGTGATAAATAAGATTCTCTGGTCTGATGAGACCAAGATATAACTTTTTTTACACCTTAATTCTAAGCGGTATGTGTGGAGAAAACCAGGCACTGCTCATCACCTGTCCAATACAGTCTCAACAGTGAAGCATGGTGGTGGCAGCATCATGCTGTGGGGGTGTTTTTCAGCTGCAGGGACAGGACGACTGGTTGCAATCGAGGGAAAGATGAATGCGGCCAAGTACAGGGATATCCTGGACGAAAACCTTCTCCAGAGTGCTCTGGACCTCAGACTGGGCCGAAGATTCACCTTCCAACAAGACAATGACCCTAAGCACACAGCTAAAATAACGAAGGAGTGGCTTCACAACAACTCGTGACTGTTCTTGAATGGCCCAGCCAGAGCCCTGTCTTAAACCCAATTGAGCATCTCTGGAGAGACCTGAAAATGGCTGTCCACCAACGTTTACCATCCAACCTGACAGAACTGGAGAGGATCTGCAAGGAGGAATGGCAGAGGATACCCAAATCCAGGTGTGAAAAACATGTTGCATCTTTCCCAAAAAGACTCATGGCTGTATTAGATCAAAAGGGTGCTTCTTCTAAATACTGAGCAAAGGGTCTGAATACTTAGGACCATGTGATATTTCAGTTTTTCTTTAATAAATGTGCAAACATTTCAACAATTCTGTGTTTTTCTGTCAATATGGGGTGCAGTGTGTACAATAATGAGGGAAAAAAATGAACTTAAATGATTTTAGCAAATGGCTGCAATATAACAAAAAGTGAAAAATGTAAGGGGGTCTGAATACTTTCCGTACCCACTGTATATATATATATATATATATACAGTGAGGAAAATAAGTATTTGAACACCCTGGTATTTTGCAAGTTCTCCCACTTAGAAATCATGGAGGGGTCTGAATTGTCATCGTAGGTGCATGTCCACTGTGAGAGACATAATCAAAAAAAAAAAAAAAAATCCAGAAATCACAATGTATGATTTTTTAACTATTTATTTGTATGATACAGCTGCAAATAAGTATTTGAACACCTGAGAAAATCAATGTTAATATTTGGTACAGTAGCCTTTGTTTGCAATTACAGAGGTCAAACGTTTCCTGTAGTTTTTCACCAGGTTTGCACACACTGCAGGATGGATTTTGGCCCACTCCTCCACACAGATCTTCTCTAGATCAGTCAGGTTTCTGGGCTGTCACTGAGAAACACGGAGTTTGAGCTCCCTCCAAAGATTCTCTATTGGGTTTAGGTCTGGAGACTGGCTAGGCCACGCCAGAACCTTGATATGCTTCTTACAGAGCCACTCCTTGGTTATCCTGGCTGTGTGCTTCGGGTCATTGTCATGTTGGAAGACCCAGCCTCGACCCATCTTCAATGCTCTAACTGAGGGAAGGACGTTGTTCCCCAAAATCTTGCAATACATGGCCCCGGTCATCCTCTCCTTAATACAGTGCAGTCGCCCTGTCCCATGTGCAGAAAAACACCCCCAAAGCATGATGCTACCACCCCCATGCTTCACAGTAGGGATGGTGTTCTTGGGATGGTACTCATCATTCTTCTTCCTCCAAACACGTTTAGTGGAATTATGACCAAAAAGTTATATTTTGGTCTCATCTGACCACATTTCTCCCATGACTCCTCTGGATCATCCAAATGGTCATTGGCAAACTTAAGACGGGCCTTGACATGTGCTGGTTTAAGCAGGGGAACCTTCCGTGCCATGCATGATTTCAAACCATGACGTCTTAGTGTATTACCAAGAGTAACCTTGGAAACGGTGGTCCCAGCTCTTTTCAGGTCATTATCATCTCTTTTCATGATGATATGCAAGGCATTGTCCAGTACGCTCTTCGGCATCTTCTTTTCCTTCCTGCTGACCCACGCCTTTAGTAATCAGAAGAAGGCATATACCTCCACACTCAAACTGATGGAAACCTGTTCAACACAGCACGCCTCCAAGCAAAAACCAAGGTGCGAAAGGTTCTGATATGCTTTTCGCAGATGACTCTGCCTTGACTGCACACTCCGAATAAGCTCTACAACAATTTTGCGCTCAACCGCTTTGCGGATGCCTGTAGAGATTTTGGCCTCACCATCAGTCCCAAAAAGACCAACATAATTGGCCAAGATGTTAGCAGCATCCCGAATATCTCCATTGCTGACTACACCCTCGAAGTGGTAGATAACTTTACCTACCTTGGCTCTACCATCTCCAGCAACCTCTCCCTGGATGCCAAGCTAAACACTCGGATTGGTAAGGCAGCAGCAGCTATGGCCTGCCTAGCAAAGAGAGCTTGGAATAATTCCATGCTGACAACAGCAAGAACGCAGACTCAACTCATTCCACCTGCACTGCCTCAGGAAAATCCTGGGCATCACCTGGCAAGACAGTGTCCCAAACAAGGACGTTCTGGCCAAGGCGGGAATACCAAGCATGTTTGCATTACTTTCCCAGAAACGCCTGCGCTGGCTTGCCCATGTCAGTTGCATGCAGGATGGTCGTATACCCAAAGATCTACTCTACAGCGAGCTTGCTACGGGCTCCAGTCCAGCAGGAAGGCCTGTTCTTCGCTACAAAGACATTTGTAAATGAGACTTGAAGGCAGGCAACATCAATCCAGCAGTCTGGGAAGCAGCAGCTGCAGATCGCTGCAGATGGAGGCAAGCTGTCGAAGCAGGCATCAAAGTGTCGGAGAAGAAAAAAAGAGTACGAGTGGGAAGAGTGGAGAAAGCGCAGACAGCAGAGGGTTGCATCCGCAGATATAGCACCAACAGATCCAGACCCAGGCACATACTACACCTGCAGCAACTGCAACATAGCCTGCCGCTCCAAAATTGGACTGTACAGTCACAGCAGGCGCTGCATACCAACCACAGAGACTCCTTGATGCATATTCCATTGTCTCCAGAGACAGACGGATGCAAAAAAAAAAAAAGATATATATATATATGAAGAGTTCAGATGCAAAAGCCTTTAAGTGCCATCTGAAATTTTCTTCTAGAATGATCATTTTTATAAAGCTTGTATATTTAAGTTCAGTAATTTCACTTAAATGACAATTAATAGGTAATTTGCATTGACATTTAAGTGAAATTATTTAACTTAAATATACGAGCTTGATAAAAATGATCATTCTAGAAGAAAATTTCAGATGGCACTTAGAGGCTTTTGCATCTGAACTCTTCATATATATTTAAATATATATATATATATATATACAGGGGTTAAATTGGGATTTATTATGTGGGGAGGGCTCTCCCTATAGGGGGTCCGGGGGTATCCCCGCCCGGGAATTTCTTTTTGAAAAATAAACTATTAAATGCCATTTTCTGGAGAGTTTTGTGCAAAGAAATGGAGAAATTGAGTCTTACATGATATGTGAAAAACTGCAAGGTTAAGAGCATATTTGCATTGTTGTAGTATCAACAGGTATTAGGACATTTAGCATTTACATTACTGTTAATCGGCAGTGGTGGAATGTAACGAAGTACAAATACTTCGTTTCTGTAGGCCTACTTTACTTAAAGGTCCTGTTCTTCGTGATCCCATTTTTCAAACTTTAGTTAGTGTGTAATGTTGCTGTTAGAGCATAAATAATACCTGTAAAATTATAAAGCTCAAAGTTCAATGCCAAGCGAGATATTTTATTTAACAGAAGTCCCCTTTCAAAGCCTACAGCGAACGGCCGGTTTGGACTACATCCCTCTACTTCCTGCTTTAATGACGTCACTAGAACAGTTTTTTGACTAACCTCCGCCCACAGGAATACACAAAAAAAGGGGGCGTGGTCTTGTTGCGCTCCCACGGAGAAGAGGAAGAGTTGCGTTTGTAGAGTGTTTGTCGCCATGTCAACATTCAACTTGTAATAAATAAATTATTGTAATGCATGGCAACGATTTCTTTTACACAACATGGCAGCTTTTAAGGCTATATTCATGGTGAAAATAAAGTGTATTTATATAAAGTTGTTTGGATGAAAACAATTTCAAAAGAACTATACACAACAAAAAATTATTTAATTAGGAGGTGTTACAGTACTTTTTGTATTTCTTTGCAGCAGATGTTTTCAACCTCCGTTGGCATTTTGTCACAGTTACCACATGTACACCTATGAAACATATATTACTAATCAAAACTCGTGGTCACGTGTAACTAAGTTAGGAATAAACAATGCACTTATTTAAAAAATTCAACAACACCATCGTTAATTCGACAGACGGACAAAACCATATACCACAAGCTTTTATAACAGTTTGTAACATTTAACATTACAATTTAACCAATTCAAGGTAACAGCCAAACGTGAAAGTATGACAACTACTAAATAAACAGCTTACCATTGTGAAACATCCTGCAAAAGTCGTGCTTGAACAGGTTCTAATCGATCCTCTTCATCTATTTTCTCCGGGTCTGATTCCGGCTCAAATTGATAAGGTAATATTAAAGACATGTTTACAATAACACTGAGCGCATGCATCTCCACGTTATGGTAAGAGGAGTTCGGGTCAAGATGGCGCCGTGTTAACAGCAACTTTATTACGCTCTAATCCATTGCTATGTGCTGTGCTTGGGGCTTGAATTTCTATGCTCAATTTTTTATATAACTTGTAGTGGAATCTCAACATATCCTTTTAAGACTGTTTTGAACGTTACTGGGACCCTCTTTCGTTTATTTTAGTTAGTTTCTACGCCTGAGTGAAGATACAACCATGGACGAAAATATGGATACAGCCTCTGTCGAGGCTTCTGTAAACAACGAAAATCTAAAGGCACATAACTACACAAGGCGTCTAGAAGATGCATTTGGAGGCTCTCCTGACACTCCTGGTAAGTCCCCTGCTCTGAAGAAACCACGTTCCAATGCCTCCGACACGGTCTCTAATTCTGTGCTGCTAGCGGCGATCGAAAAGCAAGTTACAAGAAGAGTCATTGGTAAAACTGCATTCCGTCGAGGCATCGGTGAAGGAAAACACTGCTTCAATCTGTAACCTCACCTGCTCGCTTGAAGCTATCAACAAGCAGGTGGAGGACGTGACGGATAAGGTGCTTTCTCTGCAAACAAAAGTTGTAAAGTTGGAAAAGGAAAATAAAGCTCTCAATGAGAAATGCAGCGGTTTGGACAGCTACAAACGCAGATGGAACCTCCGTGTTGCCGGGATACCTGAGCGCGAAAGGGAAAACGTCAAAATGGTCGTTATCGAGCTGTTCAGGAACCTCTCTCCACACACCGCAGAGAAACTGCAGGACATGGTCGACATCGCGCATCGGCTTGGTCCCAAGTCTGGAAACTCAAATCCGCAACGGATCATCGTTCAGTTTTTATCCCGCACTTGTCGAGATGCAATATGGGCAGAAGCCAAACGATCCGAACTTTTGAAACAGAAGAAAATTCGGATCTTGGAAGATCTGACGCAGGAAGACAAAGAGGCGAGAAACAAACTTTGGCCACTCGTTGAAAAGGCAAGAAGGGAAGGAAAGAAAGCTGGGTTTAATGGGCCCGTTGCCTTCATAAACAGGAAGAGAATTTCTGTTTACGATATTTAATATGCCCCTTATATTGTGAACTTGCGAAACGGGGAGGCGTTTATTTTATTTTTTGGGGGTCCACGACAGGGTGTGATGACCTTCCTAATTTTTTATGGGAGTTCGAGCCTTCAGCTCTGCATATCTTCTAAGAAGTATATTTAGTTACTGTACTTGTTTCTGACAATTGTATTACTCAAAGAGTGTGAGTTCTGATTTATGTTTAGTTCACATTTCTCATGTTTCTCTTTGAATGTTCGGGGGCTACGTGACTTAAACAAGCGAAAAGCTTTATTTTTGTTTTGTAAATCCATGAAAAGGGACATATATTTTTTGCAAGAGACACATTCTTGTGTATACGATGAAAAATTATGGCGTAATCAGTGGGGGAGCACTATTTCTTTCTGTCATAACTCTAGTTCATCAGGTGGGGGAAGGAAGGTTGTGCACTTGACATAATATATTTATATTCAGTTTACTTATAATAATTGTGTTTGTTGACTTTAAATGTTTTTTTTTTCTATTAAGGTCCAGGTAATTATGTCTCAACTTAACTCCTATGTCTTTATGTAATTATGTCTCAACTTAACAAAATCCTAACGCGTTGTCTAAACACAAACCATTTATGTTAAGTAAAAAATTCTTACATCCAGAGGGTGGCAGTATAGTGCGACGCCAACTGCCATTTTGCCCTAACTTAATTTGATTGTGTTCAATCTGCTTAAATATATATAAAATTTAAGTTTACTTAATCCGTTTATGTTGGATTACATGAATGATTTGTGTTGCATTAACTGAAACTGGACGGTGCTTGTTAGTTCCCAGCATGCTTTGCAAATGGTTGAATTAAGAGAGAATAAATGTTAAAATTAAGTGTTATTTTATGTTTTTTTTGAGAAAATGAGAAAAGGGGAGGACTTGATAGTGTGTAATTGTGTTTAATGGTCAATTACATTGGAATTATTAGAACCATTTAAATTACAGTGTGTTACCATTGTGGAGAAGAGTGGAGCATTTTGTTTGGCTGTGGACTGATTTTGTTACTTAAAACTGCTTTGGTTGAAAGAGCATGTAAATCTTAGCATTTAAGACGATAACACGTGCTACTGCTAGCAAATAGCTAGCTGTAATCTATCAATTTAATTATGTGTCACAAAAATAAATGAAATGTTAATGGATACACCTGAAACACCTGAATCATGTCAGAAAGCCTTTAAAAATTCTCTTTGAGACTACTTAAATTGGGTCGCTTAAAATGACTTAATTCCATGATGTTGAAGTTACATGAACAAATTATGTTAGTTTAACGTAACCCAGTTATGTGGAACCTGTTGACATAAAAAAATTAATTAAAGCCAACATATAATTTTTTTGAGTGTACTTAATAGTGGATTTCAAGGAAAGGTTATAGAAACGCTTTGTTCAGGGATTGGAAGGTGGATTATCTCAGTTGTTCACTTGGATAGCAATTTTTTAATAATGATTAACATATATAGGTTCAATAGTTCTGCAAACAACAAAACTCTACTTGATAGTATAGTCATTTATATAAGTAATTTAAAACTTAAATATCCCTCTGCTTTTATTTTATTTGGTGGCGATTTCAATGAGGCACCAGATTTAGTTGCTGATAGATTTCCGCCTAGAAATGTGTCTAACAGCGTCAACCACCTAATAGCAAATCTCTGTAATTGTCTGAACCTGATCGATGCACACAGATATTTAAACCCCGATATACACATGTACACTTGGTTTAAATCAGATTTTTTCTCAAAAATCACGTATAGACCTGTGGCTGATATCAGACTCTTTAATTTCATTTTTGGTATCAGCAGATATTTCACCCTCACCTCTTACAGATCATGCAGTAATTGACATTACTTTATCGGATGATAAATCCAAGCGGAGAAGAAAAGTGAACCCTGGGTACTGGAAGTTAAATTGCTCCTTTTTATTGTCTGAATCATATTGTCAGGAGATTGAGAAAATCGCAGAGAGTGTTAAATCTCAGACGAATAGCTCGGCCATTTCTAAATGGGAGCTATTTAAATATGAATGTAGGAAATTCTCGGTTAAATTTGGGAAAAATAGAATGTCTGTTAAAAATAAGGAAATTACAGACTTAATTAAAAAAAAAAAAAGCAATTTTAAAGAACCCTAACCCGGGTGAGGATGACAAGGAATCTCTTTATACTTCACAAGCCTGTCTGGATGATCTCTTTCTAGAAAAGGCAAGGGGCGCATTTATTAGGTCGAGATCAAAATGGCTTGAGTTTGGGGAAAAAAATTCTTCCTACTTTTTCAACCTAGAGAAGAAACGCGGCAGTAATAAAAAAAATATCTTCTCTATATATTAATAATACATTATCTAATGTCCCCTCTGTGATTTCTTCCCATGTTTTAAAATTTTATCAAAATGTTTATACTTCCTCTTTTGACCCCAACGCTTCATCTTTGTTTTTTCATAAGATTCAATCTGTTATTCCTAAAATTAATGACCAAAATAGGAAAATTTGTGAGGATCCTTTTAATATAGATGATCTTTATAATATAGTCAAAAGAATGCCAAATAATAAATCCCCAGGGCCTGATGGGTTACCTTTTGAATTTTTTTTAAGTATTTTGGGACTCTATTAAACATCTTCTTTACGAGGCCCTTATTGAGTGCTCAATGAAAGGTGAATTGGCAGAATCAATGAAACAAGGTCTCATCTCTCTTATACCCAAGCCTAATAAGGGTAACAAATTTTTAGATAATTGGCGCCCGGTCACCCTTTTGAACTCTGATTATAAGTTATTGGCTTTTATATATGCTGAAAAGCTCAAGCCTTCTTTGGCAGACATAATTTCTGACACTCAATCTGGTTTTCTAAAAGGTAGACATATCTCTAATAATATTAGATTAATTATAGATATTCTTGATTACTCTGAATTTATAAACGAAGAGGCTTTAATTTTGTTTATCGACTTCTACAAAGCATTCGATATAGTTGAGCATTCCTTTATTTTTGAAGCCCTTTCTAAGTTTGGTTTTGGTAGTTCTTTTATTAAAATGATTCGTACTCTTTATAATGGTATTAACAGTTGTGTCTCCTTAGCTTCCGGAACTTCTCCCTGATTTTCAGTGAGTCGAGGTATTCGCCAGGGATGCCCCATCTCTCCTTTTCTTTTTCTATTGGCCGCTGAGCTTCTAAAACATTCAAAAATTGAGGGTATAACTATTGGTGAGAATACTTTAATAATTAGTCAGTTAGCTGACGATACTTGTCTATTTCTTAAAAATGATTCACAAGTCTCTGGTGCCCTGAGCAGTTTTAATCTTTTCTCCAAAGCTTCTGGATTGGTGGTAAATCCTACGAAAAGTGAAATTTTGTATGTGCATGGTTCAGATAAAATTTCTGTTGATGGTATTAAAGTTAAACATCAGGTAAAATACCTTGGGGTTGATATTTGCAGATCAGGTTCAGAACGTCTTCATAACAATTTTCAACCAAGATTAGATAAAACCAAAAAAATTCTAGGTTGCTGGCTGCAGAGAGTCCTGCTGTCTAAGGCTGAGGGCATATCACGCCTAGTTTACCCTGCTCTTTCCCTTTTTGTTGATAAAAAAACGATTAAATCTATTGACTCTCTGCTATTCCGTTTTATTTGGAAAAATAAAGTGGAATGTGTTCAAAGGAAATCTTTGATAAGAAGCTACAAGGAGGGTGGTCTTAACGCTTTAGATTTTCAAACTATCAACCAGACATTCAAAATTAACTGGATTAAGTATTGTATTTCTAATAATAGTTTACCCTGGTTTTGGATCCCTAACTTAATCTTTAAACACTGTGGTGACCTTAAATTTTTATTATCTTGTAATTTTAAGTGCAGCAAATTACCTATTAAACTCTCAAATTTTCATAAACAAGCTCTAGAATCCTGGAAGATTGCTTTCAAACATAATTTCTCCCCACACACATATATTATTTGGAATAATGAAAATGTACTGTGTGGTAACAAATCACTTTTTTTTCAAAGAATATCAAAATATTCTTTTTGTTTCTGATTTGTTCAGTGCTCAAGGAGACCTTCTTTCTTTTTCTGAGTTTATGTCCATGAAAGGTGCTGTGATTTCTGTAAGAGATTTTAATAAGGTGACAAAGTATGTCTGTCAGTGTAAGAACCTTGTTTAAAGCTCATTTAAAGGTAGGGTAGGTAATCATTTTTCTAAAAAAAAACATTCCAAATTTGTTTAAACTGTCTTTATATACCAATACATAATTAAAATGTAAGTACTCTGAAAAAGAAAATATAAAAATCGAGTGACTGTAGACCTTTTAATCTGCAATAAACACAGCTCATTATTTCCATTCACTCCCACCCCCTCCCTTCTGAGCTCCTTCCAAAGCCACGCCCCCAAAACACATGAACGCGCGACGCCAAACGCTCAGGCTGGAACAAGACGCATTTATTACCTGAGACGAGTGGAGAGGAAGGAGCGCAGTACATACAGTGACATCATGTCAGAATCACATGTAATAAAATACCTAACTTTATCACTATGAATATAAACAAATAAGATTTCTTTTAGTACTCACTATCAAGCTAGCATATCGATAATGGTAAAGTTTCATTCGGTAATGAGCTATATTTATAAGGCAAAACTAAAAACAGGTTGCATTGATACACGTTTTTCCATTACCATCAGTTACACTGTGATGAAGGTGAATTTCGTGTAAGATTCATAACATATACGGTGTTTTGCATGTAAGAGTTTCCATGATGAAAACATTGTTGACTCTAATGAAGACTAACGTACACTCCGAGTCCGGAGACAAGTACCTCATCGTCGGTTCGAGGACAGGTCCGGGGTTGAGGGCGAAGCAGAGGAGGTCGTTCAAGAGTGCGGGCAGGGTCCGAGGAAGTAGTTTTTGCCTTGTTTGCCTTCGTTGACTGCATATGCAGGTGCTTTGAGCTGAATATTTCCGGGAACGGTGACATGTGATGAGCGCACGCAGGGCAGCGCGCGCAGTGGGGCTCGGGGCGGGCACGAGACATGAAGGCATCTGATTGGTTCTTTACATTCGTACCGAATGGCAGTGATTGGTCAGAGTTTTTACTGTCCTGCAGCTGCTACAGAGGTCTGATTTTTTTCATTCCTTTTTCTAAACACATAATGTATTGACTACTATCAGGATGGAAGGACCATTTCACCCAGTATAAAAAAAAGTGTTTCTGAACAGGAACACCTACCCTACCTTTAAGATACAACTGTTTAAACAACTATATTCCTACACTTGCAATCAATGGTGTTAATGTATTAGATAAAAAATGCAACAATTTCTTTATTAGAAATGCTCTTTCTTCAACTCCAAGAACCCTTCCTAAAGCATGATCTAAATGGAGTATCTGTTATCCAAACTCTGATTTGAATAACTTATGGGCATTTTCTCACAAGCTTTTTATCCCTAATAAAATTAAAGAACTCCATTTCAAAATTGGTCATAGATATTACCCTTGTAATTTATTTTTGAGCAGGTTTTCTGAGAATGTATCTTCTTTATGTTCCTTTTGCAATATTGAAGAAGAATCTATCCTACATTTATTTTATCAGTGCCCATTTTCTAAGTCTTTCTGGTCAGATGTTACCTTGTTAGTTTTTTGCTGTTGTAGCAAATTGGTACAAATGTCAGAATCTATCATTTTTTTGTCAGATTTTCATTCTAACGATGTTAATCTTAATTATACGGTATTATTACTTTGTCTTCTGGGCAAGTTTCATCTTCACAAAGCCAGAACCATTCATTGTAATCCTGATTTTACAATATTCTCCTCTGATATAAAGTCCCTTTTTTCCTCCTTTAAGAAAATGTCAAAACCTTTAAACTCAAAGGTTTCTAAAACAAATAATATCCTTGAGTCTGTTGTAAAGAACCTTTAATGAGTTATATTGACAAACTGTATTATTGTATTGATTTGTGTAGCCTATCTCAATCTCTTTTGATGTCCGTATACCCCCCTTTTTTTATTATTATAATTATTATACATTTTTTTTCTCTTCTCACTGTTAATGTATGTATCTTTCAATTTGCAAGAAAAAAAAAAGAAAAAAAAAGAGAGGGTAATGCGTTAGAGGCATTAAAAGATGCAAGAAATAATCAGAACTCGTTACATATTTCTGAAGGAGGGACTTCATAGAACAAGGAAGTTATCAGCCCTTTTTAGGACAGTGAAAACAGCGGTATACTATGGAAGCTCGTTTCCGCCACAGAATAAAACATTTTAAGAGATAATTGCGACTTTTTATCTCACAATTGCGAGTTTACATCTCGCAATTCTGACTTTATTTCTCAGAATTTTGAGATATAAAGTCAGAATTGCGTGAAATAAAGTCGCAATTGCGTGTTATAAAGTCAGAATTGCGAGATATAAAGTCAGAATTGCGTGAAATAAAGTCGCAATTGCGTCTTATAAAGTCAGAATTCTGACTTTTTTTCTCGCAATTGCGACTTTACATCACGCAATTCTGACTTTATAATACGCAATTGGGAGATATAAAGTCAGAATTACATGATATAAAGTCGCAATTGCGTGTTATAAAGTCAGAATTGTGAGATAAACTATTAAAAAAAAAAAAAAAAGACTATATCTCAAAATTGTGAGTTTATATCTCACAATTCTGAGAAAATATGTCAGAATTGCGAGATATAAACTCGCAATTGCGTGTTATAAAGTCAGAATCGCGTGATATAAAGTCGCAATTGCGAGAAAAAAACTCTGAATTCTGACTTTATAACACGCAATTCTGACTTTATATCTCGCAATTCTTACTTTATAACACGCAATTGCGACTTTATTTCACGCAATTCTGACTTTGTATCTCGCAATTCTGAGAAATAAAGTCAGAATTGCGAGATGTAAACTCGCAATTGTGAGATAAAAAGTCAGAATTCTGACTTTATAAGACGCAATTGCGACTTTATTTCACGCAATTCTGACTTTGTATCTCGCAATTCTTACTTTATAACACGCAATTGCGACTTTATTTCACGCAATTCTGACTTTGTATCTCGCAATTCTGAGAAATAAAGTCAGAATTGCGAGATGTAAACTCGCAATTGTGAGATAAAAAGTCGCAATTATCATTTAATTTTTTTTATTTTGTGGCGGAAACAAGCTTCCATACAGATAAATAAATTGTGTGAAAAATACTGTGTTTTTTTACACGCGAAACATAAACACATGTTATATTGCACACTGTAAACACAATCAAAGCTTCAAAAACACAGGAAAAACGGGACCTTTAAGTAGAATCAATAGTGCATACTTTTGACTTTTACTTCGTTACATTTTGCAGCAATTATTATACTTTCTACTCCACTACATTTCTACAACGTTTCGTTACATTTTCTGATCAGTTTTTCCCCCTGCCAAAACAGGGATTGAAAAAAATGTCCTGTTTTCGGTGCTGATGCGGTGGTGACGCGTTCATGTAACATAAGGGTATACGTGGCGCTGCCAATAAAGCACCTAAAAGCTGTCACAAAGAACCGGCAAAAGTAATGATTATGAATATGTAAAATATAGCAAGGAGACATTTTAATTGTTTATTAATAAACAATTGTTTTCTGTGTCAGTGCCCTGCATAGATGAAGTTGACGATGACTCGCGATCTTCGCAGTAGTGAACGCGCCAGAGAGAAATGCACATTTCATACGGATTACACAAGCAGCAGTCTGTTTTCTTTCGTTTTGAATTGTTCTGTTTAAAAGAAGACCTTCCAAGCTTTCTATAGATATATTTATCAGGTCTGTCAGGCAAGTAGGCTCCCTTATACGCTGAGTTTCGGTTCATTTATGAGACGAGAGTCCAGTTCACTCGCCGGCGCGTCCGTGTCGTGATTATCTATTGTCTATATACTATATACTATACTTCTTATTTATTAAATCCAGGCAATTGGTTGATGAAACATTGATTAAAATTAAGATACAATTAATACAAAACGAAATTCATTTCAAAGAAAGGCTTTGTGCTTTCTGTTTGAGGTCTCAGTGAAAGTTTGAAACAGTCTTTTAGTGCCGCTTTCAGAGCGGTCCCGTCCGTAACATTGTTTTTTCCTCATAAATGCGAACATGAAAAATAAAATAAAATGAATATGTTATGTTCTGTGGAGAGCCAACCCTTCTTCATCCGGTGGGTAGTATTACTTTGGTTTGCAGTGTAATTCACAGAATTACAAAAAAAATATTTTGCCACCTAAAAGTTAAAGATTTTTTGTGTCACGTCCACGGCATGTGTAGCCTATTTCCCTCATATTAAATATAAAATGCTTGATTACACATTGTATTACCTTGTTATGATATAGTGACCCATACAATGTGCCAAACATATTTTCCTTACCTTGTCATTCAAGGCCAGGGCACTTTTTGTACAACCAACGTTGTGCTGAACTTGACAAAATTGAGCTGCTGCTGCAGCGGCGGCCAGCAGCTAGTGAGTTTTTTGTTTTTTTTCTTAAGGCAGTTGAAGGTTCTGGAACTTTTGCGCACTTCCACATCCCGCGCAACTACGGATCTCCCAGGAACATTCATTATTGCTGCGTACATTTATCCGTGTCGGAGTTCTGAGTAGTAGCCTACCTAGATGCGCATGGCATGCGCGAGCGGTGCGCGATCATGGTCGACTGACAACGAGATTAAGCAGCTGAACAAGAATACGGCCGTGTTTCGATTGTCCTCATCTCAGCTCCGCCGAGACAAAATAGACATG
The DNA here is from genome assembly GCF_951802725.1 of Rutilus rutilus. Taxonomy (NCBI): domain Eukaryota; kingdom Metazoa; phylum Chordata; class Actinopteri; order Cypriniformes; family Leuciscidae; genus Rutilus; species Rutilus rutilus. Next base: position 17,591,108 of record NC_140224.1, read on the forward strand.
CCATTTCAGAATCTTTCATATAATCAGAAATATGTTTTCAAAAGCATCACTTTCATCAAATTTTATGTGACATAATTTCCAGTAGGCAACTGACTGCAAACGAGCAGGCCTATGAGCCGGGCCCGGCTGAGCCCCGGAGAGCCCCGGCACAATTTAACCACTGTATATATATATATACATACATACATACATACATACATACATACATACACACACACACACACACACACACACACACACACACACACACACACATATATATATTTATATATATATATATATATACATGCCAAGGTTATAATCGTTAACGAAAACGAACGAAAAAACGAAAACTAGGTGGGAAAAAACATTGTCATTAACTGAAATAAAAATAAAAACGAGGCATTACAAAAAAACGATAACTAACTAAAACTGTAATGTGTGTTTGGCAAAACTAATTAAAATAAAATAAAATTATAGAGTAAATGTCCTTAGTTTTCGTCTTTGTCAATTTCATTTTTTAACGCTATTTAAAACACGCAGCGTATTCGTTCAGCTGCATTTCCTTTCCCTACTCTCCTTCCGTCTCTCTGTCACTCATGCGTCTCTCACATGCTCACGCACACACACACACACACACACACACACACACACACACAGCCCCTCCCCTCCGTGCACACCGCGTCTCCATGAGAACGAGTGTTCGTTCGACTATCTCTATCTCGTGAACACCTTTACACAATCACACATTAAAAAGTGTTATAAAAAATATTTTAAATTCTGAATGTAATTTTGTCATTGTGTTAATGTTGACCCGAGAAGCGATTGCGCCTTCTTTAGAAAGTTAAAGGTATAGCAGAGGATTTTTTACTTCCGGGTGGATCACCTATACTATTGGTCCTCCTAATTGTCAATCATTCTGGTGAATCAATCAAACTTATTCAAAAAGTGGAGAGGGCGGGTCTTATCTAAAATTCGGAAAGATCCTCCGCTATACCTTTAACTAGTCGCAAGTTTGAGGTAAAATGCACTTTTTGGTTGTGGCTGGTTGTCGATGTCAAAACACTATATAAGCTGTGATTCAAATATTAAATAATGTTATGTCATTTTTTTTTACTTTTACACTGAATGTTTGCTGCTTCAATCCAGATGAGTAGGCTATTGGCTGTATAGGGTAAATTTAGTATAGGCTGTGAAAATTGTACAGCTGTGGTATTTGTATAGGGTGTGAATTCTGTATAGAAGATGTGTAGATTTTTGGTACGGCGTGTGGATTTTGTAAGAGGTAAAAGAATTTCAATGGGGTGTGAATTTTTTTCTAAAATTGTATGATGTTTTTGTTGAGTTATTATTACACAATACTTTTTCCGACCTTTTTGAATCTTGCCCCTGACAAATAACCCAAATTACAAAAAAAGACTAAAACTAACACTAAAACTAATAAAAACTAAACTAAAACTAAGCATTTTCAAAAAATAAAAAATAAACTAAACTAGCAAACCCACTTTAAAAACTAATTAAAACTAAACTGAATTTGAAAACAAAAAGTCAAAACGAAATAAAAATAAAAACTAATGAAAAATGCAAAACTATAATAACCCTGATACATGCACACACAAACATTTTAGTATATCTTCTCAAGGGACAATACTATAGAAATTAAACGTGGATATATTTTAGAGTAGTCAATGTGCTGCTTGTTTAGCAGTATATATTTACTGTCCTCTGAAAATAACTCAACATACAACCATTATTGTCAAAATAGCTGGCAACAAAAGTGAGTACACCCTAAGTGTAAGCTGTACGTCATTTAACCATGCAAAGCCACATGTCCTATTCATCATTTTCATGTTTTTGTCTGCTTGACAGGACCATAGAAATGTGTGTATCTTGTATTAGAGCAGTTAAAAATTGTGTTTTGAGTACAATTCTCTCATACTGATCACTGGATGTTCAACATGGCACCTCATGGCAAATAACTCTCTAAGGATTTGAGAATTAGAATTGTTGCTCTCCACAAAGTTGACCTAGGCTATAAGAAGATTGATAACACCCTGAAACTGAGTTACAGTACAGGCCAGGGTCATACAGAGGTTTTCCAAGACGGGTTCCACTTGGAACAGGCCTCGCAAGGGTCAATCAAAGAAGTTGAGTCCTTGTGCTGTGCGTCAGGTGCAGAAGCTGGCTTCAAAAAACAGACGCATGAGTGCTGCCAGCATTGCTTTAGAGGTTGCAGAAGCGGAAGGTCAGCTTGTCAGTGCTCAGACCATACACCGCACACTGCAACAAGTTGGTTTGCATGGCTGTCGTCCCAGAAGGAAGCCTCCTCTGAAGCTGGCTCACAAGAAAGCCTGCAAACAGTTTGCTGAAAGCAACCTGTCCAAGAGCATACGTTACTAGAACCATGTCCTGTGGCCTGATGAGACTAAGATGAACTTGTTTGGCTCAGATGGTGTCCAGCATATGTGGTGACGCCCTGTTAAGGAGTACCAAGAAAATTGTGTCTTGCCTATAGTCAAGCATGGTGGTAGCATCATGGTCTGGGGCTGCATGTGTGCTGCTGGTACTGGGGAGCTGAGCTTCATTGAGGGAAACATGGATTCCAACATGTACTGTGACATTCTGAAGCAGAACATCATGTATTAACATGCCTAAGACTTTTGCACAGTACTGTATATTTCGGAAAAAAAGTTTTTTTTTAAAAACATATTGTAGCTTTAAATGTCTTCGGTTTCTTTCCCTGTGTACACGTAAGCAGCTTTCTCTACCATGAACGAGATTGTTATTCACTAATGCTGATGTGCAGATCAAACTTTAAATTTGAGGTAGACATATTTCTCTCGGTTGTTTAGTTTCCTTAACTTTATATAGCGGTGCTGTGCTGCAGAACTAGGGGTTCCCTCAATATGTCATACTCCAGGGCAGGATTCCCCCATGCCGTGGGGACATATAAAAAGCTTATCATGGGTGAAAACACTTAACGTAGCTTAATGGACTAATACAGTGATATAAAAGACCAAACTCGCACCTTATTGGGGATGTAGGCTATATAGGCTACAGGCAAACAGATGGACTCAGAATATGAACGTAACGTGCAAAGTTTCACGCTAAGCATTTCCTAGTGAAATACTGGCACAAAGTTGGCTTTACATTGGACATTCGATATTCACAAATTTAGGGACCGTCTCTAAAGTTACATACGACATTGAAGAGAATGACTTAGTCATAAAACCAACTGTAAAGTGTTAGGTGCCAGGCATGATTCACACCTTTTAGATTTTTTTAAATTTAATAAAATAAACTGTCAAATCATGTGTAAAAATTGCAATTTTTTCATTAGGGCTCAAACACAAAATACGCCATAAATTAAACTCTATAGCATTTGAAGAGAATGACTTGCAGTCAAAACCAACTGTAGAGTGTTTATGTAGGCATGATGCACAACTGTTTTTTGCGTGCAACACCAATCAATGGCAAACCATTTATGTTTTTATGACTACGCTGTTTGGAAATGACAATCGCATTTACTTGCATAAGTATTTATTTCTCGAAAAAAGTTCAAACACCAGCTTATAGCGGCTTGAATACTTTCTTTATGAACGAACAACTAGAGTCACAAGCCTGTATTCTGTTATCATGCTTGCCATGAATATCACCTATCAGTACATATCAAAGACGCCCAAAAAACTTGAAAGTATCACAGTCGACAGCGCGTTCATCATCAGTCAAATCTTAATTAACAGACAGCAACTTTTATACCTGAATGGTATAGACCAGACCACACAAATATGCAGTTCCAATGGAAGACAGAGTCTTAAACCTTTACATGACACTCAGACATATGCTCATATCTTCGTTTCTGTTATTATAAAACAAAAATGAAAACTCACTTGCCCATACGAGACACTTGTGTTGCACGGAGCGGTTCTTTCACTGTATGACGAAAGTTTACAGAGTTCGGTGATAGAATGCGTTTGTCACTCCTATAAACTGTGTGTGAATGCAACCAGATTAAGGAGTCAAATACATCACAACCATATTCTATGCCTGTGTGAACAGCCATAGAAACCTCTGGTGCTCAGATACAAGCAGCTGCCTAGCTAGTTTGTGGAGATGGTAAAAATAAAGAATTCAGAGGGGCATTAAACATTTCTGGTGACTGGTGACTGGACAAGTGACTGGACAGACACACACACACACACACACACTGAAGAGGTTTTAAGCTGTTCAGGTGGAAACTTAAGGAAACACAGTAAAAGCCCTGCATAATTAATTCCATAATGAGACTATTGTTTGTTGCCTATTTCTATTTTAAAATTTTCTATGAACCTAAATAATGTTATTGTTATTGAAATGTTACTGAAAAAAAAAATAAAGTTTTTAGTAAATTAATAATAATAGTAAAATATTTGTTGTTTTTTTCATTGAAGAAGATGTATAAAAAAAGAAAATAAAAAAAGAAGTTATTTGGTGAAAGAAGGTTCCTGACCCCTCGTCTAGCAAAAGGTGAAGCTTTTTGTGTTTGACTTTGATAAGTGTGTATTACATTGCTTCATATTAGGATGTTAATTTCTCACAGTTGAAAGCTCAGCTGGAGAATGTAGCATCTGTATGGGGCTTATGGCTCCCATTACACCTAGCATTAACATGCAGTTTGTATTCGGATAGTATCTGGACTTTTTTATATTGCATCACCAGTGTCAGAAGAGCTCAATAAGGAGAAGGTTTTCTCTTGTAAGACAAACTTATAAATCACAATATGAGCATGTTTGACTTCTCAATCTCTGCAGCACAAGTGGGATTTCAGAGTGGAACAGCTTTACGGATTCATGTTGTTTTTCACTTTCTCTCTTCAGAAGTCTTCTGCAGATGTAGAACCAAAGATGTCTTTGGCTGATCGGATGAAGATTTTGCAGGAGAAGGAGGAACAATGGAAAACTAAAGGCAAAGGAGCTTTTAATGACTCCACCCAGTTCTCTGTTGCTGGACGAATGGCTAAGAGAGGTGGGGATAAAATAATTTGCCTAGTTTGTAGCCAAAGACTAAGCTTTGTGCAGAGACCTGAACTTTTTCAAGGTAAATGCACAAACCAAGACACTTGCTGCATACCATAATTCCTGCACATAGGAAATCAGGTTTTAATGTACATTCTGTGGTTCAAGCAGTTACAAGAATGTTTTCATGTTGACACATCTGTTTCCCATCAGGCTTAGTGTCACCCAACAGAGAGGATGTTCCCACCATCCTTAGCAAGAAGGCCAGCAACAGTACACCAGTCAAACCATTAGAAGGTATAAGTCTGACATCTTCTGTGACCCTGTTTGAATACTCATTTGCATCAATAATGTACTGTCAGGGCCATTGTCTCTACAAAGTGTTCTTCATTCATGCCTGGAAATGTCCCTTGAACAGAAATCTCCACACGTCCTGATGCTGAGGGAGATAAAAGACTGGACAAACTGGAGTCCTTCTTAGACAGACTTCACAATAAAGGTTATTCATTGAAATACTCTAAATAATTTGCCGGTTAATGCATAATATAGTTGGATGCAGTGATCTGTTTCTCTCTTCATTTAACATGCAGGCACAGGCATGAAGAACTCCACCATCGAGGTGATGGAGGAGAAAGAGAAGGAGGTGATGACCCTGGATGACGAAGAGACGTTTGGGCGTTTCTACAGTAGCTTATCACCCACCACTCTGAGCTCCAGTGTACTGCTTGGCGAGGAAGAAGACTTCAGCATCCTCCTGTCAGACACGCCCAAGTAAGATACTGCTCTAATTTCTAGGGATAGTTAACCAACAACCCCAAAATTCAGTCATCATTTATACACCCTCATGTCGTTCCAAACCTGTATGACTTTTTTTCTTCTGTTGAATAGAAAATAATTATTTTGAAGAATGCAAGTAACCAAACTGTTTTTGTTACCATTGACTTCCATTGTATGGACAAAAAAACAGACATTTCTCAAAATATCTTTGTTCCAAAAAAAAAACTCTTTGAGATGCTGCAGTCCATATTTGTCTCTTGTAGTAATATTTTTTTAATAAGCCTCTCTTGGACACCTATGTAATATGAATTATGAAGTGATCATCTATGGCAGAGGTTCTCGGAATTTCTGAGGATTTCTACTCAACTGTTTCTTAATTATTGTACTGTATATAAAAAATATGCATTTATATTTAATAGCCATCAGATAGATCTGTACCTATATAAAATATGCAGCTTCTCTTGTGCTTAAAATATGAAGTGAAAAATTGTCTGCAACGTGGCCTGGATGCGAATGTGACAATTTCTTGTGTATCACAGGGGGAAGTTCAGCAGAAGCTGAGATAGGGACCCAAGCAGTCACAAACAGGATCACGTCAAGATGTAAAAACGGAAATGCAGTTGACACCAAGTCAATGTTTATTAAAACTTGTTTACAAAATGTGCAAATAAATCGTGTTCAGAGCGTAATTTAAACAAAGGTTATTAATAAAAACAGTCTTAACTGTTTAAGTCAAAACTGCACCAACTCTCCTCAACAACAATTGAGGCTGCAGTTTTTTCTGTGCTCAAGCAGCGCTAATGATAACCTACTGTTTCTTATGCTCAAAAAACAATCCGTCCGCAAGTGCCCTATTCTACTAGTGACGGCTCCATTGAATACAAACATTTAGAATGTAGTTTACCATTTAAAGTCCCCCTGTAGTCAGTCATTTTATCCCTTAACACTCACCTTTGATCATAAAAATGACATATTTAAATGTTTTTTCCTTAAAAAAAAAAAAAATGTATATATATATATGTATACGTGGTTCTATGAATATGCAAATAAGCCCGGCCTCCACTCACTCACACCAGCTCAGAGACCCACTCGTTGATGATCACTTTGACGTGATTGGTTACAAGGTAGTTTGTGACGTCAGAAACACCAGCGATTTTTGTGTCCTCTTAAAAAAGGACAGAGACGAAACAAATGTCTCTTCGTATCAACCCCTATCTCTGCTCAACTCTGACCAAAAAATTATAGCTAAAGTCCTGTCCAACCGGTTAAATGAATATATTGGCACTTTAATTCATCCTGATCAATCAGGTTTCATCCCCAATAGATTTTCCTTCTCAAACACGAGGTGTTTGCTTAATTTAATGTATTCAACTAAATTGCCCCACTCTGCTGTGATCTCACTTGATGCCCAGCAGGCCTTTGACCAGGTGGAGTGGAAATACATGTTCGCTGCTCTTGACAAATTTGGGTTTGGGTCGAAATTTAGGAATATATTAAAAATGCTGTATGCTGGTCCCCAATCTTCTGTTCTAACCAACCACGAAAGATCCCCCCCGTTCCCGTTGCATCGCGAGACCAGGCAGGGCTGCTGCCTCTCCCCAATGCTTTTTGCTTTAGCTCTTGAGCCGCTGGCCATAGCCATTAGAGCCAACCCCCAAATCTCCTGGTTTGTACGCAGATGATATAATTCTGACCCTTTCAGATGTAAAAACATCCCTTTCACCCCTTCTTAATCTGATAGATGGCTTTGGATGATTCTCTGGATTTACTATAAACTGGGAGAAATCTGTTTTTATGCCTCTATCTAACGGTCTTGACTCCAGTTTTCTTCTCAATCTCCCCTTCAGAGTCTCCCACGACCACTTTTCCTACCTGGGGATTAACATCCCCAGAAATCCAAAACTTCTCTTTAAACTTAACTATATGGATCTGATTGACAGGCTCAAATGTATGATAGATAAATGGAAACTTCTCCTCCTCTCATTGATTGCCGTGTCAACATTGTTAAAATGGTCGTGCTCCCTAAATTTACTTATTTATTTCAGAATGTGCCCATCTTCCTCACTTCTTCCTTCTTCAAGACGTTAGACTCTATTATCATGCCCTTCCTCTGGGCCTCCAAGCCCGCCCGTATTTCAAAGGCCCACTTACAGAAGTTCACTGAGTAGGGTGGTTTAGGCCTGCCTGTCTTTCGGCTTTACTACTGGGCCTGTAACGCCAGACCTTGGGTTTTTTGGAATCACTCCATGGCTGGGGGTTCAGAGGTGGGCGGACCTGGCCCTAGATGGCCTGAGATTGAGCTTAGTAATGCTGTGTCACTTACTGGTGCCTCCTTGTCAGCCATTCTATTTTCAAAACCTGATATTAAAATGAAATCGCTACGCAATAATTTCTTACTCTGCAACTCAATTAAAATTCTAAAGCAAATCAAGGTAATTCTGAACCTCCCAGGAAAGTCAATTCATGCCCCCATATGTCAGAACCCCTGTTTCAAGCCTGGTTTGATGGATGCTGTTTTTATGCAGTGGTCAAATAAAGGGTTAACTACTATCAGGGATCTTTACATTGATAATCACTTTGCATCTTTTGCCCAGCTCCAGGCTAAATTCAAACTCCCTACTAATTAATTTTTTCGTTATCTACAAATTAGGAATTTTATCAAGCATACTTCTTCTCGTCTAGATGCGACCCCCATGCAACATGACTTTTTTGATATTTTGACCAGACCTCCCACCTCCAAGCATTTGATCTCTCGGTTTGTTAATCTCTTCGTTGTGGCAACCCCCTCTCTCCATATTAAAGAGGCGTGGATCAAGGACACCGGCGAAGTTATATCTGACGAGCTATAAGCGACAGGGTTAAACAGGATAAAGTCATGCTCTATTAATGCTCAACTTCAGCTTATTCAGTTTAAAGTAGTTCATAGGTTGCACTACTCCAAGACTAGACTGAACAATTTTTTTCCTGCTGTTTCCCCCACTTGTGATAAATGCAAATCAGCTAATGGAGCTCTTGGGCATCTTTTCTGGTCCTGCTCTAAGCTCACAAGATTCTGGGTTGACATTTTTAGTTTGTACAGTGCTGTTTATAATAGACAACTGGTTCCTGACTGTCTCTTAGTGATACTGGGCTGCTCCAACGGTTCTTTGGCTCTTCCATCCGCTTTACAACAAGCCCTCATGTTTGGTATTGGTACCATTGCAAAACAGGTTATCCTAAAGGAGTGGAAGTCAGCTTCCCCTCCTTGCTTCAAGAGGTGGCTTAATGATATGGTTTCCTGTTTACACCTTGAAGAAATTCGTTTTTCTACGTCTAACTCTCGAGATAAGTTCAAGAAGATCTGTGGTCCTTTCATAGAATATATCAGGAAGGATAGACCACAAACTGGGACCTAAATGCATTGTACTGTCTGTCTTTTAATTTTTTTTAAACTTTGGACAGTTATCCTTACAGAGACTTTGCCACTCCCCTTTGGCTCAGGCCTCCTTTGACTCAATCTGTGTGAGTGGACATTTTGGGACATCTGTTCACTGAATGGACATGTGTATTTATACTTTTTCCTTTCTATATAATATGTAAGTGCTGGCTGTATGTGTTTTTTTTTTTTTTTTTTTTTTTTGTGTGTGTGTGTGTGTGCCTTAATTGTCTGATTTACTGGCTTTTTTTTCTGTTTGTTTTGTATTATGTATGTAAAAAATCTGCATAAAGAAAAAAAGAACAAAAAAAAGAAAAGAAACACCAGCGATTTCAAACCGCATTTTTGAGACTGTCCTTGGTTCACTGCAGTTTTAAAGTCTCTGTGAACCAGAAGTTGCAAACGACTTTTCTCCAGTGTTGTGACGTATATGCAAGTGAAGCGGAATATTGAACAGAGGGCAGGGTTTTACTTTAGCGCTCCTCCTCTCATCTCTCGCTCATAGCAGACTAACGGTTTAAGGGAATGGTTAAGCATTTTCAACCCAAGCCGTCAAACTGACGTCATCAGAAAATGAATGCCATTCCAGACCGGAAGTAACTTTTCAGATTTTGATTAAAGATTACCACGGCAAACCATTTTTTTTCTGTGTATTAACTTGCACGGATTAATTGTTCACCACAAGACTAGTAATATGCGTTAACAAAGTTAATAGGGTCAATTTTGATTTCATGTCGACTTTAAGGAGAAAATACTCAGCAATCGTGATGACTAATGAATTTGCTCATGGTTTGTCTTAAAGCAAATTAAAAACACCACATAGACATATAAACAATATTAAAAACTTGATTTTCACCACAGGGGGTCTTTAAGCAATTATGCCTGTAATATCCTAAACTCTATATCTTTCTTCTGTAGGCAGGGTCTATATTTCAAGGATGTGGGTGACTGCATGGGGTTATAAACCTTTTGGAACCTAAACAGCGGTTCACATTCCAAATATGGTTTAATAAGTACTGCTCTAATGTGTTCATTCTTGCTTTCATGAATGTATTCTTGATTAATTGCAGACTAACATCAGCTGTTGAGGAACATAAGCGTTCAGTGCGGCCCTGCAGAAGAACCAAGAGCTCTAGAAACCCTCTCCGTGCCCTGGCAGCACGAGACGACCTCAAACAGGCTTATACTGAACAGAGACTGAATGTGGCCTCCGTGGAGACCAAAAGGATACAAATGGAGCGGAGTACGTTTGTCAGTTACATTTCGTGGTGAATTCATGTAATGTTTGCACCTATTTTATATGTGGTATTTCACCACAAAGATCTGTGTTCCAGCTTAACCTGTTTACCATGTTCTTTGTTTAGATTAAAGGTGGTTTAAGTGATGTCACGCGTTTTTTAGGCCAACATTTTTTTTTGTCACATACAGCAAATATCTCCTCACTATCCACTAGCTGCCTGTCCCCTGAACACACTGTAAAAAAATGCGATCTCTGTAGACAGCCCAGACTCCACAAACGGCAAGAAAAACAAACTGACCCAGCCTGGACCACAAAACATAACAAAGTGTTCCAGCCAAGAACTGACAAGAATGATTTGGGGGTGGGGGTTGGGGGGTCAGTTGGTTGACGGGATGAGGAGGAGGGAGGGTTGAGCTAGCCTTTTTTTGAACACTCAAATACTTGAACGTCAACAAGAAGTGACATCACCCAACATCGCTTAGAGCACCTTTAAGACTCAAACATAAATATCTGAATTCTAAAAATCTCATGGTGACATTAATTTCAAAATTTGTGTCAGGAGTTGAAAAACGTCTGAAATCTATCTCAGTGTTCGCAGAGAGGAGGGAATGAGACATTGTGTAAGCTTCCATGTTACAGTATGCAAGTATCACTTTACTTCCTTCTAAAGATTCTGAGGCAATAACTGTTCAGCTCATCCTTATATGGCGAGAAGGAGTAAAGAGAAATCTCCAGTTTGCATGCTTGAACGTCGTTGGCAAATCCTACGGTTTGGCGTTATTCAATAGGGCTTCAGTTTTACTCAGAGAAGGAGTTTCACCATAGCGTCTACTAGTGACGCAATGTAGATTGAACTGAAGTTGATACCTTTAATATGAAATACAAGCCATCCGCATCCATGAAGAAAAAAATTCCTTGGCCCGAATTCATGGAAATATTCTTAAGAAAGAAGTTAAGAAAGTCCTTAAGACAAATTCTAAGAAGTTTGTAAGAATGTTCATAAGTCCAACATCTTAATTTTTGACAGAAAATGACAGGCTTTGGTGTCAGGAGGGCTTTAGGTAGATATTTTAGGAGGGCTTTAGGTAGAGATATTCCTCAAACAAAATCCAAATATTTAGCACTTTTTACTGTACCGTTCTTTTTAATTAACCATTGAACTTGACATGTAGGACAATGCACACTAAGCCACATTGCGCTTTCAGACCATTTCACAGCACTTTTTAAATGTTAGTCAACTAAGTCTCCCTGATTTTGCATAACGCCCAGACTTTGCCGGCATCAACGCATGTGGTGGGCTAGGGCATCCGTGGACAGCTCGAATAGACAGGAGATGTCGATCTGCCCACCTTCAAAAGGCTCTTTGCGAGCTTCAGCAGGGGACACAAGTTGATACCTCCTTGATGATTTATGCATGCCATCATAATCTGACGAAACAGAGCATAAAAACACACAAGAGCAAGTTGAACTGCTCTCATTTCTAGACAGTTTATGTGCCACACCCTCTCTGTGTGCTTCCAGACACTGAAAGCCGGTCTGCCATCACAAAGGGCTCCCAAGCTCATGCTTGATGCAACCGTTGTGACAGTTTTCGCGTCTGCACACCTGTCCCATTGTTACGCCCCGTTTGTACAAGGGCCCTTTGCATCTGCGGGTTATCAGGTTGCGCAGCAGACCCGTGTGCCAAGCATGAAACGATACATGGTCTTTTAGCCAGAGCTAAAGCGGCTGCAATGAAGCAGGCCCAGCCGATATACTATCGCAGCTGCAGCTATCAGCCCATGTGTTCTTTTAAAGCATTTCAAAAAGAGGGTTTCCCCTAATTCAAACATTGTGAATAAATTAATTATGACCTACCAGCGCTCAGGTAAGAGGTGGGCTCTCATAGAAATGGAATTGAGACTCACGCCCAGGAAAGAGCTTAATTTACTGAACATTCCTCTTTTCTTTGTTACATTGTAGCAAATATAAAGTGAATTGGTTTCTCTTCTGTCTTCAGTGGCAAAGCACTCAAATTTGGCAGATGCGGCTCTGGCAGGTCTGGCCAGCAAAGAGAACTTTAAGAAAGTCAATCTGCGAAGCGTGAAGTCTACAGAGGTGGTGACCAATAACAGTGCTGTGCCTTTCCACAAGCTCATGCTTATCCACATTAAAGGTGAAGCGGTCAATGATCATGCAAAATATCAGTCCAAGTTTTTGTCCTAAATGTGCATGTTCTGCTTTTAATCACTGGCTTTTAACACTTGTCTGTTAATTCATGCAGGCCGCAGGCATGTTCAGGTGCGTCTGGCTGAACCCAGCGCCCGCTCTCTGAACAGCGGAGACTGCTATCTGCTCATTACTCCCAAACACTGCTTTTTCTGGAGTGGAGAATTTGCCAATGTCATCGAAAAAGCTAAGGTACTACCACAAAGTAAATAAAAATCCAAGCCTATTCTATATATAACAGGGTATTACACCAGTGTTATTTTAGCATTGTTTATATACTATTGTAGTATTTATTCATATTTTGAATTAAATATTATTTTTTATATTTTCATTTTTCATTTTAAATCCTTTAAAAATGTTTTCTTCTCTTAAAAAGCATTTTTCCCCATCATTTTATTTAGCTTTAAAGGGTAACTCAACCCCTGGTCAGAGCCTGACTCCACCCACTGGCAATACGGCGTGCACCTGAGACCCGTTTCAATAGTGCGCACTCTCTGTAGGCATGTTCACATAAGCAGATGAGTTGCCATGAGAACGACTGACATCTCTATCTATTCATACAGATTACATAAACTGAGAATATTTGTTTTCGTTTTGAATTAGATAATTTAATAGCAGAGACTTAAATGTTTATACAGATATATTGCTCATGCCTGTGTGACAAGTATTCGTTGAGTTTTGTTTAAGTTTAGAGACGTACTCCAAAAATAAAAGTTCACGGAGACGGAGAGGCAGAAAGCATACCCTGTTTATTTTCTTTATTTTACAAAAGCACAATGTATTGTTTCGATTGTAAGTGGACACATAAAAAAGTAGACATTTAGCAGTTTATTTTTTCAGATTTCTTAAGTCTGTATGACCATAAATGACGGCGTATTTTAAGTCTATTTTGCTGCCATGTGAAAAAATCCAGCAAAACGCACCGGCGCGTTTGTCGACCCCCGAGGATTAACTTTAGCCTAATAGGAAGGAACATAAATTGTGACTAAAAATATATGCTCACTCACATCAAGACGCCGCTGTAGTGATGGAGTCCATGCAGGAGGAGCAGCGTTTGGACTGCGTCACTTTTCAGCGTGAGCAGTGCTGTTGCAACCAGCAACACTACACCTATGTACTGTAGGTGTACTAAACTGTACTAAATACAGATAAAGCTAAAGCTAAAAATCTACGCTAACTTGAAGCTATCCTAACTGATGCAATACTATGCTACTAACTAACTATGCTTCTAACAATACTACACTAACTGCTAATTAACTACCTAGGCTACACAAATTAATCTAAATAACAATATAAATGCTATGCTAACTAGATGCTAATATACGCTATCCTGATCGTTTTCAATACTCGCAATTCCAACTCCTGACTCCCTACAGTGGTTTTGATGGAACAAGATGCTTTTATAGAGGGGCTGCCAAGGGCGTGGTAGCTTGTACCAAGGGTATGGTGAGCTGGTGCCCTCTTACGTCACAGGGCACCACAACTTCCAATAGGAAAATTCAACTGTAGTAACCACCGTTCAACCTGAAGAGGGCAGCACTCAGACGTTTTTACACCATATATTGTAGAATTAAAACACTTTATACCCAAATGTAAAAAAAACTTACTTGAATCAATGAACAGCACTAATAAAGCCACAGTCTTACAGATCATTAACTAAAAAAAGTTGCTTTAGGGTTTAGTTACCCTTTAATGTATTTGTATTTGTATTTGTATTTGTTTTAGTTTTAGTAATTTTAGTTCTTCAGCTCAAACTTATTCCAGTTAGTTGCTATGGCAACACATTGAATTTTGTGTCTTTTTAAGTTTTTCATCTATTATTTATTTCAATTTATTTCATTTACCGAAAATTATTTTAAATAGTTTTATTTAACAATAACAACAGATGAGATTTTTTTTTAAAGTAGTGACCCATTCTCTCTCTCTGTGTGTGTGTGTGTGTGTGTGTGTGTGTGTGTGTTTGACATTTGACATTGTGGGGCCATTTGGTCGGGCCCCGCGAGGAAAACAGCTTATAAATCATCAAAGTGATTTCTTTTTTTGAAAATGAAAAAAAGTTTTCTGTGGTGGGTAGGGTTAGTGTAGGGGGATAGAATATACAGTTTGTACAGTATAAAAATCACTTTGTCTATGGAAAGTGAAGATATAAAAACAAGTTTGTGTCAAATTGTGTGTGTGTGTGTGTGTGTGTATGTGTGTGTGTGTGTGTGTGTGTGTGTGTGTGTGTGTGTGTGTGTGTGTGTGTATCAGAGCTCAGAGATGGCTCAGTACATCCAGACGAAGAGAGATCTGGGCTGCAAAGCTCCTCAGATCACCGTGCTGGAGGAGGGAATCAACACAGAGAACCGTTCGGCCAAAGAGTTCTGGAGTCTGTTGGGAGGAAAGACTGAGTACAGAGGTACAGGCACTTACAAAAACACTTATCCAGGCCCTGCACAGATGTTGAAATGACAATATTTCACTCACCTTAAAAACACATTAATTTGTAATTTTGTATATACAGACCATTGACTCTAGGCTAGAATTTACTAATGTTGCATAATCAAGTTCAGTTTATCCTCCATTCTTGCAGTATTTTGGTGCTGGTTTACTTGTTGTTTTTTTTAGCTTAAATTGCCATAGTTTACACTAACTTCCTCAGAAGCTCCATGAAGTTTGTTCCTTCTCTTTCTTCAAAAGAACAGTGTTTTTTCTTGACACACTGCATTTGAATAACCATGTTGTTCCCATGCTATGTCCACGTTTTACCCCTTATTCTGTGCTGAATTTAGTGGAAAATTATGACAATTCCAGAACTACACACTTACTGGTAAAATCAAAAAGCTATTCACAGGACTGTGAGGGTGAGGCTTAACATACTGTATTTTAATGTCCATTATCAGATTGCATGCAAGTGGGTAAAAAACGGTCCTGTCCAACAGTATTTCTGGCTTGATATTTAGTTTTACTCAGGCATATGTGAAATTATGGAAGTTAAATGCATGTTGCTAATATACTGTCAATTTAAATGGCTGCAGTTTGCTTTGTTGAGATATGTTTTTTACATGTGTGCGTGTGTGTTTTACAGGTGCAGGGGAGCCAGAGGAAGATGAACTGTATGAGAGTGCTGTAGTAGAGTCAAACTGTGTCTACAGGCTGGTGGAGGATAAGCTGGTTCCTTATGAGGAGGCCTGGGCATCCATTCCCAGTGTCTCTCTTCTCAACTCTAAGGAGGTGTCACATTTATAGGCTCTTCTATGCGGTTATGTCCTATTGTGGATGATCAGTGTCTGTGTGTTGGTGTGCTTGATCCCATTGTTCTGAAATTAACTCAAAGTGTGTGTGTGTGTGTGTGTGGGGCAGGCGCTGGTGTTTGACTTTGGAAGCGAGGTGTACGTCTGGACAGGAAAAGATGTTTCTTTGAGTGACAGGAAAGTGGCAGTGCAGCTGGGCAAACACATCTGGAGTGGCGCATACGACTACAGCACATGCAGGATCAACCCCCTCGACCCGTCCTCAGCCAATAAAGACACCCCTAAGTGAGTGACACCTCCACTGACTATTCCTGCTTAGCTCATGTTCTCTGTCTGTGATAAAAAATAAAATAAAATTCTTACCAGGTTATGATTTTGTAGGTGATGCATTGAGCCTTGAGAGAGTGGTTTATAAAGCTCTCAAAAATGTGTTAACTCAGTAGAATCTCAAGAACAGCCATTAAAACCAGGACACATGAAAACGACTGATATATGCAACCACAATACTGCCCTCAAGTGGTATAATTTGATTAGAGCATATTAGAGATTAATAAAAGCATTTATTTTTGTGTAAATTTAATAAATGATTATTTTAGTCTAGGAATAACAATCAGTATTTTTAAAGTGACATTTTTTTATGTGTATCTTCAAATACACACTGAACATGAACAAAGTTAGTAAGTAATAGTTCTCGTTTCAAGTTTGAGAAGATGAAAATAAATGACTTAGTTCAGTTAGTGAGTCAAGATCTGTTCCAAACGATTCACTGAATTAGTCTTGTAACATTGAGTCAATCTTTTTGATTGAATTTGTCAAAATCAGTCATTTTTTCATCAAGAGTAATTTTTTTCACAAATTGGACTACACTTGTTGCTTTGGTTTTACGTTTTTTCTATGTAACTAGAGAGGACAATGCAGTAGAAAGAAGTGTTGTCTGTTTGTCTTTGTACTGTTTCATCATGTTCAGTCAATCTCTCTCTGTGCATTCAATTCAGACTAAAGAATGTAGACATTCAAGAACTGTTACTGGAACCAAATCACATGAGAATCCTACTCCTTTTCTCACTTGTGTGTGTGTTTGTGAGCAGACAAGGTGAGGGCAGGCCGAGCTGGGCCCTGTTTGGCCGGTTGTCAGAACACAATGAAACCGCTCTATTCCGAGAGAAGTTTCTTGATTGGGCAGAGAGGAAACCCCCCAAAGATGAACCGGTGGTGGAGGAGCTGAAGGTAACAGACAGCGAGACACTCAGAATGGATTCCAACCTTCTTTCCTTTGAAAAGATAGTGACAACCTGCATTTTGTCTTTCTCCTCTAGAGTCCAGTCTGTCAGCACCTTCCCACCTGTGACTCTGAGCTGAAGCCGTGTGACGTCACAGAGATGCTGGCGGGAACAGCAGGCCCTGTGAAGATGGTGCTGGAGGGTGTGGACGTGCAGAGAGGTCATGGATTGGTCCGTTCTGAGGATGGGCGGCAGGCTGAGCTGTCCACCGTTGCTGTGGACTCATGGCACATCCGTGAGTTTGATGATTTTGAGATCCCGCCAGAGAGTGTGAGTCAGCTGCACGAGGGCGACACCTATGTCATCCGCTGGAAATACTCTGTCACTAATGTTGGTGAGTGAGGCATGGAACTTAATTTATTTGTGATGTTACTTTTGTAACTTAGTATGCATCATTTCAGGTGATACAGTGCTTGTCAACCAGGGGGCCGGGAGCCTCAGCAAGCTGAAAGTGGCATAATTCAAAAGAAGCTAGAAGAGGCTAAAAAATATATTTTATCGTATGTGTTCGCAGTGGGTAAGAGACAGAAGCCTGGTGAAGTGAGTACAGCTGGCCCAGGCAGGGAACGCACAGCATGCTTCTTCTGGCAGGGACGTCGCTCCAGCGTCAGTGGGCGGGGCACATCTGCCCTTATGACAGTAGAGCTGGGCAACCACAGGGGGGCGCAAGTGCTGGTCACACAGGGCAAAGAGCCACCCTGCTTCCTCCAGCTCTTCCAGGGAGGGCTAATCATCCACCAGGGCTCCAGGGAGGATAGCTTTAACAACACAGGTAATAAACGCAGATAACAGTGAGCAAAACTTACCAGACCTCTTTTATATCTCACAGTAATTCCATGTGTGTGTGTTATTTTGGTGTGGTTTTTCTGTCAGGAGACTGGCGTTTGTTTTGTGTGCGTGGAGAGACAGTAATGGAGGGCTCGCTGGTTGAAGTGGAGTGCTGTTGTGACAGCCTGCGCTCTCGTGCTAGTTTGCTGCTGCTGGGGGTACAAAAGGGACAACTCTACCTGTGGCATGGCTGTAAGTCTCATCCCGGTGCCCGGGAAGTGGGCAAAAGGACCGTGGAGCGCCTCACTCAAACGTGAGCAGATTTACCCATATAGATTTAGGTTGTACTCACATTAGGTGATCTGAACCGTGCCCAAGCATGTTGGACCCCCAAAGTCTGGTTCGTTTGACTAGTGTGATCGCACCGTGCCCGGGCGTGGTTCACTAACCGTGTCCTGGCCCTCTTGAAAGTGGTGAGCCAGAGCGCGATTCAGTTGGGCTCGGGCATGGTACGCATGTAGTGTGATCGCTAACTGCACCGGAGCACGGAACAGCTTCTACTCTTATGTGTCATCATTACAATAGCAAACATCTTCTATTACTGCTTGGATAGTACACTTTTCAATTAATTTGAGTATATCTAGGTAGCGGGTCTGGTTCTCACTTTATTGACGAACAGGAATTGTAGCTTGTGAGTAAAGTCGCAAACAATTGGGGGGAGCAGGGACAATTGCGCGGGCTCGGTACAAGGCAACCGTGCCTAGTGGGAGTACACCCTTAGACTTTTCTGTATAGGAATGTAATGATCATGTGGTGATTGTGTGTGTATATGTATTTATATGCATGTTACAGTTGTCCTCGTGAGCTGGGTTTGAACAGTAACAGCAGTTTGAAAGTAATTGAAATAGAGGAAGGAACTGAGCCCAAGCAATTCTGGGATGCTCTTGGCAAGCAGGACAGGAAAGCCTATGACTGCATGCTGCAAGGTAAAAAAGAAAATGTTTATTTCCAAGCAATCGATGTTTCCTTGTTATAATGTTGCTAAATTGGTATGTCATTATAATCATACACATGCATAATATTTCCTTATGATGCCATAGCCCTGTTCCAAATCTAGTGAGCTTTTTTGCTGTCTACTGCTGACAAAGGAAGGCAGCATCTGAAATGGAACTTCATAAGTGACTGATTTGAAACACTCTATGAACAATATTCTAGCATGTCTAAAAATATTACAGTTGGGTATAATGGATTATTAGTATTTGTTTATTAGGACACTTAAAGGAGAACTCCGGTCAATTTTAACATTGAGCTCATTTTTTTGTACATTTGGAGTGCTGTCAGTACAGAGAACAACGACAAAAATCGGTGTTGCCTACAACGTGTAATCCTCTTTTTAAAATTTGCACCCTGTTGACTTCAATGGGGCAAGTTTTAAACCTGCTTTTAGCCTCTTAACATCCTTGAATGTGTCATTACAAGTGCACAGGTCATGTGAGTGATTCCTTCGGAGTGAACGCGGGTGAATCTGACTGCAGTAGATGTGAAAGAAATATATAAAAAATTATGTTTATTCAGCCAGCGCACATACCTGTATTTACATCCTGTTTTCGGTCGAAGTCCACAGTAGTCGATTGTCGAGTTCACGCGCGTGATCATAGGTACTAAACCTATGCGCGTGAACTCGACAATCGATTACTGTGGACTTCGACCGAAAACAGGATGTAAATACAGGTATGTGCGCTGGCTGAATAAACATCATTTTTTATATATTTCTTTCACATCTACTGCAGTCAGATTCACCCGCGTTCACTCCGAAGGAATCACTCACATGACCTGTGCACTTGTAATGACACATCAAGGATGTTAAGAGGCTAAAAGCAGGTTTAAAACTTGCCCCATTGAAGTCAACAGGGTGCAAATTTTAAAAAGAGGATTACACGTTGTAGGCAACACCGATTTTTGTTGTTGTTCTCTGTACTGACAGCACTCCAAATGTACAAAAAAATTAGCTCAATGTTAAAATTGACCGGAGTTCTCCTTTAACTATCCACTGATTTCAGGTTTTCCATTAGCATGTTGCTATCCTAACAGCACAATATTAGAATAAGTCTAAAATATAGTAGCACATTATTGTACAATTTTAATTAAAACTGGTATCGTATGAATTATATTTCTAATAGACTTTTCTTTCGTCTTGAATAGATTTTTTTACTGAGCTCATATTGGAATATTTTTATGAGTCACATGCAATGTTGCCTTAGAATTGGGCCAAAAGCAGGGAATCTTTACCATAATCTCGTTGATTGTCTGTTAAGAACAGCTTTTATGTTGAGGGTGTGTCTGTGATGCCTTAAAATGCAGCCTATGTAGGCAGCTTAATACGTTTTGAAGCAGGGCCCATGTGGTTTTGATTTTTTTATTATTATTATTATTATTATTATTATTATTATTATTATGTGATTCAGGTATATTCTCAAGTATATTACTGTCTCTGTGTGCTTGCAGATCCAGGAAAGTACAATTTTACACCACGTCTTTTCCGTCTGAGTGCCAGTGGTGGGACTTTTCAGGAAGAGGAACAGTTCGGGCCCGCCCAAGTGACAGGAACCATCATGGCCATGCCATTCCTGCAGGAGAACTTGTATTCAGCCCCTCAGCCTGGTACATAATGTCATTACATGTGACTGTAACCACGGATTCTCATAATGTCAACTGACATTGAATTGCATCAATGTGTTGCACATTGCGGTGTCAATAGTTTATATTTTCTATACATCTTTCTGTTTTTATTCTCTGTAGCTCTGTTCTTGGTGGATAACAGGATGGAAGTGTACCTGTGGCAAGGGCAGCAACAAGAAGATACAGAATGTACCGGCTCGGCCAAGATCCGCTGGGACAGTGAGAGGAAGTGTGCCATGGAAACAACGCTACAGTACTGCCAAGGTTAGGAGATGGAATCTTCACTCAGGGAAGAGGGCAGGATGGTTTAATAAAGGAAATTCATGCTAGTCCAGAGGTCCTCTTTCCTGGAGCCCAATAAACTGCCTTGAAAAGTTTTTATCCAATCCTGAATAGCTTGATAAGCTGGTTTAGGTGTGTTTGATTAGGGTTGGAGCTAAACTCTGCAGGACAGTGGATCTCCAGGAGCAGGCTTAAAGACCTACTGTATGTGCTAGTCCAAACATTCCAGCTGGCAGGTTCCTAACAACAACATGCATTAACTATTATTTTCGATCAGTAACAACTAGGGCTGTTAAAATGAACGTCTTAATTTTTGTGATTCCTTTTTTTCTGTTTAATGCGTCTTTCTGGCATCGTTTGGATAGTGTTACAGTATATGATCAATCACATTCATTCATGTGCTTTTAAAACATGTGCGATAAGACTGAAAAGAGAACTCTGTACAGTACAGATTTGCTTTCTCTTTTGCGTCAAGTTCAAGTTACGAAACATATATAGTGCATATTTTATTGCTTTGCTGTGTAATAATGACCTTCTTGTGTTTGTTTTTCAGAGAAGAACTCCAGACGGCCTCCTCAGGCCTACCTGATCCTGGCTGGTGCAGAACCACTCACCTTTACCAACATCTTCCCTTATTGGGAGAAAGACCCAAATATTAAAGTACGGGTACGTAACACCACCCATAGCTTTCAGAATGCCAGAGAATACTTTAAAGGAACACTCCACCGTTTTTTGAAATAGGGCTTATTCACCGTCTTTCCTACATTTAGATAGGTGGGCAAACGCATTTTTGTCTCAGTGCATGCATTGTTTTAGTTTGGCAGCACCCCCAATAGCTTAGCTTAGCATAATGAATGGAATCCTTTGTTGCCAGTGAAGGATTACAAATTTAAGAATCTATTTCAGATATGCTTCCTTACATAACATCATGGTGAAGAATACTGATTTTAGCATATGAGGTTTTAATTTAGATTCCAATATAGACTGAGAAAGTTTAGCAGCGGTTATGATGATTATATCAAGAGATTCCTGATAGTCCTGTTCTCTAAATGAGTCAGTTCCTGAGACTCTCACCCTCACCCTTTGTCTTTATGCATTTCCTGACCAGTAAGCTCAATGTACAGCTGTGCTTTTGTCTCTGTGATCATGTGAAGGTATGGGTGATACCGTCAGACTGATGGGATTAGCGCACAAATGATTCACTGAGAATCTCACCTTTTGTTCTGCAAATGGCTTTCGTACCCAAATGGCTCTTGGAGCCTTATGCTGGCTGATTGGATCATTTGAATGATAGTGTTATGCTGATTGGTTCTGTCTCTCTTGAGAAAGTCGGATAACCTGCCAAACTGGTTTTGACTTGATTGAATCAAATGCCTATGCTTTGTCTTGATTTGTCTCCACCTCCAAAAGTCCCTCCTCCTTGTAAATGTATAAAACTATACTGTATAGAACTCAGTTAGACTTGGAAGAACACTACAGAATAAATCACTTCTGCTTATCCCAACGTCTCCTGGTCCTGCTTTGAAGAAAGAAAAACTTTACAACACCAGCTAGCATGTAATGAGTAAAAGTGATAAAAAATAAAAAAAACAAATTACTTCTTGTGGCCTGCGTATTCACAACTAGTACAAATAGCAATGCAGATTAAAGCCGCGTTTCCACCGCAGGAACTTTCCCCAGGAACTAGGAACTTTGGGCTGGTACTCGATGTGTTTACACCGCAGGAACCAGGGTCTAAATGAAGTTCCGGGTAAATATTTCCCCCTCCGATAGTCCCTGCTCATGAGGTAGTACTTTTTCAAAGTTCAGGAACTTTCAGGGGTGGGACTTGTGCGCTGCACAAGCTGATTGGTTGTGTTCACGCCGCATTTTGGTTGGATGACTCCACAAGCATTTTATTTATTTTTAACCTCCCTTTTAAAAAGTGGCTTCATGCAGTAAAGTTGTCTGTCTGCAAATATGGAATTTAATAAAAAAAAAACTGGGGGACTGGCGACGAGTTTCAGGCTTTATTATTTGGGTATTTGTGGAAGAGGAAACTTTCTGCGCGTTCGTCACAGCCATCTCACGGCCAATGTCCGCAATAGCTGATAACATACAATTTTATATCTAACGTTAGCATTACGAGCTCTGAACACGCTTTATCAGTGCTCGTCTCTTTTCTGCCACAGCTTTTAATATTAAGTCATTATGTTTACACATTGTCATCTATTGCAAGGCAAACCATGTTACAAATTTACTATAACAGGATTGAAATAGCGCTTTGAGGTTGGTAACAAACAACTATTTACAAGACTGTCACTATTTATGATTGATAGACGGGGTTCAGGCTTTTTTTTAAGCGTATTTGCGCAAAAGGAAATTTCTGCGCGTTCGTCCCAGTCATCTCACAACATACCTTGTCTAATTTTATACGCATACGAGCTTTCTGAACACGCTTTAGTATCAGTGCTCGTCTATTTTGTTATGTTAATTACCTCGTTAGTAAACCAATAACTGCAGCACAGTTTGAATCTCCTCCATACTTATAAATGTGGCGCTCAAAACTGATTACTGTCCGTCGCAGACTGGGAGGAGCAGTTGCGCGCAGTTTACCTTCCCGGTACTTTAGACCGCGGTGTAAACGCAGAAAGCAACCGGTCTGGGGCAAAAAAGGTTCCTGGGAAAAAAGTTCCTGGGACAAATTGTTCCGGGTAATTTCGGTGGAAAAGCGGCTTAAGACTAGGCGATTTCCTTGGCAGATATTGACTTGGGACTATATTGGGGGGGGAAGCACAGGCGAAGCACTGCTACTTGGGCGCAGAGATATCACACAACACCTGAAATCTCCCAACTTCCGTCAACATACCAGCGTGAATAGTAGCTGGCTATTTTATTCACTATACATTGTTTTTTTTTTATCACTTTTACTGACATGCTAGCTGGCAACAAAGGATTCCATTCATTATGCTAAGCTAAGCTAGCAGTGGCGCTTCCGAACTAAAACAATGCATGCACTGAGACAAAAATGCGTTTGCCCACCTATCTAAATGTAGGAAAGACGGTGAATAAGCCCTATTTCAAAAAACGGTGGAGTGTTCCTTTAAACCCTGCAGAATGCTACAGAGGATTTTTGTTTAGTTTTAAAAGGATTCTCATATATGAATCATACATTTTAATACAGCCCAAAGATCTTTAATATTGAAGCCAATGGATGATGAAACTGTATGTTTGAATGTCTGTGCAGGTTGAAGGAGCCCATAATAAAGTGATTCTGGTTAAAGACGCCCTGTCTAAACTCAGCAGGCTGCAGTACACTGTGGAGGAGCTCACTTCCAAACCCCTGCCAGAGGGAGTGGACCCTCTGCGCCTCGAGTGCTACCTGTCAGATAAAGACTTTCAGGTAACAAACCTATAAAATGAGGCTCACATAAGCCCTTTACCAGTGGTATCAAATCACTAAAAGTCCTGCAATCTGATGTCATGCAATCTAACAATATCGCGTAAAAATATCAATAAAATTAGTGTAGAATGACGGAAGAGAGAAAGACAAAACAGCTCTTAAACACTAACCAACAGCATCATCAAATTTAAAATTATAAATAAAAAAATTACATAGTTTTGGAACATGGCAGATTATTGTTGCTGATATAAGAATGAATATATTGTTCCACACAGGCTACTACACAATAGAATAGTTTGAAACTCTGTAAAAATCACAGTTGCAACCTCTGAGCAGTTGGTTTCAGAACCATGAAATGAACAAAGACCACTGTAAAACACTGCCATGCTTCACAATTGTTAGCAAACGACGACGTTCATCTGCTTGGGGTTTATTTACCCTTTCACAACTTATTTTTCTGTGACATTCTATTGGTGACTGTCTAAAAGGCACACAGTATTGATACAAATACTTTAGCTAAAATAATATATTTTTAATAATGTCTAAGTAAGTACTGGTTCAAAGCAATCACTTTAGCAAAGTTTGCACTATTTTCTGTTTATTTTGATAAATAAAAGAATATTTCTTGTTCAATAAATATACTGTCATTAAAATGTTATTTGAAAAAACAAACAACATTTTTAAAAAGTAAAGATTCTAAAAGCAGTGAATGAGATCCCATAATTTATTTATTTTTTTAGAACCACAGGATTACATACAATACCGTATGGCATTGGGTTTTAACATGTTAGTCCATCATGTTCCCACAATATTGACAATTCTTCAAACTTAATTATATCGTACACATTATACAGAGAATGAAAACGAATAGTACAGGGGGAGGAAGGGGAGAGGAATAATAATAAATAAAAATATATATAACTCACTGTGTGTATATATATATATATATATACACAGTGCTATGCATAAGTTTAGACACCCATGCTAAAGTTGACTAAAAAGAGGAATAAAAAATCATCTTTTGGAAATTGAACTTAATGCCTTAATTAAAAAAAAATAGGAAAAATCCAACCTTTAAGGACACCAATTTTCTTTGTGAATGAATAATGTATCGTAAATAAATAAATGTTCTTCCTTAAAATGCAGGGTGCATAAGTCTGGACACCCCTATGTTAAATTCCCATAGAGGCAGGCAGATTTTTATTTTTAAAGGCCAGTTACTTCATGGATCCAGGATACTATGCATCCTGATAAAGTTCCCTTGGCCTTTGGAATTAAAATAGCCCCACATCATCACATAGCCTTCACCATACCTAGAGATTGGCATGGAGTACTTTCTATAAGATCATCTCTCAATGCAAATCAAACCAGCTATTAGGCTAACTGAAATAAAACCATATATATATATATATATATATATATATATATATATATATATATATATATGTGTGTGTATAACTCACGATCACTGGAGTATTAAAGGCATTACATGAGCCCACCTTTTTAAGAAAACAGTTTTCTGAAGTCATAATGCAAATGTGATTTTGTTCCATTTCATACAACTCCCATACTTTTTGAATCCAAGCATTGTATGATGGAGGGTCAGGTTTTAACCATCTGCATGTAATACATTTAATGGCTGCAGCGAGTAAAATTTGTAGTAAATATATTTTAGCTCTACCCTCAAGACCCTCTGGACGCACACCTAGAAGGGCTATTATGGGGTCTTCTGGGACTTCATAATGGAAGATTTCTTTAAAGCTACACTGTGTGATATTTTCCCCCATCTAGCAGTGAAATTGTATATGACTACCCAGTGAATATTAGTTTCTGTTCAATTTCAAGGGCGTTTTAACTCCTACGGTGGCCGTATTATTCCAAGATTAACATGGCTTCCAGTTCGACTTCGTCCAATTGCGCCTTTAAAACTATCACCTGTGATCCGTCGCAGCACAGATTTATGTTACAAGGTAAACAATACTTTTTCACCATTGACGTGAGGAAAAGTAATGCAAGTTATACTAGAGGTCGTTCTGGCGTTATGCACAACCATGCTATGGTTAGACAAGCAACTATAAAACTTCGAATTTACACAAATAGGCTGAATTACCTGTCGAGAAGAAAGCAGGCAACTTCGGCGTCCGTTTTAAAATCTTTGCTCCTCATGAGCTCTTTCCATCTGGGAAAAGTTACTCCAGTATTGACTTAGGTCTTGCTGATTTGCCTGTCGCGTTGATGTTTTAATTCTCTCTTTCGCTTCCTTGGTGACTCTGAGTCTGCTACATGTCCTTGAAAATAGGCGTGATCCTCCATCAGCAATCTTTCAAATCTGCCGGCAGTCGCGAGTAATCTCCCCCTCGCATTGGTCTCTGAGTCACTGAGTGTAAAGCGCGAAAGGCGAAGCTTGAATTTACAGGTATGTCCCTCTTTGGCTAATGTAGTTTCAAGATGGAGGGGCAACATGGCGACCGGCGTTCGAACCCCTCACCCGTATGTACTTTCAATGGCAGATCATAAACTTACGAGAATACTTTATTACTTGAAAGAAGTAAATATACATCAAATCAACTAAAAAAATTACACAGTGTAGCTTTAAGGGCATCAAATATATCTTTATATGACCACAAAATATGGGTGTGGTTACCAACATGCTGGCCACAATTTCTCCAGCACTTGTCTGAGCAGGATGGATTCCATTTTGCAATTATCTGTGGCGTTCGAAAAAATCTGGTTATTATCTTCCATTTGAATTCCCTCGAGACATTAGAGTTGGTCACAAGATGTACCTCTCCACAAGCTTCTTCCCAAGTTTCAAGAGGAACTGTTTCATTGAGATTTTCTTAGACAAACCAAATGATCTTTGTATAGTTCTCCAAATGTTTAAAGTAACTTTGGTCCATTCACCCATGGAGGCATTTTTTAATGATACACTGGAAAAGGGTACTATTTTAAGGGGCATAGAACAGAGGCTCTTTCAATATTGATCCACCTGGTTTGTGTGTCTTCTCTCACCAGGAGCCTCAACTGAGCTGCCCAAAAGTAAAACCTAAAGTTTGGGAGTCCCCGCCCGCCATTTGTTTTAGCCGATCGTAGTATTTTAAGCCTTATTCTTGGCCGCTTTCCTTGCCAAACTAATTTAGAAATTATTTTATTTAGCAAATTTCAAAGATATGGTGAGAATCAAAGATAGATTTTTGGCACTTCTATAGCTAACATCTGAAACAAATAGAGTCATCTTGGCAGGACATTCATACGAATAGATTCAACACGGCCACTCAGAGAGAGAGGGAGAGCTGTCCAATGATTTAAATCTTCACTAATATTTTTTATCGTTTTTAAACATTTTTATAGTTTGTGTCCTATAACTGGTACAAAGAGGAGGGAATAAAGATGCCCAAGTATTTAAACCCATTCTTGGGCCATTTGAACCTGCTTTTAATTTGGATTTGTTTTGAAATTTGACCATTAACATCTATGGCCTCAGTTTTATCCATATTCACTTTATATCCAGAGTAGTACCCATACTTGAGAATTAGCTTTTTTAAATATGTAATTGTTGTCTCAGGTTCTGTTAGGAAAAGTAGGACATCATCGGTGTATAACTACAACCTATGTTCCTCTCCTCCAATTACAATTGCCTTAATTGCACTGTCGTCCCGAATGAGTTGAGCAAGGGGTTCGATGCTGATAGCAAACAGCAAGGGCGACAATGGACATCCTTGTCTGCATCCACGTTGTATGTAGAGTAAAGCGTCCAGATCTACAACTGTTAACTCTCACTGAGGCGAGTGGATTTGTGTAGAGTGTTTGAACCCCCATTATGAAATTGGGGCCAAATTTAAACCGTTTAAGAGTTTGGATTAGATACTGCCAAGATACCCGGTCAAATGCCTTATGAGCATCAAGTGATAAGAATACTGCCTTTGCACCTGTAGATTTTGTGTAGTTCATAATATTTAACGCTCTGCAATGGTTATCTCCATAATATCTCTCTGGGATAAATCCGGTTTGGTCCGGATGTATAATTTGACTAATTTATTTATTTAACCTTTTAGCAAGAATGGCGGTTAATATACGTAAAGCACTATTTAACAATGAAATAGGCCGATATGATTGACATTCAGCAGGATCTTTGCCCTCTTTGTGAATTACAACAATGGTTGCTTCCCTCCACGAGGGTGCCACTCTACCAGATTGCAGCGCATAATGATATGTTCTTAGTAAGAGCGGAGAAACTAGTTCTTTAAAGTTTTTATAGAATTAATTTATATATCCTTCGGGTCCTGGGCTTTTATTCTTCTTCAACGTAGAGATTGTCTCAATTATTTCACTTTCTTTAATAGGTTCATCCAGATCCTTTGCCATTGACTCTGTTAGCTCATTCAATTTTATATTATTTAGGAACGGTGACAGAATTTTGTTTCTAGAAGAAAATTGCGTCATCGTCCACCCTAAGTAAGGCAGATCAGTAATATTGTTGAATGTTAAATGTCCCTAACTAAGCAAGCCAAAAGCCAAGGCAACAGTGGCAAGGAACCAAAACTCCATCAGGTGACAGAATGGAGAAAAAAACCTTGGGAGAACCCAGGCTCAGTCGGGGGCCAGTTCTCCTCTGGCCAACGAGTGAACAGTGTATGATTATGATTCAGGCAGCATTACAGGTCAGAAGTCAGATTGGTCGTGTCGATGAGGCCTTCACAGGGCTGGCACTTCAGGGATGCGTCATGGATGGGTCCAGGTGCAGGTCCACCATCTGATCTGGATACGGCCGGGGTCCAGCTGACTTCAGTAAACAGGGAGGGACTGGTTGACACTTCAGGACTACGTTGTCATCATGTCCAGGCGCAGGTCCTTCGTCGGATCTGGATACGGCCTGGATCCGGCGGACTGCGGTAAACCTCGGATAAACAGAGAGACTAATATTAGCGTAGACGCCATCCTTCTTATGATGTAACAAGTACATCAGGATTTATGGGGAGTGTTCCCGGTTCCGGCTAACCTAAACTATGCAGCCTAACATTGAATCATAAAAGTCTATAATGTGTTATGTGTATGCTAGGTCAAAGATATGTGTTTTTTGTCTAGATTTTAACTGACAGAGTGTTTCTGCTTCCCAGACAATGTTAGGAAGATTGTTCCAAAGTTTTGGTGCTAAATAGGAAAAGGATCTACTGCCTGCAGTCAATTTTGATATTCTAGGTATAATCAACTAGCCGGAATTTTGAGATCGCAATAGACGTGAAGGACTATAATGCTTTAAGAGCTCGCTCAAGTACTGTGGAGCTAAACCATTTAGTGCTTTATAAGTGATCAGCAATATTTTAAAATGTATACGATGTTTAATAGGGAGCCAATGCAGTGTTGACAGAACCGGGCTAATATGGTCATACTTCCTGGTTCTAGTAAGAACTCTAGCTGCTGAATTTTGGACCAGATGTAGTTTGTTTATTAAACGTGCAGTGCAACCACCCATAATAGCATTACAATAATCTAGCCTTGATGTCATGAACGCATGGACTAATTGTTCTGCATTTTTCATTGAGAGCATATGACGTAATTTAGATATATTTTTAAGATGAAAGAATGCAGTTTTACAGATGCTAGACACGTGACTTTCAAATGAAATATTGGTATCAAAGAGCACACCCAGGTTCCTAACCGACGACGAAGGTTTGACAGAGCAGCTATCAAGTCTTAGACAGTATTCTAGATTATTACGTGAGGAATTTTTTTGTCCAATAATTAGAATCTTAGTTTTTTTCTAAATTAAGTAGTAGGAAGTTGCTAGTCATCCAGTTTTTTTTTTTATATCAGCTATGCATTCCATTAATTTTGTGAATTAGTAGGTTTCATCAGGGTTTGAAGAAATCTAGATCTGCGTATCATCAGCAAAACAGTGAAAACTAAAGCCATGCTTCCTAATGATATCTCCCAACGGTAGCATGCACAGAGTGAACAGCAACGGTCCTAGTACTGAGCCTTGTGGTACACCATACTGAACTTGTGATCGATAAGACATCTCTTCATTTACTGATACAAACTGATAACGGTCAGATAAGTATGATTTAAACCATGCTAATCCAATTCCACTAATGCCAACATAATTTTCGAGTCTATTTAAAAGAATGTTGTGGTCGATAGTGTCAAATGCAGCACTTAGATCGAGTAACACTAATACAGAAATACAACCACGATCAGATGATAAGAGCAAATCATTTGTGACTCTGAGAGCTGTCTCAGTACTACGGTACAATCTAAATCCTTGCAGATATCATTTCTTTCTAAAAAGGAACATAGTTGTGAGGATACTGCCTTTTCTAGTTTCTTTGACAGAAAAGGTAGATTCGAGATCGGCCTGTAATTGACTAATTCTGTAGGATCAAGTTGTGTTTTTTTTTAATAAGCGGTTTAATCATAGCTAGCTTAAACGTTTTTGGTATGGATCCTAATGACAAAGATGAATTAATGATATTAAGAAGAGGATCTATGACCTCTGGAAGCATCTCTTTCAGAAGCTAAGTCGGTATAGGGTCTAACATACATGTTGTGGATTTAGATGATTTAATGAGTTTAGCAAATTCTTCCTCTTCTATAGCAATGAATGAATAAATTTTTTCCTTAGGGAGACTACAATGCACTCCCTGATGCGATACTGTAGTAGACAGTTTTATAGTTATAATTTTCTCCCTGATATTATCAATCTTATAAGTGAAGAAGTTCATAAAGTCATTACTGCTGTGCTGCTTGGAAACTTCTGGGCTTGAAGCTTTATTTTTCGTTAGTTTAGCCACTGTTTCAAATAAATACCTAGGGTTTTGTTTATTTTCTTCTAATAGAGTTGAAAAATAAGCAGATCTAGCAGCTTTTAAGGCCTCTCTGTATGCAATTGAGCTCTCCTTCCATGAAATGCGAAATACCTCTAGTTTTGTTTTCTTCCAGTTGTGCTCCATTTTTCTGGCTGCTCTCTTATGACGCTTTTCCACTGCATGGTACGGCTCGGTACGGTTCGACTCGGCACGGAACGGTTCGGCTCGCTTCGCTTTTCCACTGTGTGGTACGACTCGGCTCGGTACGGCACGGTTCGGTTCGCTTTAGCTCGGTTGCTTTTCCACTGCAGTTAGTACCGCTTCAAAGTGGGTGGGACTGATCGTTATAGTTGCCGTCTCTACTCCCATGACATCATCATATTAAATGTGAATTTTTCATTCCGGGTTTCCCCATCCACTCCTCGGCAACCAACGTCTGCACGTTGCAGAACGTCTGCACCTCGTCCAATGACCACGATTCAGCCATTTCTTTTTTTTAAGTTTATACTATTTTTTTGAAGCAAATACTTTTAAAACAGGCGCTACAGCGTTGGCTGTTGTCTACTGGCTATTTAAATCTAGCGGGTTTAGTGTCTCGTGTTGTAAATACAATGACGCTGGTAGTGATGATTCTGTCTGACCAATCAGTGATCTGCAGTGTTTCCACGTCACATTTTAGTATCGGTACGGTACGCTTGGAACCTCAACAGAGGTGGTACCATTTAAAGCGAGCCGAAGCGAGCCGTACCGTACCGTACCATGCAGTGGAAATGCGTCATAAGTGAGCCGTACCGAACCGAGCCGTACCGTACCATGCAGTGGAAAAGCGCCAAAGCGTGCCGTACCGAACCGAGCCGTACCGTACCATGCAGTGGAAAAGCGCCATTAAGGGCCCGAGTGTGCTTGTTGTACCACGGCGTTGGACTAATTTTTTTTTATTTTTTTTATCTTCTTTCAGCGCAACGGAGCAACTGTGTCTAAAGTGCTGGAAAAGAGAGAGTTAAAAGTTTCTGTCGCAATATCGAGTTCTTCTAAGCTATCTGGGATGCTGAGATAATGAAATTGATCAGGAAGATTATTGATAAAGTAATCTTTAGTGGCAGAAGTGATAGGTCTAAAATATTTGTAACACGGAGTCGGCTTTGCAGCCTTGGCTAAATGAAGTTTACACGAGACTAGATAATGATCTGAGGTGTCATCGCTCTGCTGCAGAATTTCAACGGCCAGTACAAATCTCAAACTTGATTTATCATTTACACTACATTTTGCTATATTAAGCACCAACACTTCAAAATAATTATATTTGAAACTAGACTTCTTAGTAATTCTGAAAATATTACAATAAATTACAGCAACACCTCCCCCTTTGCCTTTCAGACGAGGTTCATTTTTATAACAGTAATCTTGTGGGGTGGACTCATTTAAAGTAATGTAATCGGTTGGTTTTAGCCAGGTTTCTGTCAAACATAGCACATCTAGTTTATAATCTGTAATCATATCATTAATAACAATAAGTGCTTTTGAAGTAAGGGATCGAATATTCAGCAACCCAAGCGTTATCATTTGCTCATTTGTATTATGTCTGTTTTTTATTTGTTGAACATCAATACAATTTTTACCCTTAGATGGGTTTGGAAGTTTTTTGTATGTCCTAATTCGGGGAACAGACACAGTCTCTAAATGATGATATCTAGGTGAAAGAGTCTCTATGTGATGGGATTTATCTGACCTTGGTGACGTGAGACAGCTGGCAGACGGTCGGTTTAGCCAGTCTGTCTGCTTCCTGACCTGAGCCCCAATTCATGTTTGAGCTCTAAGACTATGTGCCATATTACTAGAGAGAAGAGCAGCACCATCCCAGGAGGGATGAATACCATTTCTTTTCAACAGGTCAGGTCTGCCCCAAAAACTTTTCCAATTGTCTATGAATTCTATATTATATTGCAGACACCACTTAGACAACCAGCCATTGAGTGAGGACAATCTACTAAGTATCTCATCACTCCTGCGAACAAGAAGGGGGCCAGAGCAAATTACAGTGCCTGACATCGTACTTGCGAGTTCACACACCTCTAACATTAACATTAATTTTAGTGATCTCCGACTGGCGGAGTCGAACATCATTAGTGCCGACGTGAATAATAATCTTAGATAATTTACGATTAGCATTAGCCAGCACTTTTAAATTTGCTTTGATGTCAGGCACTCTGGCTCCCGGCAAACATGTGACTATGGTGACTGGTGTCTCTATTTTCACGTTCCGTGTAATAGAATCGCCAATAACTAGGGCACATTCAACAGGATTCTCAGTGGGTGTTTCACTGAGTGGGGAGAATCTATTTGAAGTTGTAATCGGACCGGAAGAGTGGTGTTTTGTCCCGCGACTACAGTGCCTCACCGTCACCCAATTGCCCTGCTGCACGGGCTCTACTACAGCCGGAACCGAACAATGTACAGAGTTCACTAAGCTAGTCACATCCAATGCAGTATCTAAAGCCCTTGCACTCTTACAATTAACCTCAATTAAAGTTTGGATGCTAGTCTCTAGTTCTGAAATCTTCCCCGTCAGCTTTACTATCTCCCTGCATTTATCACATGTAAATCCTGTGCTGACAGAGCTCTGTAGCTATGCTATACATGTTACATGAAGTGCAAGTGACAATTAGAGGAGAAGATGACATGACTCACCGTGTTTGTTGACTGATCCTACTCACCTAAGTTGTTTGATGAACTTGTAAAAGGCGCGAGCGTGCGCTAAAAAATTAATAAAATAAATAAATAAAGGGTGCACGGATGGCACACTAACAGGCTAGCGAATTACTAGCGTGTTGTGCAGGAAATAACGATTTAGATTGAAACTAGCGATGTCAGGTTATGTGTGATGTTGAGTAATTTATATTTAGCAGTATAAACAACAAGGAATGATAGTAAATAAAGATTCAAAACAGAAAGATATATGAGAATATACGAAGCTTACAGACGCAAACCAACGCAACAGCAGCAGCAGGAGCAACGAGGCCAAAAAGTGGAGTTCACAAAGTGAAGTCTCTCTGGAAAGAGACTTAGTGTTACATTAAGCACCAACACTTCAAAAGAATTATACTTGAAACAAGACTTCTCAGTAATTCTGAAGATATTACTATAAATTACAGCAATACCTCTCCCTTTTCCTTTCAGATGAGGCTCATGTTTATAACAGTAATCTTGGGGGGTGGACTCATTTAAAGTAATGTAATCGTCTGGTTTAGCCAGGTTTCTGTCAAACACAGCACATCTAGGTTATAATCTGTAATCATATCCTTAACAATAAGTGCTTTTGAAGTAAGGGATGGAATATTCAGCAACCCAAGCTTTATCATTTGTTCATCTATATTATATCTGTTTTTTATTTGTTGAACATCAATTAAATTTTTACCCTTAAATAGGTTTGGGAGTTTTTTGTATTCCTAACTCGGGGAACAGACTCTTTATGATGATATCTAGGTGAAAGAGTCTTTATGTGCTCTAATGCTATTACACCTTGGATTGGTGTTATATTTCTAATAGTTCAACAGCTGCCATGCCCTTCCATACACAATTGACACCCCTACCCTTTACTAAACTTGTCCCAAAACCCACCCTAAAGTCAATAGTTCAGTCTAAAATGGTCATCATGGAAAGCGTCATGAAATGTCAGCAAATGCTAAATTTGGTTTAATAGTTTTCTAAAGTTGTCTGACATTGACAGATTGTATTTGTATTGCAGAGTTTTTTGGACCTGACACGGGATGAATTTTACACCCTCCCAAACTGGAAACAACTGAATCTGAAAAAGAGCAAAGGCCTCTTTTAAACAAATTAAATGTTTGTGTCTACAATCTCTTGTATATTCACTTAAGGTAATTACTAAGAAACTTTGCATATTTTCTCTGTGCTTTCTTTTTCACGAATATGTACAGGTAATTTTTTTTTTTTTTTTTTTAGATTAACCTACATATTACCCTGGAAATCCAGAGTTCTCGTGAGAGCACAAACTGAATTTGCTCAGCGAGTTACTCTGGCGTCGATTAATGATGCTCATTAAATATGCCCTTGTATCTGAGCTGCACCAATCACATCGGGTTATCTGAAATAGGCAGGCCAGAGGCGAGCTAAACAGATGACGACAGCGCTGTGACGTCGAAGTTAGGGATGGCCCGATACCGATACTGGCATCGGGGATCGGGCCGATACTGTCCTCATATACTCGTACTCGTACTCATAAAAATTCGCCGATACCACGTACATTTTGCGAAACGAAACTGGCCGCCGCGAGTGCTTTGTCGAGGTGAACTGAGTCATAGACGCACGAGCTGGTCGAGCACATCCCTTTAAACAGACAACAGTGGAAAGTTTGTTCAGTCCGATGTCAATGGCAACGAAATTAAACGAGGCATGTAGCTTTAGCTTATTATATTAACGTTAACTGACGAGAGAGAGAGAGGCAGAGAGAGAGACAGAGAGCGAGAAGCGCACTTTTGTTGAATGCTCTTGATTGCTGATCGTTCACTCAGCACATGTTATTTGGATGAAAACTAAATCGTATATGTAAGTAAAGTAAAACATGAACTGTTACCTGACTGAAGTATAACGAGTGGTTCCCTACATTATTACAGGACGTGTGCAGGTCAAGAAGTTTCATGAATGCAAACATCCGAAGCGCGCGCCCCTCAAACCAGCGTCTCAGCGCGCGAATACTGAATTAAATTGTCTTTCACGTCTTGCGCTTGTACGGACGAATTCACACACAACTATGTAATAACGCCCGTCTTGGTGAGTATCCTATAGTAAACAAAGTCGGTTATATCTCAAATGAACGTAGCATGTTCAAATGCGGTCCGTGCGCTCGGTCTTAAAGGGGCAGCAGTCTAATAATCCTGCTTCTGTGTTTTAATGTTAATCAAACAAAGGACAAAGAAATTACTCACTGCTCTTGACTAAATAGGCTACCCTTTTCAACTTTAGAAAAATATAAATATTTCAACTTTAGAAAAACATAAATATGTTTATTTCATTTGTAGCCTTTCTTTGTTCTATTGTATATATTTGTCCTATTTGTAATTCAATTGTTTGTTTTTATTTTGTTACTGACTGCTTACTTGTTTTAAATTCACATTAATTAGGCTGCTAGTTTTTGTTGTAGTATCAAAATTGGATTAAATAATTGATATTTCACTGGTTTTGACAAACATTTGAACCGCTGACCCAGTCCTCAGCACTGAGCCCTGGTGAAGCAGCTCTAAATATGTGCTGTGCTATTAAATGAAAGATAAAATATGATAGAGCAATAGAATGAACAGTGACAGTAGGCTTACAGAAGCTCATATGCATTTTAGCAGGCTTAATTAAGCATGAAAATAACTGAAAGAAATATATATATTTGATGAACAAATTAAGCCAACTAATATGATTTATAATCTTTTGGTTTATCTACTAATACATTTAAAAATTACAAATGCAGTGAAAATTCAGGTATCGGTTACGGTATCGGTATCGGCGAGTACCAAAAATTACAGTATCGGTATCGGACTCGTTCTGCAAAAAGTGGTATCGGGACATCCCTAGTCGAAGTCATTAGTAAACATTGCAAGATGGCTATGGATGAACACCAGTTGTTTGAAACGGCTTTGGCCGCTACAATTAACGAGTTAGACTTGGCTTTTTATCTAAAAGAGGAACAGAAGACGGCGCTCGAATCCTTCCTTTGCAAGAAGGACGTTTTTGCTGTTTTGCCGACCGGATACGGCAAGAGTCTAATATAACGTTACCAGTTAGCTCCGCTGATAACTAAGCGTATGGGGCTTATTGTGATTGGTCGTAGTGTTATCCAATTGCGTGCAGTGAGATTTTCAAATGCATGCTTGGTGCCGCCCCTCGAGCTGGGTGATTTTCATTAGTCGATGCCAGACCCTTAATCTTTCAGATTTGGGACTGGATTTCCAGGCTACCTACCTATGGCCTTAGCAGTTTCATATTTCATACATCAGTAGCTTTTAGTTACAAGACTTTTCTATACGTTTTAAGTTTGCAAAAATTTTACGTTTTGGGAATAGCTTGAAGCATATCAACATACTGTAAATCTAGGTCTCGCTACTCACAAGCTTGAATTTTAAATATGTATCCCATTTTATTGTTTTACCCTGTTTAACCCTGTTGCTATCAAACTGTGACCTTAAAATGCATTAAACACTAATGGTGACAAGTCATGTAATCAGTGGAAAACAAATGGAGGCCTTTCACTCAGTCACTGAGCTCTGTGCAAGATTCACAGTGGAAAGTGAATAGCTTTTTAAACCATAATGTGTGCACATAAAGTGTGCTGCTGCCAAACGAATTAATATGACTAATATGCAGTATTATGTGACTGTGATCTTTTTAATGTGACGATACAGTTACAACAATATTACAGATAACAAATCAATATGTATGTGGTTTCTCAAAAGATATAAATGTATTGTTTGTCCAGTACCAGAATTATGCCACTAAAACATATTGTAGCAGCTCTTGGTTGACAATAAATGTTATTCAATATCATACCACTAGGTGTCGCTCTCTTTTTAATCCATTCTCATGGTGTGATAATAAAATGCAAGACTTCAGTATTTCATCCTCAAAAGATTGTAAGCAAATATTTAGTCAAGTATTTTACAAGATTTGTTTTTACTACCAAAGATGCAAAGACACCTTGACGATATCAAGCAAAAGCCAATACTTTATTATTATTATTATTATTATTATTTACTTTGAAAGTATTTCTAAAACAACCTAAATAGGCTTATCTATACAGTCTATACAATCTCTTTTAAAGTGTTCCTGTGTCTGTAAGATAAGGATATAACAGTGTTGTTCTACACCAATATTGAGCACTGCTGAGCAGGAGGAAATGCTCTTAGCAGAGAGGGGAACAGTGTGTGAATCTCTGATTACCAGAACTTTGACAAAGTGAGAAAAGTACCTACAAACTGATGATGCATTGGGCAAGACAGACAATGTGATTAAATTTGCTAAATTTTCTGTCTGTGACTTGTACCTTTTCTATCCTGTAAATATATCAAACCTGCTGTGACATGTCTTCGTGTTCCATATTTGAATATACAGTATTTATAAATACACTGGTAAAAAAGTTAGGGGGTGTTACGGATTTGTTTTTGTTTGTTTTAAGTCTTATGCTCAGCAAGGCTGCACTTATTTGATCAAAAATACATGTTACTCCAGTCTTCAGTGTCACATTATCCTTCAGAAATCATTCTAATATGCTTATTTGATGCTCAAGACACATTATATGGAAACCGGTTGTCCTGCTTAATGTTTTTGTGTAAAGGGTGTTTTTTTTTTTTTTTTTAGGATTCTTTGATGAACATAAAGCGTTTATTTGAAATAGAAATATTTTGTTAGAAGTGTCAAAAGATGTATTTACTCTCACATTTGATCAATTTAATGTGTCCTTGCTTGTTGAATAAAAGTATATTTCAAAAACAAAAACAAAACTTTGTAAACTGTAGTGTACTGTATAGGCCTGAAAATTGTTCTGTTCACTTTCATTGTATGGAGAAGAGCAGCTTGAACAGTTTGCTGAACATCTGCTTATGCTTGTTTGAAATGACATGAGGGTGAATAAATTATAACAGAATTTGAATGAATCATTCCTTTAAGATGTTAAGAAACATTGGGGCTGTAACAAACTGTTACATTTTCAGTCTGTCTTTTAAAGAGACGGATTACAAGATTATCGTCTAAAGTTATTTAATTCACAGAGTTATAGTAGTACGTTGCAGGGAAAATTACAAGTGGATCTTCTAAACATGAGCCATAGGTGTTGATCTTTGGGACAAACTGATGTAGTTGTATTTCCTAGAATGTTAAAGCGTCGTTACGGCTTCACAATCTGCATCAAGCCTACCCTAACAAAAGCAAAAGCACTCGCTTTGCCAATCCAATGCCAGATGCTCAGAATATCAGAAAATATACTACACAGCCCTGAAAGGAAATGCAGTCATGTCCTTGAAGTGCTGGCTGAGAATAATTATTGTAAGAAGGACAAGAGCAAAACAAACCTCAGGGATAAAACACCCCAGGTTCCATGCCAAAAAGTCATGAACCACATTCTTAAAGGGACTATGTGTAGCTTTTTAGGTATTTTATTATCTAAAATCAATATTTTTATTAATAAATATGCCCTCAATGGTGTACAAATACCTATGCCAATGATCAGACTAATCCTCGTAAACGAAGAATTTATTATCTTTATATACATGGGACGGGTAGGTCCACGGAGGCTTCCATGTAGTTCCGCCATCTTGAAAAACTATAATAGCAGAGAGGGACAAAAAGTACTAGGCCAACGCATTTCCACAACGCGTTTTCGTTCAGAGCCAGCGTCACGTGACTGAAGCCAGCAGAAGCGGAGGAGCAGAGCAGTGAGAGGCGCTTGTCACTGCCGCGGCAAGTTTAAAAGGCTGCACTGCACGGTTATTTATACACCGTTCATTCATACATATGCTGAGTCACAGGATGAGTCCTCGTCGTCGAAAAAGTCCAAAATAGACCGTAAAAGGAAACGTGACCGGAGATTACAAAAACAAGGGTTAATGTCGGGATAGCTAATGCAGGAGAAAGCTTTCAAAAGAGACCCTGAAGTTGCCTGCTTTCTTCTCGACAGGCAATGTTACGGTCTTAATTACAAGCTTTTTTTCATTGCTTGGTTGTGTACTTTATTATATAGACAGTAGAACATTTATAGTTAAAAGTTAAACAGGCTCTTTGATGAATAGCAGCTATTGAGTAAAGTAACGTTAGAGTACGTAACGTAACGTCGCTGATGATGATGATATCTAACAATGCACGTACTTCAAAAAATATAACATGGAAAGAAGGCATTACTACTAATTACCATAGTTAATGTTTTTCACAGTCAGTAATTCATACTGTAACATTCTTTTTTTCGTTGTTTCAAGTTTCAGTTTGTTTTAAATAACAAACCTGTTCACCCGAAGAAAAACTCGAAGTGCTATTATAAGACATCCTGTCATAGCTTTTTGGTACATAACGGCTACCGTAGATGCAACGCGCATTTGAAAAAGTGAGGCGCTGGAGAGCATTATTCGTTTGAATGCAAAATACAATTTCACCACTAGATGGGAGAAATTCCTACACACAGTCCCTTTAAGATGGTGCTCAACAATTGAAGTGTCAAATCGATGTTCTCTCCAAATTCAACACTTTTAGCCACTATTGATTTTGGGCTGCAAATATTGGACCTATGTCCATGTGCCTAGGACCATGTGCAGTTTAGATAGTGTACAGACTCAATTAAACCCCTTGGGATGGTCTTTCTACTGTGCGAGTGATCAAAACTTCCCCATTGAAGCTCTTGAGTGAGTATGTGAGATTTAAATACATTATGAATACTGAATACTCCATTTTGAAGATTATAGGCGTCAGGGTGCTGTGTGGAACACTCATGAGGATGAAGGAGAAACTAGTGATGTTACATTTGACACTGAAGCTTCAAAGCGCATATCGAGTACACAGCGCAATTTCTCATGAAGCTCCGTGCTGGAGCGCGTATTGGTTTCAGAGAAACACGTGATCAATGAAAAACGAAGCCTCACTTTTTTCCAGTCACGTGAATGCTTCACTTTGCATGTCAGAATGTTTGAACCCAGACCACTATACAGGTTTTTGGAAGTTTAAGTCCTTTTACTCATTATTTTTTAATATAAATAAGCCTATAGCCTATGTTACATGATCATATATTCTGACACATAAACAGCATAGAAACCATAAAATAATTAGACCAACATTTACTTGCATCAAGCAACTCTGTTGGTATTTTTATAATTAGTATTAATATAATTGTTCCATTTTATTTTATTGCCACACTTTAATATGTGAATTATATTATCAGAAAACGGAACATTTAGCGTTGTCAGGCTTTTATTTGTGCTTAATGGATGAATCAACGGCCCTGCACACTCAGCTGCTCATAAACACAGCTGCTATAAATTTGACCTGCCACAAGATGGAAGTGTTTTCAACACTCTTGATGCTTCGAATCTTTTCCCGAAACATTCAGGGAAAGCCTCAGTGCTTCATGAGGCTTCATTTGCCCATCCCTAGGAGAAACAATCCAAAAACTGATGGAAAAAAAAATGCAGGAGAAATTCTAACACACAATAATTAAATCCAACTTACACCAGACTTTAGCTGTGTCCCAATGTGAAGGCTGCATCCTTAGAAGGACGCAGATCTCGAAGGATGCAGCTTATGCGTCCTTCGAAGGATGCCATGTAGCCTTCGTAGGATTTCCTAATTGTGCAACCAGGTGTTCCC
The DNA here is from genome assembly GCF_951802725.1 of Rutilus rutilus. NCBI lineage: Eukaryota > Metazoa > Chordata > Actinopteri > Cypriniformes > Leuciscidae > Rutilus > Rutilus rutilus. Next base: position 17,632,501 of record NC_140224.1, read on the forward strand.
GATCACCGCTCCTGGCGCCAAGCAACGGTGCGAGAGGACAGCTGCCATCCTGATAATTCATTTGATATAATTGAGTAAACAGCTATGGAGCCAGAATTGGCTATTGTCATTTTTATGTTTTATATTTTACTGGAGGACATGGTGAGGATGTTTCAGCCCCGGCGCTGCCAGGTTATGTATTTTCGGTTTAGCCCTGTTTTAATATAAAACCCAATTGAATATAAAAAAGTCCAGTATTTCTCCCGCTCGACATCGACAGCTTTCAGTTGCCAGGCAACAAGAACAATCCTCCGTAGGCTAGACCGGTCCGAACGCTTCAGATGCGCCCTTTGATATGGGACGCAGCTGTAGTTAGCAACAATTTGTTAATATTGTGACAATAGACCTACATTTTGTTACTTTAATTTTCGGAACTGCATACTTCGTTAAGTATTCACATACAAATGTGAAGTAACCTACTTAAGTACTTTTTTTTCCCTCACATCACAATACGTTTTTACATGAAACTACACAAAAGTATATAGTTTAAATGTAACAACCTTGAAAATATACAGAAGTAAAATGCAACATACGCAGTAATGCAGTAGTAGCCTAATATAAATGCAAAACCATCATAAAAACCCTGACAAGGAGTTTTTCCCCCCTGCAGAATACATTCCTTTAGTTTTACTCTTGATACTTTAAGTACATTAGAGTATGCAAGATAATTTTGCTTATCTAAGGTTTTAGTATTTTTTCCCCAATGCAGTAGTAGTTATTAAAAGTACTTTTTTCAGAAAGCCATCGATTGAATCAGCCCTGCAAACCTGTTGGTAGACAACTTAGTGGATAGTGGAAATATACACTTAAACACTCTGGAGACCATCCCAGATGATGTCCCACCAGCAGGAGGCATTACCAGGGGCAGCCCATACCGGTCCAGCGGCACCACCAGCTCCCTGCTCAGCTCAATAAAAGTCATTTTATTCTTATTTTATGTACTGTAAATTTAAATGTTTATGTTGATTTTGATTTTTGATAGAAGAATTTGTTTCATGTAGAAATTATGACTGTAATTACAAAAATAAACAATGTCCAGAACAATTCATTCTCTTTTATGCGGAAGAGGATTAGGGCCAGGAAATAATAAAAAAATAAAACCATCTTGAGATTAAAGTCATTATAATGTGAGATTAAACTCGTTAACTTTCGAGAAAAAAAGTCGAAATACAATCTTGAGAATAAACTCATTAAATATTGAGAATAAAGTCGAATTGTGTTTCGAAAAAAAAACTTGTTAAATTTCGAGAAAAAAGTCGAAATACAATATTGAGAATAAACTCATTAAATTTCGAGAATAAAGTCGTTGTGTTTCGAGAAAAAAACTCGTTAAATTTCGAGAAAAAAACTCGTTAAATTTCGAGACAAAAAGTCGAAATAATCGTGAGAATAAACTCATTAAATTTCGAGAAATAAAGTCGTTGTGTTTCGAGAAAAAAAGTCGAAATGAAATAACGATAGAGAATAACGCATTGGATCAGTGTTCATTATAGCCTACTGATAGAGGACATGGCAGAGTTGGATCACTTAGTCAAGCTATATTTAGGGCCCAAGCCCTGAAAGGGCGAAGGCCCTATTGTTTCCGGTAGGATTATTAGGGCCCAAGCCCTGAAAGGGCGAAGGCCCTATTGTTTTCGTTAGGATTATTATTATTATTATTAGGGCCCAAGCCCTGAAAGGGCGAAGGCCCTATTGTTTTTGGTAGGATTATTAGGGCCCAAGCCCTGAAAGGGCGAAGGCCCTATTGTGTCCGTAAGGATTTTTTTTTTTTGCCTTTTTGCCACTTTTGGGGCCCTTAACATGCTCAAAAACTCTTGAAATTTTGCACACACGTCATAGTCAGGTCCGAATCTTCAAGATTGTGTAACCCTGTAGGCATTTTTGAGGAAAAGTTGTTATACCACATTTTTAGAAAGTTCAATGTCTCCTGAATAAGGATCCACCGTATAACATTGAAATAAGGGTCCCATTTTCTTGTAATTGTTATTGAAACAATAGGTGCATTATTCACAGCCGAAACACTACAGGTGGATAGGGTAACATTTTTAAGTTATAGATATCACCATAAAACCTTTCCAGTTTTTCACTTACATAGAGACAGACATTTTTTGTATTACAAGTTTTCTGAAATGTCATGTTTACATATGCAAATGAGGCATACCAGTATATATATATATATATATAATTCGAGGGGCAGGCATACCAGTACGCGGTTCCTCCTTTTCGGGCTAGCCCTGTCTCCTCGCGTCTTCACGAAGGTTGTCGAGGCAGCCCTTGTTCCTCTCGACGACTGGCTGATCCTAGCTCACTCTCGAGACAAGGTTTGCGAACACAGGGACCTAGTGCTCCAGCACCTAGCTTGTCTGGGCCTTCGGGTCAACTGGGAGAAGAGCAAAAACTGCTCCGTGCAGAGGATCTCTTTTCTCGGTATGGAAATCGACTCGGTCGCCATGTGCGCGCAGCTTACGAGCGAGCGCGCGCACGCAGTCACTGCTAACTTGCCTTCGTCAGTTCGAGGGCAAGAGTGCGGTTCCACTGAAACTATTTCAGAGGCTCCTGGGGCATATGGCATCCGCAGCCGCAGTAACGTCGCTCGGTTTGCTTCATATGAGACCGCTTCGCGATCAAGTCCCAAGGTGGGCATGGCAACAAGGCACGCTCCGAGTCCTAGTGACTTCGACCTGCCGTCAGACCTTCACCCCGTGGACGAACCTCAGTTTTCTATGGGCTGGAGTGCCCATAGAACGAGTTTCCTGGCATGTTGTTATATCAACAGATGCCTCCACAATGGTCTGGGGCGCCATGTGCAATGGACATACTGCCGCGGGCTCCTGGACAAGACCCCAGCGCCTTTGGCATGTCAATTGCCTCGAGTTGCAGGCTGTACGTCTCGCCCTGCACCGCTTCTGTGCGTTGCTAAGGGGTCAGCACGTATTAGTCCGATCAGACAATACCGCCACAGTAGCGTACATCAACCGACAAGGTGGTCTGCGCTCCCGTCGTATGTCGCAACTAGCCCGCCACCTCCTCATATGGAGTCAGAAGCATCTGAGGTCGCTTCGAGCCATTTATATCCCGGGAGACCTGAACCGTGCAGCCGATCTGTCTCGGTTTCGGGCTCTAGTTGGAGAATGGAGACTCCATCCCCAGTCGGTTCAGCTGATTTGGGATCAGTTCGGGGACGCACAGGTAGATCTGTTTGCCTCCCACAACTCGTCCCACTGCGACCTGTTTTATTCTCTGACCGAGGGCACGCTCGGCATGGATGCACTGGCACAGCTGGCCGCGGGGCCTCTGCAAGTATGCGTTTCCCCCAGTGAGCCTTCTTGCGCAGACTTTGCGCAAGATCAGGGAGGACGAGGAGCAGGTCATTTTGGTTGCCCCGTATTGGCACAACCGCACCTGGTTCCAAGAACTAGTACTCCTCGCGACAGCACCTCCCTGGCCAATTCCTCTGAGAAAGAACCTGCTTTCTCAGGGACGGGGCACCCTATGGCACCCTCGTCCCGATCTTTGAAATCTCCATGTGTGGTTCCTGGACGGGACGAGGCAGGTTTGAGTACCCTACCACCAGCGGTGGTGGCTACCATCACTTCCGCTAGAGCATCGTCCACGAGACATGCCTATGCGTTGAAGTGGAACCTCTTCGTCAACTGGTGTTCTTCTAAACTTCAAGAACCCACGAAATGCCCGATCAGTGTCGTGCTTTCCTTCCTGCAAGAAGGGTTGGAGCGAAGGCTGTCTCCCTCCACCCTGAAAGTGTATGGTGCCGCCATTGCCACACATCATGATGCAGTTGATGGTAAGTCCATTGGAAAGCATGACCTGATCATCAGTTTCCTGAGAGGAGCGAGGAGACTGAATCCTCCTCGCCCTCCTCTCGTTCCCTCTTGGGACCTCTAAGTGGTTTTAACTGCTCTGCAGAGTGCTCCCTTTGAGCCTCTGCAATCAGTGGAGCTTAAGTTCCTGTCAATGAAGACAGTGCTCCTGGTTGCATTGGCCTCCATCAAGAGGGTAGGGGACCTGCAGGCATTTTCGGTTGACAAAGCATGCCTGGAATTTGGACCGGCTAACTCTTACGTGATCCTGAGACCCCGGCCTGGATATGTGCCCAAGGTTACCACCACACCCTTTCGAGACCAGGTGGTGAACCTGCAAGCGCTGCCCTCGGAGGAGGCAGACCCAGCCTTGGCACTGCACGTGTGTAGTCCACTGTAAGCCTCTCTGAGCATGTGTCTTTCCCTCGGCAAGCCACCTTGCCACCCCTGGGTTTGAAATATGCCACCTGCGGCTGGACACCCCAGTGATTCTCAATATGCAGCCCTCTGGGGTCATGTGTATTCCAAGTTCCCCCCTTCGGGCTGGGCATAATTGCATATTTCCACTGATATATGCTTCCCAGTGTACCTTGGTACCTTGGCATAATTCCAGCAGCCATTAAAAACTGTCCCTTTCATGTTAATGTTGTTTTTTCATTGTTTACATGTTTAAATATTCTGAGAATGCATAGTTTAGTTATAATGTTTAATGTTTAAACTGCAATAAATGCATTAAAACGTTTTTTTTTTTTTTTTGGCAGCCATTTTGTTTTTATTGTTTATGCCAAAACAGTGATGTTTACAACTTGTTATACGGCAGAAATGGACTCAGCGCCTAAAAATCATATAGAAACAACACTTGAAGTACTTTTCCTCAAAATGCCTACTGCATCTTATCCAGGGCTATTTATCTATTTTGGGACTTGACTATCAGAACCTGCGGCCATCAGGGCCGGGCTGAAGCTGATACCGGGGCGTGGCAGGGGGGCTCGACAGCGCCCCCTGGAATGGGGTCCGAAAACTTGGTCCATAAATCAAACACGCTTGCATGTAATAATATGAAACTCAGTACACATATAGACCTCATCGGGCCGAACAACTTTCGTGCTCTAAGTTTTACAAAAGCCCAACAGGAAGTCGGTTATTATACGTTGTTTGGAAAACGCATACAATGGAATGTGAAATACTCCTCCTAGGGAATTCATCCGATCGCCGCCAAACTCGGTGTGAAAGAATTCAAGAAATTGAGGATGAATTCTTGCGAACAGATTTTTTATATCTCGAACGGTTTGGCCGTGGCGAGGAAACGAATTTATGGCGAATAATGGGACACAGGAAGTGTGTTATAACTTCTGCATACATTAACTGATCTTGATGAAACTTCAGCAGTGTATTCGTTGTAAGAGGCCGATCACATGGATGTGACCTTTGTGAGTCAAAGTTATAGCGCCACCAACTGGCAACAGGAAGTGTGTCACTTTCAAAATGCTTTGAAATCACTTTCTTATTTTTACCCAATTTGCTTCAAACTTTATGTGTATAATGTAGACACACGGCAGATGTAGACCTGTGAAAGGTTTATTGATATCTTAGATACTGTTGCCATGGCAACGCATCAAACTTTAATATTCTTTTCGGATGCTTTTTAGACTCTTCACATGCTTGAAAATGCATGGAACTCGACAGACACATCACATTTATTATCCAGTAGACATGTGCAAAGTTTCAGAAACGGGCGTGGTGGAATGGCTCAGTAGCGCCACCTTTAGTCAAAAATGGGGGCTTAGTTTTTCCTAGAATCACAAAACTTGGTAGGTGTATTGTTCTCATCAAGCAGGACACCTTTCTAATTTACAGTCATTACCTCAGACCCACAGGAAGTCAGATATTTTGGTTTGAATGTGGATTTTCTGGAGAATTTTCTCTCTCTCTCTGTGTGTCTGTGTGTGTGTGTGGGGGGGGGATTTGTCTATTCCATTTAATCTTTGTTTTTCAAGGTTTCAGGGGCTTTTGGGGCCCTTAACGTGCTCAAAAACTCTTGAAACTTTCCACACAGGTCAGAACCCACGGTCATCAGAGCCGGGCTGAAGCTGGTACCTGGGCGTGGCAGGGGGGCTCAACAGCGCCCCCTTGGACACGGTCTGAAATCTTGGTCCATATATCAAACACGCTTGCATGAATTAATATGAAACTCGGTACACATATAGATCTCATCAGGCCGAACAACTTTCGTACTTTTAATATTTACGCCAGCCCAACAGGAAGTCGGCTATTATGGGTTGTTTGGAAACGCATGCTGTGGAATTTGATGTACTCCTCCTACAGAATTCATCCAATCACCTCCAAACTCGGTCAGCATGAAGTCAAGACATTGAGGATGCTAAATTGCGGACGGATTTTTGATATCTCGAACGGTTTGGCCGTGGCGAGGAAGCGAATTTATGGCGAATAAGGGACACAGGAAGTGTATTATAACTTCAGCATACATTAACTGATCTTGCTGAAACTTCCGCAGTGTGTTCGTTGTCAGAGGCCGATCACATGGATGTGACTATTGTGAGTCAAAGTTATAGCGCCACCAACTGGCAGCAGGAAGTGTGTCACTTTCAAAATGCTTTGAAATCACTCTCTTATTTTTACCCGATTTGCTTCAAACTTTATGTGTATAATGTAGACACACGGCAGATGTAGACCTGTGAAAGGTTTATTGATATCTTAGATACTGTTGCCGTGGCAACGCATCAAACTTTAATATTCTTTTCAGATGCTTTTGAGACTCTTAACATACTTGAAATTGGATGAAACTCGACAGACACATCACATTTATTAGCCAGTAGACATGTGCAAAGTTTCAGAAACGGGCGTGGTGAGGGGCTCAGTAGCGCCACCTTTAGTCAAAAATGGGGGCTTAGTTTTAAGTAGAGTCACAAAAATCGTTATGTATATGGTTCTCATCAAGCCGGACAACTTTCTAATTTATAGTCATAAGCTGTGACCAACAGGAAGTGAGATATTTTGGTTTGAATGTGATTTTTTGGAGAATTCTCTCTCTCTCTGTCTCTGCATGTGTGTCTCTGTGTGTGTGTGTGGGGTGGGGGGATTTGTCTGTTAGGAGAGATTTACTTTTATAATTAGGGCCCAAGCCCTGAAAGGGCGAAGGCCCTATTGTTTTCGTTAGGATTATTAGGGCCCAAGCCCTGAAAGGGCGAAGGCCCTATTGTTTTCGTTAGGATTATTAGGGCCCAAGCCCTGAAAGGGCGAAGGCCCTATTGTTTTCGTTAGGATTATTATTATTAGGGCCCAAGCCCTGAAAGGGCGAAGGCCCTATTGTTTTCGTTAGGATTATTATTAGGGCCCAAGCCCTGAAAGGGCGAAGGCCCTATTGTTTTCGGTAGGATTATTAGGGCCCAAGCCCTGAAGGGGCGAAGGCCCTATTGTTTTCGTTAGGATTATTATTATTAGGGCCCAAGCCCTGAAAGGGCGAAGGCCCTATTGTTTTCGGTAGGATTATTATTATTATTATTATTTTTCTTACGACTATTCAGGCATTTTTGGGGCTCTTAACATGCTCAAAAACTCTTGAAACTTTGCACACGAGTCAGAACCCGCGGCCATCAGGGCCGGGCTGAAGCTGGTACCCGGGCGTGGCAGGGAGGCTCAACAGCGCCCCCTGGAACGGGGTCCGAAAACTTGGTCCATAAATCAAACACGCTTGCATGTAATAATATGAAACTCGGAACACATATAGATCTCATCGGGCCGCACAACTTTCATGCTCTAAGTTTTACGCCAGCCCAACAGGAAGTCGACTATTTAGGGTTGTTTGGAAATGCATGCTTAGGAATTTGAAACACTTCTCTTAGGGAATTCACCCGGTCAGCACCAAACTCGGTGTGCATGAAGTCAAGACATTGAGGATGAAAAATTGCCAGGGGATTTTTGATATCTCGAACGGTTTGGCTGTGGCGAGGAAACGAATTTATGGCGAATAATGGGACACAGGAAGTGTATTATAACTTCTGCATACATTGACTGATCTTGATAAAACTTCAGCAGAGTGTTCTTGCTCAGAGGCTGATCACATTGATGTGACTATTGTGAGTCAAAGTTATAGCGCCACCAACTGGCAGCAGGAAGTGTGTCACTTTCAAAATGCTTTGAAATCACCCTCTTATTTTAACCCGATTTGCTTCAAACTTTATGTGAATAATGTGGACACACGGCAGATGTAGACCTGTGAAAGGTTTATTGATATCTTAGATACTGTTGCCGTGGCAACGCATCAAACTTTAATATTCTTTTTTGATGCTTTTGAGACTCTTAACATACTTGAAATTGCATGAAACTCGACAGACACATCACATTTATTAGCCAGTAGACATGTGCAAAGTTTCAGAAACGGGCGTGGTGAGGGGCTCAGTAGCGCCACCTTTAGTCAAAAATGGGGGCTTAGTTTTACATAGAGTCACTAAACTCGCTATGTATATTGTTCTCATTAAACCGGACAACTTTCTAATTCACACTTATTAGCTGAGAGCAACAGGAAGTCAGATATTTTGGTTTGAATGTGATTTTTTGGAGAATTTTCTCTCTCTATCTCTCTCTGTCTCTGTGTGTGTGAGGGGTGGGAGGGAATTTCCAATTGATTTCAGTGTGTTTCAAGGTTTCAGGGGCTTTTGGGGCCCTTAACGTGCTCGAAAACTCTTGAAACTTTGCACACAGGTCAGAACCTGCGGCCATCAGGGCCGGGCTGAAGCTGGTACCCGGGCGTGGCAGGGGGGCTCAACAGCGCCCCCTGGAACGGGATCCGAACACTTGTCCATAAATCAAACACACTTGCATGTAATGATATGAAACTCGGTACACATATAGATCACATCGGGCTGAACAACTTTCGTGCTCTAAGTTTTACGCCAGCCCAACAGGAAGTCGGCAATTATGGGTTGTTTGGAGAAAGCTTGCTGTGGAATGCGAAGTACTCCTCCTAGAGAATTCATCCAATCCCCACCAAACTCGGTGTGCATGTAGTCAAGACTTTGAGGATGCTAAATTGCGGACGGATTTTTGATATCTCGAACGGTTTGGCTGTGGCGAGGAATCGAATTTATGGCGAGAAAAGAGAAACACGGAAGTGGAATAACTTCTGCATACATTAACTGATCTTGATGAAACTTCAGCAGTGTGTTCGTGGTAAGAGGCCGATCAGATGGATGTAGCTATTGTGAGTCAAAGTTATAGCGCCACCAACTGGCAGCAGGAAGTGTGTCACTTTCAACATGCTTTTGACAAAAGTGGGGGGGTTACTTTTAACTACAGTAAAGAAAAAATAGTTTGTATATTGTTCTCATCAAGCCGGACAACTTTCTAATTTACATTCAATAGCTCTGGCCATCAGGAAGTCAGATATTTTGGTCTGAATGTGAATTTTTTTGCAAAATCAGCCTCTGAATTTTTAGCCACTCCTCTTAAACTATTTATTTTATTCGTACCAAACTTTTTCAACATGATGAAACTACATTAAATATGCTAAATTGTGAATGGATAAAAAATATCTCAAACGGTTTTGCTATGGCGAGGGATTAAAGTAAAAATCTTCTAAAAATGTAATTATATACCATTTATTTCTATATAAAAGTATACAAATATCACAACTAAACCCATTTTATTCTGTTTTTGCAATTCAAGAAGAATGAAAAAGTTAAAAACAGGCTATTTAGTGCTATTTGGTTCAACAAAAAAGCAAACATAGGGCTATACTGCCCTCTTGTGTCCAAAAGGACATCAAAATAGTATATAAAACTTTTTACCAGGTAGGCCAATATTGTATTTAAATATACATTTATTAGGTATGTGTCTGAGGATATTTTCCCACCGGTTAATCGACGTGTGACACGAGTGGGTGCTTTTAAATCGCTAATATAATAGTGAAAGAAAAATAATGATAATGTTGCACACACAAATCACACACATGTGGGAAAGAATGATGCTTTTAAACAACACTAAACCGCCATTAGGTGTCGCCAGGCATCCATCTTAATAAGCGAGTCATTGATTCATTCGTTCAAACGATTCGTTCGAATGAGTCGATCATGATTAAGACAGATGTTTATGGATTGATCATTCAATCTTTGAGTCAACCGATTCGTTAAAAATGCTGAATCGTTCAGTTATGAGAAAACACGTGATGCGTGATGGTTCTGCCGTGATCTTTGTTTAACTATTTTCGCTGCTGAAACAGAACAAAAACAGTCAACATTGCATCTAAAATGTAAGTGACTTAATTGTAACTGTTTATTAACCTGTTGTATGAAATCTAGGGGTGGGAGAAAAAATTGATTCTTAGATGCATCGCGATGCGGACGTGGACGATTCTGAATCGATTCACAAATGTCAAAAAATCGATTCTCTAAAAAAATATTTTTCTAATAACGTAATATTGACGGAAGGCAAAAGGCGGAACTCTAAGCGGACGTGCGTGCAGTCTGTGGCGCGCACATAACAGAGAAGTTTCTTCTGCTCACCAAGGCTGCATTTATTTGATTAAAAATACAAACAAAAACAGTAATATTGTAAAATAGTATTCCAATTTAAAACAGCTGCTTTCTATTTTAATATATTTTAAACTGTTATTTATTCCTGTGATCAAAGCTGAGTTTTCAGCATCATTACTCCAGTCGTCACTGTCACATGATCCTTCAGAAATTATTCTAATATGATGATTGATACTCAAGAAACATTCATTATTATTTTAAATGTCGAAAACAGTTGTGTACAGTCTTTGATGAATAGAAAGTTCAAAATAACAGCATTTATCTGAAATCTAAAGCTTTTGTAACGTTAAACACTACCGCTCAAAAGTTTGTGGTTAGTAATAATTAAAATTGTATTTTTGGGGGAAAGAAATAAAATAAATCAGTACTTTTATTTATGAAGGATGAGTTAAACTGATCAACAGTTACAGTAAAGACATTTATAATGTTAAAAATATATATATTTGAAATATATGCTGTTCTTTTGAACTTTACATTCATCAAAGCATTTTGAAAAAAAAAATCTGTACACAACTGTTTTCAACATTGAAAATAATAATGAATATTTATTGAGCATCAATCATCATATTAGTATGATTTCTGAAGGATCATGTGACACTGAAGACTGGAGTAATGATGCTGAAAACTCAACTTTGATCACAGAAATGAATTACTATGTAAAATATTTTAAAATTGAAAACAGCTGTTTTAAATTGGAATAATATTTCACAATATTACTGTTTTTGTTTGTATTTTTAATCAATAAATGCAGCCTTGGTGAGCAGAAGAGACTTCTCCTAAAAACATTAAAAATCTTACTGACCCCAAACTTTTGAACAATAATATACACTCACCTAAAGGATTATTAGGAACACCATACTAATACTGTGTTTGACCCCCTTTTGCCTTCAGAACTGCCTTAATTCTACGTGGCATTGATTCAACAAGGTGCTGAAAGCATTCTTTAGAAATGTTGGCCCATATTGATAGGATAGCATCTTGCAGTTGATGGAGATTTGTGGGATGCACATCCAGGGCACGAAGCTCTCGTTCCACCACATCCCAAAGATGCTCTACTGGGTTGAGATCTGGTGACTGTTGGGGCCATTTTAGTACAGTGAACTCATTGTCATGTTCAAGAAACCAACTTGAAATGATTCGAGCTTTGTGACATGGTGCATTATCCTGCTGGAAGTAGCCATCAGATGATGGGTACATGGTGGTCATAAAGGGATGGACATGGTCAGAAACAATGCTCAGGTAGGCCGTGGCATTTAAACGATGCCCAATTGGCACTAAGGGGCCTAAAGTGTGCCAAGAAAACATTCCCCACACCATTAAAACCACCACCACCAGCCTGCACAGTGGTAACAAGGCATGATGGATCCATGTTCTCATTCTGTTTACGCCAAATTCTGACTCTACCATCTGAATGTCTCAACAGAAATTGAGACTCATCAGACCAGGCAACATTTTTCCAGTCTTCAACTGTCCAATTTTGGTGAGCTCGTGCAAATTGTAGCCTCTTTTTCCTATTTGTAGTGGAGATGAGTGGTACCCGGTGGGGTCTTCTGCTGTTGTAGCCCATCCGCCTCAAGGTTGTGCGTGTTGTGGCTTCACAAATGCTTTGCTGCATACCTCGGTTGTAACGAGTGGTTATTTCAGTCAAAGTTGCTCTTCTATCAGCTTGAATCAGTCGGCCCATTCTCCTCTGACCTCTAGCATCAACAAGGCATTTTCGCCCACAGGACTGCCGCATACTGGATGTTTTTCCCTTTTCACACCATTCTTTGTAAACCCTAGAAATGGTTGTGCGTGAAAATCCCAGTAACTGAGCAGATTGTGAAATACTCAGACCGGCCCGTCTGGCACCAACAACCATGCCACGCTCATAATTGCTTAAATTACCTTTCTTTCCCATTCTGACATTCAGTTTGGAGTTCAGGAGATTGTCTTGACCAGGACCACACCCCTAAATGCATTGAAGCAACTGCCATGTGATTGGTTGATTAGATAATTGCATTAATGAGAAATTGAACAGGTGTTACTAATAATCCTTTAGGTGAGTGTATATATATATATATATATACATATATATGTATGTGTGTGTATGTATGTATGTATATGTATATATATGTATATGTATATGTATATATATATATATATATATATATATATATATATATATATATATATATATATATAAATATAGCTGCGAGCAGCTATGGAGGGCCAAAGCCGGCGGTACCACCACCCCGGTGCCTTTAGGTAACTAAAGGCACCGGGGTTGCGGTGCCACCGGCTTGGGCCCGTAATCGCTGCTCGCAGCTATATTTATTATTGTTCTTCAAGGGTTCGGGGGCTTTTGGGGCCTTTAACGTGCTCAAAAACTCATGAAACTTTGCACGCAGGTCAGAACCCGCGGCCATTAGGGCCGGGCTGAAGCTGGTACCCGGGCGTGGCAGGGGGGCTCAACAGCGCCCCCTAGAACACAATCTTAAATCTTGGACACATACAAGAACGTATTAGTATGAAACTCGGTACACATATAGATCTCATCGGGCCGAACAACTTTCGCACTCTAAGTTATTAGCTCTGCCCAACAGGAAGTCAGCTATTATGGGTTGTTTGAAAAACGCATGCTGTGGAATTTAATGTACTCCTCCGAGGGAATTGATCCGATCCACACCAAACTCGGTCAGCATGAAGTCAAGCCATTGAGGATGCTAAATTGCGGACGGATTTTTGATATCTCGAACGGTTTGGCCGTGGCGATGAAACGAATTTATAGCGAGAAAAGATAAACAGGAAGTGTGTTATAACTTCTGCATACATTAACTGATCTTGATGAAACTTCCGCAGTGTGTTCGTTGTAAGAGGCCGATCACATGGATGTGACTATTGTGAGTCAAAGTTATAGCGCCACCAACTGGCAGCAGGAAGTGTGTCACTTTCAAAATGCTTTGAAATCACCCTCTTATTTTTACCCGATTTGCTTCAAACTTTATGTGTATAATGTAAACACACGGCAGATGTAGACTTGTGAAAGGATTTTTGATATCTTTAATACTGTTGCCGTGGCAACGCTTCAAACTTTAATATTCTTTTTTGATGCTTTTGAGACTCTTAACATACTTGAAATTGGATGAAACTCGACAGACACATCACATTTATTAGCCAGTAGACATGTGCAAAGTTTCAGAAACGGGCGTGGTGAGGGGCTCAGTAGCGCCACCTTTAGTCATAAGTGGGGGGGTTAGTTTTATCAACAGCAACAAAACTTGGTATGTGTATTGTTCTCATCAAGACGGACAACTTTCTAATTGACATTAACTACCTCCGACCAACAGGAAGAGAGATATTTTGGTTTGAATGTGGATTTTCTGAAGAATTTTCTCTCCCTCTCTCTGTGTCTCTGTGTGTGAGAGGGGAGGGGGGAATTTGACTATTGCTTTTATATTGTTAATCAAGGTTTCAGGGGCTTTTGGGGTCCTTAACGTGCTCAAAAACTCTTGAAACTTTGCACACAAGTCAGAACCCCCTGCCATCAGGGACGGGCTGAAGCTGGTACCCGGGCGTGGCAGGGGGGCTCAACAGCGCCCCCTTGAACGGGGTCCCAAAACTTGGTCCATAGATCAAACACGCTTGCATTAATTAATATGAAACTTGGTACACATATAGATCTCATCGGGCCGAACAACTTTCCCCCGGTCAAGTTTTACGCCAGCCCAACAGGAAGTCGGCTATTATGGGTTGTTTGGAAAACGCTTGCTGTGGAATGCGAAGTACTCCTCCTAGAGAATTCATCCAATCCCCACCAAACTCGGTGTGCATGAAGTCAAGACATTGAGGATTCTAAATTGCGGACGAATTTTTGATATCTCGAACGGTTTGGCCGTGGCGAGGAAACGAATTTATGGCGAGAAAAGAGAAACACGAAGTGGTATAACTTCTGCATACATTAACTGATCTTGATGAAACTTCACCAGTGTGTTCGTGGTAAGAGGCCGATCAGATGGATGTAACTATTGTAAGTCAAAGTTATAGCGCCACCAACTGGCAGCAGGAAGTGTGTCACTTTCAAAATACTTTTGACAAAAGTGGGGGGGTTAGTTTTACCCACAGTTACAAAAATCAGTACGTACATTGGTCTCATCGAGCCGGACAACTTTCTAATATACAGTTATTAGCTTCGACCAATAGGAAGTCAGATATTTTGGTTTGAATGTGGATTAATTTGCAAATTCAGCCTCTGCTTTTTACCCACTCCTGCTAAGTGTTTTTTTTTTTTATTCACACCAAACTTTTTTAACACGATGAAAATACATTAAAGATGCTAAATTGTGAACGGATATTAAATATTTCAAACGGTTTTGACATGGCGAGGGATTAAAATAATGTCAAAAAAGGAATCAGAAAACATCTCATATCTTCTTAAAATTTAATTATACACCATTTATTTTTATAAAAAAATAATACAAATATCAGAACTAAACCGAAACAGAACTAGTTTTGGGTTTATTCAGTTTTTTTCAATTCAAGAATTATGTACAAGTTTAAAATCAGCCAGAATGCGCTATTTAGTAAAAGAAAAAGTCATACATAGGGCTATACTGCCCTCTTGTGTTCAAAATCAGGTAGGCCCATTGTATATTGTACTTATATATAAATATAATAGCGATGTGACTGAGAATTTTTTCCCACTGGTTAATCAATGTGTGACACCGCGGCGGGGGCTTTTAAATCGCTAACTTAAAGGGATACTCCACTTTAAATTGAAAATTCTGTCATCATATACTCACCCTCATGTTGTTTCAATCCTTTATTAATTTCTTTCTTCTGCTGAACAGAAAGGAAGATATTTAGAAGAATGTCAGTAACCAGACAGTTTCTGGTCTCATTGACTTCCATAGTATACATTTTTTTCCTACTATGGAAGTCAATGGGATCAGAAACTGTCTGGTTACTGACATTCTCCTAAATATCTTTCTTTCTGTTCAGCAGAAAAAAGAAATTCATAAAGGATTAAAACAACATGAGGGTGAGTATATGATGACAGAATTTTCATTTTAAAGTGGAGTATCCCTTTAAAAGCGAAAGTGAAATACGGACGTCCAGTAGGAATGAACTAAAAAACATTCACTCTGTTCTGCTCGTTCCTTGCTGTAGACGCGTTATTGCCCATGCAGCCGTGAGCATTTTAGTTTCATTTAAAAAATAGCGCCATTTCGGGGGTAGGATTGCTTGAATGTTTTTTTACAAAAGCACAATGTTGTGTTTTATTGCGAGTGTACATAAATATAAGTAAACACAGTGCAGTTTAAATGATGTCCTGTATGAACAAACCGACGGAGTAGCCTATGTTTTTATGTTTCCACTGTTCGATCACGCCCACGCCACACACACACACACACACACACACACACACACACACACACACACACACACACACACACACCACACACACACACACACACACACACACACACACACTGTGCATTCCAGCATTGCAATCTTGACATCGCAGCCGGTTCATTACAGCCGTAATAAAATATAATAATAAATATAAATAGTCAACCTATTTGCAGCAAATGATAGTAGATTTTAGATCAATATATTTGTTTTCCTTACAATTTTAATTAACACTAACTTTATTCTCATCTGAATTATAAATAATTTATTTCGGTATAGAATAATACTACCATTAAAAAAATACATTTTATTGTCTTTTTTAATCAATGGAGAATGTGTGACTTAAAAATAAACAGATTAGTGCTTGGTTTGAGGACAAGAAATGAAAACCAATGCAATATGATGAATGTCCAAAAACGTTCGCTCTTCTCTGCCCGTTCCTCGCCTCGCCATATATATATATATATATATATATATTTATTTTTTGTTACATATATATATAATGTATATATATGTTTTTTTTTGTTACATATATATATATATATATAAATATAGCTGCGAGCAGCGATGGAGGGCCCAAGCCGGTGACACCGCCACCCCGGTGGCTTTAGTGTAACTAAAGGCACCAGGGTGGCGGTGCCACCGGCTTGGGCCCGCAATCGCTGCTCGCAGCTATATTTATTATTGTTCTTCAAGGGTTCGGGGGCTTTTGGGGCCTTTAACGTGCTCAAAAACTCATGAAACTTTGCACGCAGGTCAGAACCCGCGGCCATTAGGGCCGGGCTGAAGCTGGTACCCGGGCGTGGCAGGGGGGCTCAACAGCGCCCCCTAGAACACAATCTTAAATCTTGGACACATACAAGAACGTATTAGTATGAAACTCGGTACACATATAGATCTCATCGGGCCGAACAACTTTCGCACTCTAAGTTATTAGCTCTGCCCAACAGGAAGTCAGCTATTATGGGTTGTTTGAAAAACGCATGCTGTGGAATTTAATGTACTCCTCCGAGGGAATTGATCCGATCCACACCAAACTCGGTCAGCATGAAGTCAAGCCATTGAGGATGCTAAATTGCGGACGGATTTTTGATATCTCGAACGGTTTGGCCGTGGCGATGAAACGAATTTATAGCGAGAAAAGATAAACAGGAAGTGTGTTATAACTTCTGCATACATTAACTGATCTTGATGAAACTTCCGCAGTGTGTTCGTTGTAAGAGGCCGATCACATGGATGTGACTATTGTGAGTCAAAGTTATAGCGCCACCAACTGGCAGCAGGAAGTGTGTCACTTTCAAAATGCTTTGAAATCACCCTCTTATTTTTACCCGATTTGCTTCAAACTTTATGTGTATAATGTAAACACACGGCAGATGTAGACTTGTGAAAGGATTTTTGATATCTTTAATACTGTTGCCGTGGCAACGCTTCAAACTTTAATATTCTTTTTTGATGCTTTTGAGACTCTTAACATACTTGAAATTGGATGAAACTCGACAGACACATCACATTTATTAGCCAGTAGACATGTGCAAAGTTTCAGAAACGGGCGTGGTGAGGGGCTCAGTAGCGCCACCTTTAGTCATAAGTGGGGGGGTTAGTTTTATCAACAGCAACAAAACTTGGTATGTGTATTGTTCTCATCAAGACGGACAACTTTCTAATTGACATTAACTACCTCCGACCAACAGGAAGAGAGATATTTTGGTTTGAATGTGGATTTTCTGAAGAATTTTCTCTCCCTCTCTCTGTGTCTCTGTGTGTGAGAGGGGAGGGGGGAATTTGACTATTGCTTTTATATTGTTAATCAAGGTTTCAGGGGCTTTTGGGGTCCTTAACGTGCTCAAAAACTCTTGAAACTTTGCACACAAGTCAGAACCCCCTGCCATCAGGGACGGGCTGAAGCTGGTACCCGGGCGTGGCAGGGGGGCTCAACAGCGCCCCCTTGAACGGGGTCCCAAAACTTGGTCCATAGATCAAACACGCTTGCATTAATTAATATGAAACTTGGTACACATATAGATCTCATCGGGCCGAACAACTTTCCCCCGGTCAAGTTTTACGCCAGCCCAACAGGAAGTCGGCTATTATGGGTTGTTTGGAAAACGCTTGCTGTGGAATGCGAAGTACTCCTCCTAGAGAATTCATCCAATCCCCACCAAACTCGGTGTGCATGAAGTCAAGACATTGAGGATTCTAAATTGCGGACGAATTTTTGATATCTCGAACGGTTTGGCCGTGGCGAGGAAACGAATTTATGGCGAGAAAAGAGAAACACGAAGTGGTATAACTTCTGCATACATTAACTGATCTTGATGAAACTTCACCAGTGTGTTCGTGGTAAGAGGCCGATCAGATGGATGTAACTATTGTAAGTCAAAGTTATAGCGCCACCAACTGGCAGCAGGAAGTGTGTCACTTTCAAAATACTTTTGACAAAAGTGGGGGGGTTAGTTTTACCCACAGTTACAAAAATCAGTACGTACATTGGTCTCATCGAGCCGGACAACTTTCTAATATACAGTTATTAGCTTCGACCAATAGGAAGTCAGATATTTTGGTTTGAATGTGGATTAATTTGCAAATTCAGCCTCTGCTTTTTACCCACTCCTGCTAAGTGTTTTTTTTTTTTATTCACACCAAACTTTTTTAACACGATGAAAATACATTAAAGATGCTAAATTGTGAACGGATATTAAATATTTCAAACGGTTTTGACATGGCGAGGGATTAAAATAATGTCAAAAAAGGAATCAGAAAACATCTCATATCTTCTTAAAATTTAATTATACACCATTTATTTTTATAAAAAAATAATACAAATATCAGAACTAAACCGAAACAGAACTAGTTTTGGGTTTATTCAGTTTTTTTCAATTCAAGAATTATGTACAAGTTTAAAATCAGCCAGAATGCGCTATTTAGTAAAAGAAAAAGTCATACATAGGGCTATACTGCCCTCTTGTGTTCAAAATCAGGTAGGCCCATTGTATATTGTACTTATATATAAATATAATAGCGATGTGACTGAGAATTTTTTCCCACTGGTTAATCAATGTGTGACACCGCGGCGGGGGCTTTTAAATCGCTAACTTAAAGGGATACTCCACTTTAAATTGAAAATTCTGTCATCATATACTCACCCTCATGTTGTTTCAATCCTTTATTAATTTCTTTCTTCTGCTGAACAGAAAGGAAGATATTTAGAAGAATGTCAGTAACCAGACAGTTTCTGGTCTCATTGACTTCCATAGTATACATTTTTTTCCTACTATGGAAGTCAATGGGATCAGAAACTGTCTGGTTACTGACATTCTCCTAAATATCTTTCTTTCTGTTCAGCAGAAAAAAGAAATTCATAAAGGATTAAAACAACATGAGGGTGAGTATATGATGACAGAATTTTCATTTTAAAGTGGAGTATCCCTTTAAAAGCGAAAGTGAAATACGGACGTCCAGTAGGAATGAACTAAAAAACATTCACTCTGTTCTGCTCGTTCCTTGCTGTAGACGCGTTATTGCCCATGCAGCCGTGAGCATTTTAGTTTCATTTAAAAAATAGCGCCATTTCGGGGGTAGGATTGCTTGAATGTTTTTTTACAAAAGCACAATGTTGTGTTTTATTGCGAGTGTACATAAATATAAGTAAACACAGTGCAGTTTAAATGATGTCCTGTATGAACAAACCGACGGAGTAGCCTATGTTTTTATGTTTCCACTGTTCGATCACGCCCACGCCACACACACACACACACACACACACACACACACACACACACACACACACACACACACACCCACACACACACACACACACACACACACACACACACTGTGCATTCCAGCATTGCAATCTTGACATCGCAGCCGGTTCATTACAGCCGTAATAAAATATAATAATAAATATAAATAGTCAACCTATTTGCAGCAAATGATAGTAGATTTTAGATCAATATATTTGTTTTCCTTACAATTTTAATTAACACTAACTTTATTCTCATCTGAATTATAAATAATTTATTTCGGTATAGAATAATACTACCATTAAAAAAATACATTTTATTGTCTTTTTTAATCAATGGAGAATGTGTGACTTAAAAATAAACAGATTAGTGCTTGGTTTGAGGACAAGAAATGAAAACCAATGCAATATGATGAATGTCCAAAAACGTTCGCTCTTCTCTGCCCGTTCCTCGCCTCGCCATATATATATATATATATATATATATATTTATTTTTTGTTACATATATATAATGTATATATATGTTTTTTTTTGTTACATATATATATATATATATAAATATAGCTGCGAGCAGCGATGGAGGGCCCAAGCCGGTGACACCGCCACCCCGGTGGCTTTAGTGTAACTAAAGGCACCAGGGTGGCGGTGCCACCGGCTTGGGCCCGCAATCGCTGCTCGCAGCTATATTTATTATTGTTCTTCAAGGGTTCGGGGGCTTTTGGGGCCTTTAACGTGCTCAAAAACTCATGAAACTTTGCACGCAGGTCAGAACCCGCGGCCATTAGGGCCGGGCTGAAGCTGGTACCCGGGCGTGGCAGGGGGGCTCAACAGCGCCCCCTAGAACACAATCTTAAATCTTGGACACATACAAGAACGTATTAGTATGAAACTCGGTACACATATAGATCTCATCGGGCCGAACAACTTTCGCACTCTAAGTTATTAGCTCTGCCCAACAGGAAGTCAGCTATTATGGGTTGTTTGAAAAACGCATGCTGTGGAATTTAATGTACTCCTCCTAGGGAATTGATCCGATCCACACCAAACTCGGTCAGCATGAAGTCAAGACATTGAGGATGCTAAATTGCGGACGGATTTTTGATATCTCGAACGGTTTGGCCAAGGCGATGAAACGAATTTATAGCGAGAAAAGATAAACAGGAAGTGTGTTATAACTTCTGCATACATTAACTGATCTTGATGAAACTTCCGCAGTGTGTTCGTTGTAAGAGGCCGATCACATGGATGTGACTATTGTGAGTCAAAGTTATAGCGCCACCAACTGGCAGCAGGAAGTGTGTCACTTTCAAAATGCTTTGAAATCACCCTCTTATTTTTACCCGATTTGCTTCAAACTTTATGTGTATAATGTAAACACACGGCAGATGTAGACTTGTGAAAGGATTTTTGATATCTTTAATACTGTTGCCGTGGCAACGCTTCAAACTTTAATATTCTTTTTTGATGCTTTTGAGACTCTTAACATACTTGAAATTGGATGAAACTCGACAGACACATCACATTTATTAGCCCGTAGACATGTGCAAAGTTTCAGAAACGGGCGTGGTGAGGGGCTCAGTAGCGCCACCTTTAGTCATAAGTGGGGGGGTTAGTTTTATCAACAGCAACAAAACTTGGTATGTGTATTGTTCTCATCAAGACGGACAACTTTCTAATTGACATTAACTACCTCCGACCAACAGGAAGAGAGATATTTTGGTTTGAATGTGGATTTTCTGAAGAATTTTCTCTCCCTCTCTCTGTGTCTCTGTGTGTGAGAGGGGAGGGGGGAATTTGACTATTGCTTTTATATTGTTAATCAAGGTTTCAGGGGCTTTTGGGGTCCTTAACGTGCTCAAAAACTCTTGAAACTTTGCACACAAGTCAGAACCCCCTGCCATCAGGGACGGGCTGAAGCTGGTACCCGGGCGTGGCAGGGGGGCTCAACAGCGCCCCCTTGAACGGGGTCCCAAAACTTGGTCCATAGATCAAACACGCTTGCATTAATTAATATGAAACTCGGTACACATATAGATCTCATCGGGCCGAACAACTTTCCCCCGGTCAAGTTTTACGCCAGCCCAACAGGAAGTCGGCTATTATGGGTTGTTTGGAAAACGCTTGCTGTGGAATGCGAAGTACTCCTCCTAGAGAATTCATCCAATCCCCACCAAACTCGGTGTGCATGAAGTCAAGACATTGAGGATTCTAAATTGCGGACGGATTTTTGATATCTCGAACGGTTTGGCCGTGGCGAGGAAACGAATTTATGGCGAGAAAAGAGAAACACGAAGTGGTATAACTTCTGCATACATTAACTGATCTTGATGAAACTTCACCAGTGTGTTCGTGGTAAGAGGCCGATCAGATGGATGTAACTATTGTAAGTCAAAGTTATAGCGCCACCAACTGGCAGCAGGAAGTGTGTCACTTTCAAAATACTTTTGACAAAAGTGGGGGGGTTAGTTTTACCCACAGTTACAAAAATCAGTACGTACATTGGTCTCATCGAGCCGGACAACTTTCTAATATACAGTTATTAGCTTCGACCAATAGGAAGTCAGATATTTTGGTTTGAATGTGGATTAATTTGCAAATTCAGCCTCTGCTTTTTACCCACTCCTGCTAAGTGTTTTTTTTTTTTTATTCACACCAAACTTTTTTAACACGATGAAAATACATTAAAGATGCTAAATTGTGAACGGATATTAAATATTTCAAACGGTTTTGACATGGCGAGGGATTAAAATAATGTCAAAAAAGGAATCAGAAAACATCTCATATCTTCTTAAAATTTAATTATACACCATTTATTTTTATATAAAATTATACAAATATCAGAACTAAACTGAAACAGAACTAGTTTTGGGTTTATTCAGTTTTTTTCAATTCAAGAATTATGTACAAGTTTAAAATCAGCCAGAATGCACTATTTAGTAAAAAAAAAAAGTCATACATAGGGCTATACTGCCCTCTTGTGTTCAAAATCAGGTAGGCCCATTGTATATTGTATTTATATATAAATATAATAGCGATGTGACTGAGAATTTTTTCCCACTGGTTAATCGATGTGTGACACCGCGGCGGGGGCTTTTAAATCGCTAACTTAAAGGGATACTCCACTTTAAATTGAAAATTCTGTCATCATATACTCACCCTCATGTTGTTTCAATCCTTTATTCATTTCTTTCTTCTGCTGAACAGAAAGGAAGATATTTAGAAGAATGTCAGTAACCAGACAGTTTCTGGTCTCATTGACTTCCATAGTATACATTTTTTTCCTACTATGGAAGTCAATGGGATCAGAAACTGTCTGGTTACTGACATTCTCCTAAATATCTTCCTTTCTGTTCAGCAGAAGAAAGAAATTCATAAAGGATTAAAACAACATGAGGGTGAGTATATGATGAGCGAAAGTGAAATACGGACGTCCAGTAGGAATGAACTAAAAAACATTCACTCTGTTCTGCTCATTCCTCGCTGTAGACGTGTTATTGCCCATGCAGCCGTGAGCATTTTAGTTTCATTTAAAAAATAGCGCCATTTCGGGGGTGGGATTGCTTGAATGTTTTTTTACAAAAGCACAATGTTGTGTTTTATTGCG
The DNA here is from genome assembly GCF_951802725.1 of Rutilus rutilus. NCBI lineage: Eukaryota > Metazoa > Chordata > Actinopteri > Cypriniformes > Leuciscidae > Rutilus > Rutilus rutilus. Next base: position 17,655,650 of record NC_140224.1, read on the forward strand.
AGTGTACATAAATATAAGTAAACACAGTGCAGTTTAAATGATGTCCTGTATGAACAAACCGACGGAGTAGCCTATGTTTTTATGTTTCCACTGTTCGATCGCGCCCACGCCTCACACACACACACACACACACACACACACACTGTGCATTCCAGCATTGCAATCTTGACATCGCAGCCGGTTCATTACAGCCGTAATAAAATATAATAATAAATATAAATAGTCAACCTATTTGCAGCAAATGATAGTAGATTTTAGATCAATATATTTGTTTTCCTTACAATTTTAATTAACACTAACTTTATTCTCATCTGAATTATAAATAATTTATTTCTGTATAAAATAATACTACCATTAAAAAATACATTTGATTGTCTTTTTTAATCAATGGAGAATGTGTGACTTAAAAATAAACAGATTAGTGCTTGGTTTGAAGACAAGAAATGAAAACCAATGCAATATGATGAATGTCCAAAAACGAATGTCCAAAAAAAAAAAAAAAAATAATATATATATATATATATATATATATATATTTATTTATTTATTTATTTATTTATTTTTTGTTACATATATAATGTATATATAATATTTTTTTTGTTACATATACATATATATATATATATATATATATATATATATAAATATAGCTGCGAGCAGCGATGGAGGGCCCAAGCCGGTGACACCGCCACCCCGGTGGCTTTAGTGTAACTAAAGGCACCAGGGTGGCGGTGCCACCGGCTTGGGCCCGCCATCGCTGCTCGCAGCTATATTTATTATTATTATTATTATTTTGTCAACCTTTCGGGCACTTTTGGGGCTCTTAACATGCTCGAAAACTCTTGAAATTTTGCACACACGTCAGAACCCGCGGCCATCAGGGCCGGACTGAAGCTGGTACCCGGGCGTGGCTGGGGGGCTCAACAGCGCCCCCTTGAACGGGGTTCTAAAACTTGATCCATATATCAAACACGCTCGCATGAATTAATATGAAACTCGGTACACATATAGATCTCATCGGGCCGAACAACTTTACCCCGGTCAAGTTTTACGCCAGCCCAACAGGAAGTCGGCTATTATGGGTTGTTTGGAAAACGCTTGCTGTGGAATGTGAAATACTCCTCCTAGAAAATTCACCGTGTCCCCGTCAAACTCGGTGTGCATGTAGTCAAGACTTTGAGGATGCTAAATTGCGGACGGATTTTTGATATCTCGAACGGTTTGGCTGTGGCGAGGAATCGAATTTATGGCGAGAAAAGAGAAACACGGAAGTGGAATAACTTCTGCATACATTAACTGATCTTGATGAAACTTCAGCAGTGTGTTCGTGGTAAGAGGCCGATCAGATGGATGTAGCTATTGTGAGTCAAAGTTATAGCGCCACCAACTGGCAGCAGGAAGTGTGTCACTTTCAACATGCTTTTGACAAAAGTGGGGGGGTTACTTTTAACTACAGTAAAGAAAAAATAGTTTGTATATTGTTCTCATCAAGCCGGACAACTTTCTAATTTACATTCAATAGCTCTGGCCATCAGGAAGTCAGATATTTTGGTCTGAATGTGAATTTTTTTGCAAAATCAGCCTCTGAATTTTTAGCCACTCCTCTTAAACTATTTATTTTATTCGTACCAAACTTTTTCAACATGATGAAACTACATTAAATATGCTAAATTGTGAATGGATAAAAAATATCTCAAACGGTTTTGCTATGGCGAGGGATTAAAGCAAAAATCTTCTAAAAATGTAATTACCATTTATTTCTATATAAAAGTATACAAATATCACAACTAAACCCATTTTATTCTGTTTTTGCAATTCAAGAAGAATGAAAAAGTTAAAAACAGGCTATTTAGTGCTATTTGGTTCAACAAAAAAGCAAACATAGGGCTATACTGCCCTCTTGTGTCCAAAAGGACATCAAAATAGTATATAAAACTTTTTACCAGGTAGGCCAATATTGTATTTAAATATACATTTATTAGGTATGTGTCTGAGGATATTTTCCCACCGGTTAATCGACGTGTGACACGAGTGGGTGCTTTTAAATCGCTAATATAATAGTGAAAGAAAAATAATGATAATGTTGCACACACAAATCACACACATGTGGGAAAGAATGATGCTTTTAAACAACACTAAACCGCCATTAGGTGTCGCCAGGCATCCATCTTAATAAGCGAGTCATTGATTCATTCGTTCAAACGATTCGTTTGAATGAGTCGATCATGATTAAGACAGATGTTTATGGATTGATCATTCAATCTTTGAGTCAACCGATTCGTTAAAAATGCTGAATCGTTCAGTTATGAGAAAACACGTGATGCGTGATGGTTCTGCCGTGATCTTTGTTTAACTATTTTCGCTGCTGAAACAGAACAAAAACAGTCAACATTGCATCTAAAATGTAAGTGACTTAATTGTAACTGTTTATTAACCTGTTGTATGAAATCTAGGGGTGGGAGAAAAAATTGATTCTTAGATGCATCGCGATGCGGACGTGGACGATTCTGAATCGATTCACAAATGTCAAAAAATCGATTCTCTAAAAAAAATATTTTTCTAATAACGTAATATTGACGGAAGGCAAAAGGCGGAACTCTAAGCGGACGTGCGTGCAGTCTGTGGCGCGCACATAACAGAGAAGTTTCTTCTGCTCACCAAGGCTGCATTTATTTGATTAAAAATACAAACAAAAACAGTAATATTGTAAAATAGTATTCCAATTTAAAACAGCTGCTTTCTATTTTAATATATTTTAAATTGTTATTTATTCCTGTGATCAAAGCTGAGTTTTCAGCATCATTACTCCAGTCGTCACTGTCACATGATCCTTCAGAAATTATTCTAATATGATGATTGATACTCAAGAAACATTCATTATTATTTTAAATGTCGAAAACAGTTGTGTACAGTCTTTGATGAATAGAAAGTTCAAAAGAACAGCATTTATCTGAAATCTAAAGCTTTTGTAACGTTAAACACTACCGCTCAAAAGTTTGTGGTTAGTAATAATTAAAATTTTATTTTTGGGGGAAAGAAATAAAATAAATCAGTACTTTTATTTATGAAGGATGAGTTAAACTGATCAACAGTTACAGTAAAGACATTTATAATGTTAAAAATATATATATTTGAAATATATGCTGTTCTTTTGAACTTTACATTCATCAAAGCATTTTGAAGAAAAAAAAATCTGTACACAACTGTTTTCAACATTGAAAATAATAATGAATATTTATTGAGCATCAATCATCATATTAGTATGATTTCTGAAGGATCATGTGACACTGAAGACTGGAGTAATGATGCTGAAAACTCAACTTTGATCACAGAAATGAATTACTATGTAAAATATTTTAAAATTGAAAACAGCTGTTTTAAATTGGAATAATATTTCACAATATTACTGTTTTTGTTTGTATTTTTAATCAATAAATGCAGCCTTGGTGAGCAGAAGAGACTTCTCCTAAAAACATAAAAAATCTTACTGACCCCAAACTTTTGAACAATAATATATATATTTATATATATATATATATATGTATGTGTGTGTATGTATGTATGTATATATATATAAATATAGCTGCGAGCAGCGATGGAGGGCCAAAGCCGGCGGTACCGCCACCCCGGTGCCTTTAGGTAACTAAAGGCACCGGGGTTGCGGTGCCACCGGCTTGGGCCCGTAATCGCTGCTCGCAGCTATATTTTGTTATTATTATTATTTTTTTTTTCTACTTCTCGGGCACTTTTGGGGTCCTTAACATGCTCGAAAACTCTTGAAACTTTGCACACGGGTCAGAACGTGCGGCCATCAGGGCCGGGCTGAAGCTGGTACCCGGGCGTGGCAGGGGGGCTCGACAGCGCCCCCTGGAATGGGATCCGAACACTTGTCCATAAATCAGACACGCTTACATGTAATAATATGAAACTCGGTACACATATGGATCTCATCGGGCCGAACAACTTTCGTGCTCTAAGTTTTACGCCAGCCCAACAGGAAGTCGGCTATTATGGGTTGTTTGGAAACGCATGCTGTGGAATTTAATGTACTCCTCCTAGGGAATTCATCCAATCGGCTCCAAACTCGGTCAGCATGAAGTCAAGACATTGAGGATGAAAAATTGCCAGGGGATTTTTGATATCTCGAACGGTTTGGCCGTGGCGAGGAAACGAATTTATGGCGAATAATGGAAATAGGAAGTGTGTTATAACTTCTGCATACATAAACTGATCTTGATGAAACTTCAACAGTGTGTTCGTTGTCAGAGGCCGATCACATGGATGTAACTATTGTGAGTCAAAGTTATAGCGCCACCAACTGGCAGCAGGAAGTGTGTCACTTTCAAAATGCTTTTGACAAAAGTGGGGGGGTTAGTTTTACCCACAGTTTTAAAAATCAGTACGTACATTGGTCTCATCGAGCCGGACAACTTTCTAATATACAGTTATTAGCTTCGACCAATAGGAAGTCAGATATTTTGGTTTGAATGTGGATTTATTTGCAAATTCAGCCTCTGCTTTTTACCCACTCCTGCTAAGCGTTTTTTTTTTATTCACACCAAACTTTTTTAACACGATGAAAATACATTAAAGATGCTAAATTGTGAACGGATATTAAATATTTCAAACGGTTTTGACATGGCGAGGGATTAAAATAATGTCAAAAAAGGAATCAGAAAACATCTCATATCTTCTTAAAATTTAATTATACACCATTTATTTTTATATTAAATTATACAAATATCAGAACTGAACCGAAACAGAACTAGTTTTGGGTTTATTCAGTTTTTTTCAATTCAAGAATTATGTACAAGTTTAAAATCAGCCAGAATGCGCTATTTAGTAAAAAAAAAAAAAAGTCATACATAGGGCTATACTGCCCTCTTGTGTTCAAAATCAGGTAGGCCCATTGTATATTGTATTTATATATAAATATAATAGCGATGTGACTGAGAATTTTTTCCCACTGGTTAATTGATGTGTGACACCGCGGCGGGGGCTTTTAAATCGCTAACTTAAAGGGATACTCCACTTTAAATGGAAAATTCTGTCATCATATACTCACCCTCATGTTGTTTCAATCCTTTATTAATTTCTTTCTTCTGCTGAACAGAAAGGAAGATATTTAGAAGAATGTCAGTAACCAGACAGTTTCTGGTCTCATTGACTTCCATAGTATACATTTTTTTCCTACTATGGAAGTCAATGGGATCAGAAACTGTCTGGTTACTGACATTCTCCTAAATATCTTCCTTTCTGTTCAGCAGAAGAAAGAAATTCATAAAGGATTAAAACAACATGAGGGTGAGAATATGGTGACAGAATTTTCATTTTAAAGTGGAGTATCCCTTTAAAAGCGAAAGTGAAATACGGTCGTCCAGTAGGAATGAACTAAAAAACATTCACTCTGTTCTGCTCGTTCCTCGCTGTAGACGCGTTATTGCCCATGCAGCCGTGAGCATTTTAGTTTCATTTAAAGGAGTCATAACCTGCAATTTTCACTTTTCCACGAGAATCAATGTATGTTATGATCGACTAACGATTATACACTGGCCGGGAAGCCGATATTTAAAAGTGAAGCGTTTCTTTACCTCAGGGTAAATAAACCAGCGCGCGTGCACGCCCACTCAAATACGAGATTTTGATTTCAGCTCCCTCTTGACGTCATGAGGTAGTAGGATATACCATATATGGACACCGCAGCAGGAAGCCCCCCCTTCCCCTCTCCCCCTCATATTCAGTTCAGTCGGGAAAGATGGAGAAACCGAGTGCACACCGGACTTGCTCTGTGGTTGATTGCCATAAAAAACATGTAAATGTGTTTTATCTCCCAAAATCGGACAAAACTATCAGGGACCAGTGGATGAAATTCATTTTTATTCATTTATAAAATTCATGAAATTTCATTTGATCTCGCGAGACAATAATGCCTTCAGAAATAAGGGTAAAAGTAGGTCTGTGTTTATTTTTTTTCCACTTTTCTTTTTTAGAAGGGCCTGAAAGACTATAATACAGCAGTAGGTATCCAATGTAATACTAGGTTATGACTCCTTTAAAAAATAGCGCCATTTCGGGGGTGGGATTGCTTGAATGTTTTTTTACAAAAGCACAATGTTGTGTTTTATTGCGAGTGTACATAAATATAAGTAAACACAGTGCAGTTTAAATGATGTCCTGTATGAACAAACCGACGGAGTAGCCTATGTTTTTATGTTTCCACTGTTCGATCGTGCCCACGCCTCACACACACTCTCACACACACACACACACACACACACACACACACACACACACACACACACACACACACACACACACACACACACACACACACACACACACACACACACACACACACACACTGTGCATTCCAGCATTGCAATCTTGACATCGCAGCCGGTTCATTACAGCCGTAATAAAATATAATAATAAATATAAATAGTCAACCTATTTGCAGCAAATGATAGTAGATTTTAGATCAATATATTTGTTTTCCTTACAATTTTAATTAACACTAACTTTATTCTCATCTGAATTATAAATAATTTATTTCTGTATAAAATAATACTACCATTAAAAAATACATTTGATTGTCTTTTTTAATCAATGGAGAATGTGTGACTTAAAAATAAACAGATTAGTGCTCGGTTTGAGGACAAGAAATGAAAACCAATGCAATATGATGAATGTCCAAAAACGTTCGCTCTTCTCTGCCGTTCCTCGCCTCGCCATATATATATATATATATTTATTTATTTATTTATTTTTTGTTACATATATATAATGTATATATTTTTTTTGTTACATTTTATATATATATATATATATATATATATATATATATATATATAAATATAGCTGCGAGCAGCGATGGAGGGCCCAAGGCGGTGACACCGCCACCCCGGTGGCTTTAGTGTAAATAAAGACACCAGGGTGGCGGTGCCACCGGCTTGGGCCCGCAATCGCTGCTCGCAGCTATATTTATTATTGTTGTTCAAGGGTTCGGGGGCTTTTGGGACCCTTAACAGACTCAAAAACTCATGAAACTTTGCACACAGGTCAGAACCCGCGGCCATTAGGGCCGGGCTGAAGCTGGTACCCGGGCGTGGCAGGGGGGCTCAACAGCGCCCCCTAGAACACAATCTTAAATCTTGGACACATACAAGAACGTATTAGTATGAAACTCGGTACACATATAGATCTCATCGGGCCGAACAACTTTTGCACTCTAAGTTATTAGCTCTGCCCAACAGGAAGTCAGGTATTATGGGTTGTTTGAAAAACGCATGCTCTGGAATTTAATGTACTCCTCCTAGGGAATTGATCCGATCCACACCAAACTCGGTCAGCATGAAGTCAAGACATTGAGGATGCTAAATTGCGGACGGATTTTTGATATCTCGAACGGTTTGGCCGTGGCGATGAAACGAATTTATAGCGAGAAAAGATAAACAGGAAGTGTGTTATTACTTCTGCATACATTAACTGATCTTGATGAAACTTCCGCAGTGTGTTCGTTGTAAGAGGCCGATCACATGGATGTGACTATTGTAAGACAAAGTTATAGCGCCACCAACTGGCAGCAGGAAGTGTTTCACTTTCAAAATGCTTTGAAATCACCCTCTTATTTTTACCCGATTTGCTTCAAACTTTATGTGTATAATGTAGACACACGGCAGATGTAGACCTGTGAAAGGTTTATTGATATCTTAAATACTGTTGCCGTGGCAACGCATCAAACTTTAATATTCTTTTCAGATGCTTTTGAGACTCTTAACATACTTGAAATTGGATGAAACTCGACAGACACATCACATTTATTAGCCGGTAGACATGTGCAAAGTTTCAGAAACGGGCGTGGTGAGGGGCTCAGTAGCGCCACCTTTAGTCAAAAATGGGGGCTTAGTTTTAAGTAGAGTCACAAAAATCGTTATGTATATTGTTCTCATCAAGCCGGACAACTTTCTAATTTATAGTCATAAGCTGTGACCAACAGGAAGTGAGATATTTTGGTTTGAATGTGATTTTTTGTAGAATTCTCTCCCTCTCTCTCTCTGCCTCTGCGTCTCTGTGTGTGTGAGGGGTGGGGGGATTTGTCTTTTGAGTGAGATTTGTTTAAAATTCCTGTTTTTCAAGGTTTCAGGGGCTTTTGGGGCCTTTAACGTGCTCGAAAACTCTTGAAACTTTGCACACAGGTCAGAACCCGCGGCCATCAGGGCCGGGCTGAAGCTGGTACCCGGGCGTGGCAGGGGGGCTCAACAGCGCCCCCTGGAACGGGATCCGAACACTTGTCCATAAATCAAACACACTTGCATGTAATGATATGAAACTCGGTACACATATAGATCACATCGGGCTGAACAACTTTCGTGCTCTAATTATTTACGCCAGCCCAACAGGAAGTCGGCAATTATGGGTTGTTTGGAGAACGCTTGCTGTGGAATGCGAAGTACTCCTCCTAGAGAATTCATCCAATCCCCACCAAACTCGGTGTGCATGAAGTCAAGACATTGAGGATTCTAAATTGCGGACGGATTTTTGATATCTCGAACGGTTTGGCCGTGGCGAGGAAACGAATTTATGGCGAGAAAAGAGAAACACGAAGTGGTATAACTTCTGCATACATTAACGGATCTTGATGAAACTTCACCAGTGTGTTCGTGGTAAGAGGCCGATCAGATGGATGTAACTATTGTGAGTCAAAGTTATAGCGCCACCAACTGGCAGCAAGAAGTGTGTCACTTTCAAAATGCTTTTGACAAAAGTGGGGGGGTTAGTTTTACCCACAG
>NC_140224.1:17669438-17709438 GCF_951802725.1 Rutilus rutilus
TTAACTCATTTTATTCTTTTTTTTTCAATTTAAGAATGAAGTTTAAGTTTAAAAACTGCCAGAATGGTTGTTTAGTCTAAACAATAAATAAATAAAGTCAAACATAGTGCTATACTGCCCTCTTGTGTTCAAAATCAGGTAGGCCTATTATATCTATATAAAAATATACTAGGTATGTGACGGTGAGAATATTTTACCACCGGTTAACTGAAGTGTGACACTGCTGGGGGCTTTTTAATCGCTAACTTAAAAACGAAAGTAAAATATGTTCGTCCGCACGGACATTGATAATGGTGCGGAGCAGAGCGAGCGTTTTCAATAAATTCCTATGGAAGGAGGAATGACCTAAGAAACGTTGACTCTGTTCTGCTCGTTCCTCGCTGAGGACGCGCACCATTATGAATGCCTGTGCAGCCGTGAGCATTTTAGTTTCATTTTCGGGGCGGATTGCTTGAATGTATTTAAAAAAAGCACAATGTTGTGTTTTATTGCTACTGTACAAAAATATAAGTTAACACTTTGCAGTTTGAATGATGTTCTGAACAAAATGACAGAGTATGTTTTTATGTGTCCACTGTTCAATCGCGCCCTCGTTTTAGTGATTCCCAAGTTATTTTTTCATTTAAGTTTTTTTCATTGTTCTAATCAGGTCAGGCAAGTAAAATGATCTGTCTTATCCCTTACATTTTTATATAATTACATAAATATATAATACACTACTGTTCAAAAATTTGGCGTCAGTAAGATTTTTAAGCTAAGTTTCTTCTGCTCACCAAGGCTGCATTTATTTGATTAAAAATACAAACAAAAACAGTAGTATTGTAAAATAGTATTCCAATTTAAAACAGCTGCTTTCTATTTTAATATATTTTAAACTGTTATTTATTCCTGTGATCAAAGCTGAGTTTTCAGCATCATTACTCCAGTCGTCACTGTCACATGATCCTTCAGAAATTATTCTAATATGATGATTGATGCTCAAGAAACATTCATTATTATTTTAAATGTCGAAAACAGTTATGTACAGTCTTTGATGAATAGAAAGTTCAAAAGAACAGCATTTATCTGAAATCTAAAGCTTTTGTAACATTAAACACTACCGTTCAGAAGTTTGGGGTCAGTAATAATTTTAATTTTATTTTTGGGGGAAATAAATAAATAAATCAATACTTTTATTCATCGAGAATGAGTTAAACTGATAAAAAGTTACAGTACAGACATTTATAATGTTAAAAAAAATTATATTTGAAATAAATGCTGTTCTTTTGAACTTTACATTCATCAACGCATTTTGAAAAAAAATCTGTACACAACTGTTTTCAACATTGAAAATAATAATTAATATTTATTGAGCATCAATCATCATATTAGAATGGTTTCTGAAGGATCATGTGACACTGAAGACGGGAGTAATGATGCTGAAAACTCAGCTTTGATCACATAAATTAATTACAGTGTAAAATATTTTAAAATAGAAAACAGCTGTTTTAAATTGGAATAATATTTCACAATATTACTGTTTTTGTTTGTATTTTTAATCAAATAAATGCAGCCTTGGTGAGCAGAAGAGACTTCTCCTAAAAACATTAAAAATCTTCCTTACCCCAAACTTTTGAACGGTATATATATATATATATATATATATATATATATATATATATATGTTTGTATAATATATATATATATATATATATATATATATATATATATATATATATATAAATATAGCTGCGAGCAGCGATGGAGGGCCAAAGCCGGCGGTACCGCCACCCCGGTGCCTTTAGGTAACTAAAGGCACCGGGGTTGCGGTGCCACCGGCTTGGGCCCGTAATCGCTGCTCGCAGCTATATTTATTATTATTATTATTTTTCTTACGACTATTCAGGCATTTTTGGGGCTCTTAACATGCTCAAAAACTCTTGAAACTTTGCACACGAGTCAGAACCCGCGGCCATCAGGGCCGGGCTGAAGCTGGTACCCGGGCGTGGCAGGGAGGCTCAACAGCGCCCCCTGGAACGGGGTCCGAAAACTTGGTCCATAAATCAAACACGCTTGCATGTAATAATATGAAACTCGGAACACATATAGATCTCATCGGGCCGCACAACTTTCATGCTCTAAGTTTTACGCCAGCCCAACAGGAAGTCGACTATTTAGGGTTGTTTGGAAATGCATGCTTAGGAATTTGAAACACTTCTCTTAGGGAATTCACCCGGTCAGCACCAAACTCGGTGTGCATGAAGTCAAGACATTGAGGATGAAAAATTGCCAGGGGATTTTTGATATCTCGAACGGTTTGGCTGTGGCGAGGAAACGAATTTATGGCGAATAATGGGACACAGGAAGTGTATTATAACTTCTGCATACATTGACTGATCTTGATAAAACTTCAGCAGAGTGTTCTTGCTCAGAGGCTGATCACATTGATGTGACTATTGTGAGTCAAAGTTATAGCGCCACCAACTGGCAGCAGGAAGTGTGTCACTTTCAAAATGCTTTGAAATCACCCTCTTATTTTAACCCGATTTGCTTCAAACTTTATGTGAATAATGTGGACACACGGCAGATGTAGACCTGTGAAAGGTTTATTGATATCTTAGATACTGTTGCCGTGGCAACGCATCAAACTTTAATATTCTTTTTTGATGCTTTTGAGACTCTTAACATACTTGAAATTGCATGAAACTCGACAGACACATCACATTTATTAGCCAGTAGACATGTGCAAAGTTTCAGAAACGGGCGTGGTGAGGGGCTCAGTAGCGCCACCTTTAGTCAAAAATGGGGGCTTAGTTTTACATAGAGTCACTAAACTCGCTATGTATATTGTTCTCATTAAACCGGACAACTTTCTAATTCACACTTATTAGCTGAGAGCAACAGGAAGTCAGATATTTTGGTTTGAATGTGATTTTTTGGAGAATTTTCTCTCTCTCTCTCTCTCTGTCTCTGTGTGTGTGAGGGGTGGGAGGGAATTTCCAATTGATTTCAGTGTGTTTCAAGGTTTCAGGGGCTTTTGGGGCCCTTAACGTGCTCGAAAACTCTTGAAACTTTGCACACAGGTCAGAACCTGCGGCCATCAGGGCCGGGCTGAAGCTGGTACCCGGGCGTGGCAGGGGGGCTCAACAGCGCCCCCTGGAACGGGATCCAAACACTTGTCCATAAATCAAACACACTTGCATGTAATGATATGAAACTCGGTACACATATAGATCACATCGGGCCGAACAACTTTCGTGCTCTAAGTTTTACGCCAGCCCAACAGGAAGTCGGCTATTATGGGTTGTTTGGAAAACGCTTGCTGTGGAATGTGAAATACTCCTCCTAGAAAATTCACCGTGTCCCCTTCAAACTCGGTGTGCATGTAGTCAAGACTTTGAGGATGCTAAATTGCGGACGGATTTTTGATATCTCGAACGGTTTGGCTGTGGCGAGGAATCGAATTTATGGCGAGAAAAGAGAAACACGGAAGTGGAATAACTTCTGCATACATTAACTGATCTTGATGAAACTTCAGCAGTGTGTTCGTGGTAAGAGGCCGATCAGATGGATGTAGCTATTGTGAGTCAAAGTTATAGCGCCACCAACTGGCAGCAGGAAGTGTGTCACTTTCAACATGCTTTAGACAAAAGTGGGGGGGTTAGTTTTAACTACAGTAAAGAAAAAATAGTTTTTATATTGTTCTCATCAAGCCGGACAACTTTCTAATTTACATTCAATAGCTCTGGCCATCAGGAAGTCAGATAATTTGGTCTGAATGTGAATTTTTTTGCAAAATCAGCCTCTGAATTTTTAGCCACTCCTCTTAAACTATTTATTTTATTCGTACCAAACTTTTTCAACATGATGAAACTACATTAAATATGCTAAGTTGTGAATGGATAATAAATATCTCAAACGGTTTTGCTATGGCGAGGGATTAATGTCCAAAAAGGAAACACTAAAAATCTTCTAAAAATTTAATTATATACCATTTATTTCTATATAAAAGTATACAAATATCACAACTAAACCCATTTTATTCTGTTTTTGCAATTCAAGAAGAATGAAAAAGTTAAAAACAGGCTATTTAGTGCTATTTGGTTCAACAAAAAAGCAAACATAGGGCTATACTGCCCTCTTGTGTCCAAAAGGACATCAAAATAGTATATAAAACTTTTTACCAGGTAGGCCAATATTGTATTTAAATATACATTTATTAGGTATGTGTCTGAGGATATTTTCCCACCGGTTAATCGACGTGTGACACGAGTGGGTGCTTTTAAATCGCTAATATAAAAGTGAAAGTAAAAAAACGGACGTCCGCACGGACATTGATAATGGTGCACGTTGGAAAGAATGATACTTTTAAACATAACACTAAACCGCCATTAGGTGTCGCCAGGCGACCATCTTAATGAGCGAGTCATTGATTCATTCGTTCAAACGATTCGTTCCAATGACTGAGTCATTCATGATTGAGACAGATGTTTATGGATTGACCATTGAATCTTTGAGTCAAGCGATTCGTTTCAAAATGCTGAATCATTCAGTAATGAGAAAACAAGTTGCTGTGATCTTTGTTTAACTATTTTCGCTGCTGAAACAGAACAAAAACAGTCAACATTGCATCTAAAATGTAAGTGACTTAATTGTAACTGTTTATTAACCTGTTGTATGAAATCTAGGGGTGGGAGAAAAAATTGATTCTTAGATGCATCGCGATGCGGACGTGGACGATTCTGAATCGATTCACAAATGTCAAAAAATCGATTCTCTAAAAAAATATTTTTCTAATAACGTAATATTGACGGAAGGCAAAAGGCGGAACTCTAAGCGGACGTGCGTGCAGTCTGTGGCGCGCACATAACAGAGAAGTTTCTTCTGCTCACCAAGGCTGCATTTATTTGATTAAAAATACAAACAAAAACAGTAATATTGTAAAATAGTATTCCAATTTAAAACAGCTGCTTTCTATTTTAATAAATTTTAAACTGTTATTTATTCCTGTGATCAAAGCTGAGTTTTCAGCATCATTACTCCAGTCGTCACTGTCACATGATCCTTCAGAAATTATTCTAATATGATGATTGATACTCAAGAAACATTCATTATTATTTTAAATGTCGAAAACAGTTGTGTACAGTCTTTGATGAATAGAAAGTTCAAAAGAACAGCATTTATCTGAAATCTAAAGCTTTTGTAACGTTAAACACTACCGCTCAAAAGTTTGTGGTTAGTAATAATTAAAATTTTATTTTTGGGGGACAGAAATAAAATAAATCAGTACTTTTATTTATGAAGGATGAGTTAAACTGATCAACAGTTACAGTAAAGACATTTATAATGTTAAAAATATATATATTTGAAATATATGCTGTTCTTTTGAACTTGACATTCATCAAAGCATTTTGAAAAAAAAAATCTGTACACAACTGTTTTCAACATTGAAAATAATAATGAATATTTATTGAGCATCAATCATCATATTAGTATGATTTCTGAAGGATCATGTGACACTGAAGACTGGAGTAATGATGCTGAAAACTCAACTTTGATCACAGAAATGAATTACTATGTAAAATATTTTAAAATTGAAAACAGCTGTTTTAAATTGGAATAATATTTCACAATATTACTGTTTTTGTTTGTATTTTTAATCAATAAATGCAGCCTTGGTGAGCAGAAGAGACTTCTCCTAAAAACATTAAAAATCTTACTGACCCCAAACTTTTGAACAATAAAATATATATATATATATATATATATATATATATATATATATATATATATATATATGTATGTGTGTGTATGTATGTATGTGTATATATATATATATATATATATATATATATATATATATATATATATATATATTAGGGGTGGCACGGTACATGAAAAAACATCCGAACCGTTCGGTTCGCTTGTCTCGGTTCGGTGCGCGTGTGCGTCGCGCGGTTTGCACGGTTCGACGCATGCGCAATGTAGCCTCGTGCCCGTGCTAATACAATGCTAAATCATAAATCAGACATATGTAGAATTACATTACAATGTCCAGCAATCGATTTATATAGTACACTGAGTTTACCTAGACATTTAATGAGATCTACTCCACTATATGTTGTTTTTTTCATGTGAATAAATAGGCTACATAGATCGACTGTTCCACGTAGCCTAATGGTCCAGTGGCAGAACTTGCCAAGCGTATCAAAGGTTCTGAGTTCTAATCTGCGCTCGTATATATTTTTTTCTTTATCAAAACCGATTATGTTTATCAGCGGTTGTATATCAAGCAGGGACCGATTTGTATGAATTTTGTTTTATTATTTAATCGGAACGAGTAGTCTTGAGTCTCCTCAATGGCTTGAAGCGCGCGTCCTAGTGATGAATGTGCGGCCGCTGCGGTGTGTGCGCGAGCCACGAGAACACTGTATCAGCACCACTGATCGCAACTGCAACGAGCACTTTGATCACTTGATTAAAAAAACACATTTCAGCGCTAAATTGCTTCTTATTTAACAAACGAATGAAACAAATACTTTGCTAGTTAACTGGAAATGTTTTATTTATTTGTATTGGTACACCCGTGCTGCAAGATAATATCAACCCTGGCAAAAAATGGTGGGGACATGTCCCGCCTATGATGACGAGACACGAGGATAAATTGACAAATAACGGTCCAACACAGCCCACGTAGCTCTACAGATGATGGACCTCCAGGGCCACTGAAAGTTTCCTCAGGGTGACTGCTCACTCATATTACTTCAGAATGGGAAATGAGAAGCTGCGTTTTGCAAACACACCCCATTTATGAAATAAATAAATAAATAATTAGATAATTCAGCTATATATCATATGCTGAAGTAAATTTTTGGAGTGTTAAAGATTAAAAGAAAAAACAACAACATGAACCGTACAGAACCGAAAACCGTGACCCTAAAACCGTGATACGAACCGAACCGTGGGTTTTGTGAACCGTGCCACCCCTAATATATATATATATATATATATAAATATAGCTGCGAGCAGCGATGGAGGGCCAAAGCCGGCGGTACCGCCACCCCGGTGCCTTTAGGTAACTAAAGGCACCGGGGTTGCGGTGCCACCGGCTTGGGCCCGTAATCGCTGCTCGCAGCTATATTTATTATTATTGTTCTTCAAGGGTTCGGGGGCTTTTGGGGCCTTTAACGTGCTCAAAAACTCATGAAACTTTGCACGCAGGTCAGAACCCGCGGCCATTAGGGCCGGGCTGAAGCTGGTACCCGGGCGTGGCAGGGGGGCTCGACAGCGCCCCCTAGAACACAATCTTAAATCTTGGACACATACAAGAATGTATTAGTATGAAACTCGGTACACATATAGATCTCATCGGGCCGAACAACTTTCTCACTCTAAGTTATTAGCTCTGCCCAACAGGAAGTCAGCTATTATGGGTTGTTTGAAAAACGCATGCTGTGGAATTTAATGTACTCCTCCTAGGGAATTGATCCGATCCACACCAAACTCGGTCAGCATGAAGTCAAGACATTGAGGCTGCTAAATTGCGGACGGATTTTTGATATCTCGAACGGTTTGGCCGTGGCGATGAAACGAATTTATAGCGAGAAAAGATAAACAGGAAGTGTGTTATAACTTCTGCATACATTAACTGATCTTGATGAAACTTCCGCAGTGTGTTCGTTGTAAGAGGCCGATCACATGGATGTGACTATTGTGAGTCAAAGTTATAGCGCCACCAACTGGCAGCAGGAAGTGTGTCACTTTCAAAATGCTTTGAAATCACCCTCTTATTTTTACCCGATTTGCTTCAAACTTTATGTGTATAATGTAGACACATGGCAGATGTAGAACTGTGAAAGGATTATTGATATCTTAGATACTGTTGCCGTGGCAACACATCAAACTTTAATGTTCTTTTCGGATGCGTTTGAGACTCTTAGCATGCTTGAAATTGGATGAAACTCGACAGACACATAACACTTATTAGCCAGAAGACATGTGCAAAGTTTCAGAAACGGGCGTGGTGAGGGGCTCAGTAGCGCCACCTTTAGTCATAAGTGGGGGGCTTAGTTTTATCAACAGCAACAAAACTTGGTATGTGTATTGTTCTCATCAAGACGGACAACTTTCTAATTTACATGAACTATCTCTGACAAACAGGAAGAGAGATATTTTGGTTTGAATGTGGATTTTCTGAAGAATTTTCTCTCCCTCTCTCTGTGTCTCTGTGTGTGTGAGGGGAGGGGGGGATTTGACTATTGCATTTATATTGTTAATCAAGGTTTCAGGGGCTTTTGGGGTCCTTAACGTGCTCAAAAACTCTTGAAACTTTGCACACAAGTCAGAACCCCCTGCCATCAGGGACGGGCTGAAGATGATACCCGGGCGTGGCAGGGGGGCTCAACAGCGCCCCCTTGAACGGGGTCCCAAAACTTGGTCCATAGATCAAACACGCTTGCATTAATTAATATGAAACTCGGTACACATATAGATCTCATCGGGCCGAACAACTTTCCCCCGGTCAAGTTTTACGCCAGCCCAACAGGAAGTCGGCTATTATGGGTTGTTTGGAAAATGCTTGCTGTGGAATGCGAAGTACTCCTCCTAGAGAATTCATCCAATCCCCACCAAACTCGGTGTGCATGAAGTCAAGACATTGAGGATTCTAAATTGCGGACGGATTTTTGATATCTCGGACGGTTTGGCCGTGGCGAGGAAACGAATTTATGGCGAGAAAAGAGAAACACGAAGTGGTATAACTTCTGCATACATTAACTGATCTTGATGAAACTTCACCAGTGTGTTCGTGGTAAGAGGCCGATCAGATGGATGTGACTATTGTGAGTCAAAGTTATAGCGCCACCAACTGGCAGCAGGAAGTGTGTCACTTTCAAAATGCTTTTGACAAAAGTGGGGGGGTTAGTTTTACCCACAGTTACAAAAATCAGTACGTACATTGGTCTCATCGAGCCGGACAACTTTCTAATATACAGTTATTAGCTTCGACCAATAGGAAGTCAGATATTTTGGTTTGAATGTGGATTTATTTGCAAATTCAGCCTCTGCTTTTTACCCACTCCTGCTAAGTGTTTTTTTTTTTATTCACACCAAACTTTTTTAACACGATGAAAATACATTAAAGATGCTAAATTGTGAACGGATATTAAATATTTCAAACGGTTTTGACATGGCGAGGGATTAAAATAATGTCAAAAAAGGAATCAGAAAACATCTCATATCTTCTTAAAATTTAATTATACACCATTTATTTTTATATAAAATTATACAAATATCAGAACTAAACCGAAACAGAACTAGTTTTGGGTTTATTCAGTTTTTTTTCAATTCAAGAATTATGTACAAGTTTAA
This sequence comes from Rutilus rutilus, assembly GCF_951802725.1. Lineage (NCBI taxonomy): Eukaryota > Metazoa > Chordata > Actinopteri > Cypriniformes > Leuciscidae > Rutilus > Rutilus rutilus. The sequence goes on from NC_140224.1 coordinate 17,678,787, forward strand.
AATCAGCCAGAATGCGCTATTTAGTAAAAAAAAAATCATACATAGGACTATACTGCCCTCTTGTGTTCAAAATCAGGTAGGCCCATTGTATATTGTATTTATATATAAATATAATAGCGATGTGACTGAGAATTTTTTCCCACTGGTTAATCGATGTGTGACACCGCGGCGGGGGCTTCTAAATCGCTAACTTAAAGGGATACTCCACTTTAAATTGAAAATTCTGTCATCATATACTCACCCTCATGTTGTTTCAATCCTTTATTAATTTCTTTCTTCTGCTGAACAGAAAGGAAGATATTTAGAAGAATGTCAGTAACCAGACAGTTTCTGGTCTCATTGACTTCCATAGTATACATTTTTTTCCTACTATGAAAGTCAATGGGATCAGAAACTGTCTGGTTACTGACATTCTCCTAAATATCTTCCTTTCTGTTCAGCAGAAGAAAGAAATTCATAAAGGATTAAAACAACATGAGGGTGAGTATATGATGAGCGAAAGTGAAATACGGACATCCAGTAGGAATGAACTAAAAAACATTCACTCTGTTCTGCTCATTCCTCGCTGTAGACGTGTTATTGCCCATGCAGCCGTGAGCATTTTAGTTTCATTTAAAAAATAGCGCCATTTCGGGGGTGGGATTGCTTGAATGTTTTTTTACCAAAGCACAATGTTGTGTTTTATTGCGAGTGTACATAAATATAAGTAAACACAGTGCAGTTTAAATGATGTCCTGTATGAACAAACCGACGGAGTAGCCTATGTTTTTATGTTTCCACTGTTCGATCGCGCCCACGCCTCACACACACACTGTGCATTCCAGCATTGCAATCTTGACATCGCAGCCGGTTCATTAAAGCCGTAATAAAATATAATAATAAATATAAATAGTCAACCTATTTGCAGCAAATGATAGTAGATTTTAGATCAATATATTTGTTTTCCTTACAATTTTAATTAACACTAACTTTATTCTCATCTGAATTATAAATAATTTATTTCTTTATAAAATAATACTACCATTAAAAAATACATTTGATTGTCTTTTTTAATCAATGGAGAATGTGTGACTTAAAAATAAACAGATTAGTGCTCGGTTTGAGGACAAGAAATGAAAACCAATGCAATATGATGAATGTCCAAAAACGTTCGCTCTTCTCTGCCCGTTCCTCGTCTCGCCATATATATATATATATATATATATATATTTATTTATTTTTTGTTACATATATATAATGTATATATATATTTTTTTGTTACATATATATATATATATATATATATATATATATATATATATATATATATATATATATAAATATAGCTGCGAGCAGCGATGGAGGGCCCAAGCCGGTGACACCGCCACCCCGGTGGCTTTAGTGTAACTAAAGGCACCAGGGTGGCGGTGCCACCGGCTTGGGCCCGCAATCGTTGCTCGCAGCTATATTTATTATTATTGTTGTTCAAGGGTTCGGGGGCTTTTGGGACCCTTAACAGACTCAAAAACTCATGAAACTTTGCACACAGGTCAGAACCCGCGGCCATTAGGGCCGGGCTGAAGCTGGTACCCGGGCGTGGCAGGGGGGCTCGACAGCGCCCCCTAGAACACAATCTTAAATCTTGGACACATACAAGAACGTATTAGTATGAAACTCGGTACGCATATAGATCTCATCGGGCCGAACAACTTTTGCACTCTAAGTTATTAGCTCTGCCCAACAGGAAGTCAGCTATTATGGGTTGTTTGAAAAACGCATGCTCTGGAATTTAATGTACTCCTCCTAGGGAATTGATCCGATCCACACCAAACTCGGTCAGCATGAAGTCAAGACATTGAGGATGCTAAATTGCGGACGGATTTTTGATATCTCGAACGGTTTGGCCGTGGCGATGAAACGAATTTATAGCGAGAAAAGATAAACAGGAAGTGTGTTATAACTTCTGCATACATTAACTGATCTTGATGAAACTTCCGCAGTGTGTTCGTTGTAAGAGGCCGATCACATGGATGTGACTATTGTAAGACAAAGTTATAGCGCCACCAACTGGCAGCAGGAAGTGTTTCACTTTCAAAATGCTTTGAAATCACCCTCTTATTTTTACCCGATTTGCTTCAAACTTTATGTGTATAATGTAGACACACGGCAGATGTAGACCTGTGAAAGGTTTATTGATATCTTAAATACTGTTGCCGTGGCAACGCATCAAACTTTAATATTCTTTTCAGATGCTTTTGAGACTCTTAACATACTTGAAATTGGATGAAACTCGACAGACACATCACATTTATTAGCCGGTAGACATGTGCAAAGTTTCAGAAACGGGCGTGGTGAGGGGCTCAGTAGCGCCACCTTTAGTCAAAAATGGGGGCTTAGTTTTAAGTAGAGTCACAAAAATCGTTATGTATATTGTTCTCATCAAGCCGGACAACTTTCTAATTTATAGTCATAAGCTGTGACCAACAGGAAGTGAGATATTTTGGTTTGAATGTGATTTTTTGTAGAATTCTCTCCCTCTCTCTCTCTCTGCCTCTGCGTCTCTGTGTGTGTGAGGGGTGGGGGGATTTGTCTTTTGAGTGAGATTTGTTTAAAATTCCTGTTTTTCAAGGTTTCAGGGGCTTTTGGGGCCTTTAACGTGCTCGAAAACTCTTGAAACTTTGCACACAGGTCAGAACCCTCGGCCATCAGGGCCGGGCTGAAGCTGGTACCCGGGCGTGGCAGGGGGGCTCAACAGCGCCCCCTGGAACGGAATCCGAACACTTGTCCATAAATCAAACTCACTTGCATGTAATGATATGAAACTCGGTACACATATAGATCACATCGGGCTGAACAACTTTCGTGCTCTAAGTTTTACGCCAGCCCAACAGGAAGTCGGCAATTATGGGTTGTTTGGAGAACGCTTGCTGTGGAATGCGAAGTACTCCTCCTAGAGAATTCATCCAATCCCCACCAAACTCGGTGTGCATGAAGTCAAGACATTGAGGATTCTAAATTGCGGACGGATTTTTGATATCTCGAACGGTTTGGCCGTGGCGAGGAAACGAATTTATGGCGAGAAAAGAGAAACACGAAGTGGTATAACTTCTGCATACATTAACGGATCTTGATGAAACTTCACCAGTGTGTTCGTGGTAAGAGGCTGATCAGATGGATGTAACTATTGTGAGTCAAAGTTATAGCGCCACCAACTGGCAGCAGGAAGTGTGTCACTTTCAAAATGCTTTTGACAAAAGTGGGGGGGTTAGTTTTACCCACAGTTTTAAAAATCAGTACGTACATTGGTCTCATCGAGCCGGACAACTTTCTAATATACAGTTATTAGCTTCGACCAATAGGAAGTCAGATATTTTGGTTTGAATGTGGATTTATTTGCAAATTCAGCCTCTGCTTTTTACCCACTCCTGCTAAGTGTTTTTTTTTTTTATTCACACCAAACTTTTTTAACACGATGAAAATACATTAAAGATGCTAAATTGTGAACGGATATTAAATATTTCAAACGGTTTTGACATGGCGAGGGATTAAAATAATGTCAAAAAAGGAATCAGAAAACATCTCATATATTCTTAAAATTTAATTATACACCATTTATTTTTATATAAAATTATACAAATATTAGAACTAAACCTATTTTATTCTGTTTTTGCAATTCAAAAAGTATGAAAAAGTTAAAAACAGGCTATTTAGTGCTATTTGTTTCAACAAAAAGGCAAACATAGGGCTATACTGCCCTCTTGTGTCCAAAAGGATATCAAAATAGTATATAAAACGTTTTACTAGGTAGGCCTATTGTATTTAAATATAAATTTATTAGGTATATGACTGTGAGGATATTTTCCCATCGGTTAAGCGACGTGTGACACGAGCGGGTGCTTTTAAATCGCTAATATAAAAGTGAAAGTAAAAAAACGGACGTCCGCACGGACATTGATAATGGTGCACGTTGGAAAGAATGATACTTTTAAACATAACACTAAACCGCCATTAGGTGTCGCCAGGCGACCATCTTAATGAGCGAGTCATTGATTCATTCGTTCAAACGATTCATTCCAATGACTGAGTCATTCATGATTGAGACAGATGTTTATGGATTGACCATTGAATCTTTGAGTCAAGCGATTCGTTTCAAAATGCTGAATCATTCAGTAATGAGAAAACAAGTTGCTGTGATCTTTGTTTAACTATTTTTGCTGCTGAAACAGAACAAAAACAGTCAATATTGCATCTAAAATGTAAGTGACTTAATTGTAACTGTTTATTAACCTGTTGTATGAAATCAATGTCACAGTTTCAATCGTGATTGTATTCAGGAAATAGTTGCCTACTCGTCAAGTGAGGTTGCTTAACTCTATCATATGTTATAAAATATATAAAAACTCCATATTTGTAATTTTTATAGTCAGTATGTTGTTAACTGGGTTGCTTTTTTGTGTGCTGCGCTCATTTGTTTACAATTCTCCTGGAGAAGCAGCATGAGCCTCAGCAGTGCAACCTTGTTACCATTGATCAGTAATACATTTATTATTAACTGCTGATTGCAACTTAAAATGAATGTAATGAAATTAGAATAATCTCTCGTTTTAGTGATTCCCAAGTTATTTTTTTGTTATTGACGTTCTAATCAGGCTATACTTTGGTCGGGCAAGTAAAATTCTCTTTCAGGTAGGCCTATTGTATTTATATATAAATATATTAGGGATGTGACTGTGATACAATTTTCCCACCGGTTAATCGACATGTGACACCGCTGAGGGCTTTTAAATCGCTAACTATAGTATACTATATACTAGTAAAATACAGACGTCCGCACAGACATTGATAATGGTGCGGAGTAGAGCGAGCATTTTCAATGTATTCCTATGGATGTAGGAATTAACTAAAACATTTTATTTATGTTTTTGTGTCCACTGTTCAACCGCAACCGCGTCACACACACATTCCAGAATTGCAATCTTGACATTCATTATAGCCCTAATACAATATAATAATAAAAATAGTCAACCTAACATAAACGAATTACACTGCTCTGTTTAAATAGTCAGTAGTACAATCTGTACCATTCACAGTAAGCAGAGCTCCACTGTGATGTTTCCAAGCACATTTTTGCGCTCGTGAAGAGGATGATTTTTTCCATCGATATTGGAACACGAGTGAAGTACAAAGCCTATAATAAAGAATAGTTTAGCATCCAAATACATCGCAAAAATTGAAACATTTTGATTCTAATGAGAGGGTTACGTGAGACCAACACTGCTTACTTTCGTTTTTATTTTTACATTCAATTTAAAGGATTTGTTGTGGAATATTTTGAGTGTATCATAAAATCAGAATAAGGTAAGACAAGTAATATTTTCTGTCTTATATATATATATATATATATATATATATATATATATATATATATATATATATATATGTGTGTGTGTGTGTGTGTGTATATATATATATATATAGATATATAGATATAGATATAGATATAGATAGATAGATATTTATATACACACACACATATATATATATATATATATATATGTGTGTGTGTGTGTGTATGTATATATATATATATATATATATATGTGTGTGTGTGTGTGTATGTATATATATATATATATATATATATATATATAAATATAGCTGCTCGCAGCGATGGAGGGCCAAAGCCGGTGGCACCGCCATCCCCGGTGCCTTTAGGTAACTAAAGGCACCGGGGTTGCGGTGCCACCGGCTTGGGCCCGTAATCGCTGCTCGCAGCTATATTTATTATTATTGTTCTTCAAGGGTTCGGGGGCTTTTGGGGCCTTTAACGTGCTCAAAAACTCATGAAACTTTGCACGCAGGTCAGAACCCGCGGCCATTAGGGCCGGGCTGAAGCTGGTACCCGGGCGTGGCAGGGGGGCTCAACAGCGCCCCCTAGAACACAATCTTAAATCTTGGACACATACAAGAACGTATTAGTATGAAACTCGGTACACATATAGATCTCATCGGGCCGAACAACTTTCGCACTCTAAGTTATTAGCTCTGCCCAACAGGAAGTCAGCTATTATGGGTTGTTTGAAAAACGCATGCTGTGGAATTTAATGTACTCCTCCTAGGGAATTGATCCGATCCACACCAAACTCGGTCAGCATGAAGTCAAGACATTGAGGATGCTAAATTGCGGACGGATTTTTGATATCTCGAACGGTTTGGCCGTGGCGATGAAACGAATTTATAGCGAGAAAAGATAAACAGGAAGTGTGTTATAACTTCTGCATACATTAACTGATCTTGATAAAACTTCAGCAGTGTGTTCGTGGTCAGAGGCCGATCACATTGATGTGACTATTGTGAGTCAAAGTTATAGCGCCACCAACTGGCAGCAGGAAGTGTGTCACTTTCAAAATGCTTTGAAATCACCCTCTTATTTTTACCCGATTTGCTTCAAACTTTATGTGTATAATGTAGACACACGGCAGATGTAGACCTGTGAAAGGTTTATTGATATCTTAAATACTGTTGCCGTGGCAACGCATCAAACTTTAATATTCTTTTCAGATGCTTTTGAAACTCTTAACATACTTGAAATTGGATGAAACTCGACAGACACATCACATTTATTAGCCGGTAGACATGTGCAAAGTTTCAGAAACGGGCGTGGTGAGGGGCTCAGTAGCGCCACCTTTAGTCATAAATGGGGCGGTTAGTTTTATCAACAGCAACAAAACTTGGTATGTGTATTGTTCTCATCAAGACGGACAACTTTCTAATTGACATTAACCATCTCCGACCAACAGGAAGAGAGATATTTTGGTTTGAATGTGGATTTTCTGAAGAATTTTCTCTCCCTCTCTCTGTGTCTCTGTGTGTGTGAGGGGAGGGGGGGATTTGACTCTTGCTTTTATATTGTTAATCAAGGTTTCAGGGGCTTTTGGGGTCCTTAACGTGCTCAAAAACTCTTGAAACTTTGCACACAGGTCAAAACCCACGGCCATCAGGGCCGGGCTGAAGCTGGTACCCGGGCGTGGCTGGGGGGCTCAACAGCGCCCCCTTGAACGGGGTTCTAAAACTTGATCCATATATCAAACACGCTCGCATGAATTAATATGAAACTCGGTACACATATAGATCTCATCGGGCCGAACAACTTTACCCCGGTCAAGTTTTACGCCAGCCCAACAGGAAGTCGGCTATTATGGGTTGTTTGGAAAACGCTTGCTGTGGAATGTGAAATACTCCTCCTAGAAAATTCACCGTGTCCCCTTCAAACTCGGTGTGCATGTAGTCAAGACTTTGAGGATGCTAAATTGCGGACGGATTTTTGATATCTCGAACGGTTTGGCTGTGGCGAGGAATCGAATTTATGGCGAGAAAAGAGAAACACGGAAGTGGAATAACTTCTGCATACATTAACTGATCTTGATGAAACTTCAGCAGTGTGTTCGTGGTAAGAGGCCGATCAGATGGATGTAGCTATTGTGAGTCAAAGTTATAGCGCCACCAACTGGCAGCAGGAAGTGTGTCACTTTCAACATGCTTTAGACAAAAGTGGGGGGGTTAGTTTTAACTACAGTAAAGAAAAAATAGTTTTTATATTGTTCTCATCAAGCCGGACAACTTTCTAGTTTACATTCAATAGCTCTGGCCATCAGGAAGTCAGATATTTTGGTCTGAATGTGATTTTTTTTGCAAAATCAGCCTCTGAATTTTTAGCCACTCCTCTTAAACTATTTATTTTATTCGTACCAAACTTTTTCAACATGATGAAACTACATTAAATATGCTAAGTTGTGAATGGATAATAAATATCTCAAACGGTTTTGCTATGGCGAGGGATTAATGTCCAAAAAGGAAACACTAAAAATCTTCTAAAAATGTAATTATATACCATTTATTTCTATATAAAAGTATACAAATATCACAACTAAACCCATTTTATTCTGTTTTTGCAATTCAAGAAGAATGAAAAAGTTAAAAACAGGCTATTTAGTGCTATTTGGTTCAACAAAAAAGCAAACATAGGGCTATACTGCCCTCTTGTGTCCAAAAGGACATCAAAATAGTATATAAAACTTTTTACCAGGTAGGCCAATATTGTATTTAAATATACATTTATTTTCAAAATTTATTTTAGTTTCAAAATGCTGAATCATTCAGTAATGAGAAAACAAGTTGCTGTGATCTTTGTTTAACTATTTTTGCTGCTGAAACAGAACAAAAACAGTCAATATTGCATCTAAAATGTAAGTGACTTAATTGTAACTGTTTATTAACCTGTTGTATGAAATCAATGTCACAGTTTCAATCGTGATTGTATTCAGGAAATAGTTGCCTACTCGTCAAGTGAGGTTGCTTAACTCTATCATATGTTATAAAATATATAAAAACTCCATATTTGTCATTTTTATAGTCAGTATGTTGTTAACTGGGTTGCTTTTTTGTGTGCTGCGCTCATTTGTTTACAATTCTCCTGGAAAAGCAGCATGAGCCTCAGCAGTGCAACCCTGTTACCATTGATCAGTAATACATTTATTATTAACTGATGATTGCAACTTAAAATGAATGTAATGAAATTAGAATAATCTCTCGTTTTAGTGATTCCCAAGTTATTTTTTTGTTATTGACGTTCTAATCAGGCTATACTCTGGTCGGGCAAGTAAAATTCTCTTTCAGGCAGGCCTATTGTATTTATATATAAATATATTAGGGATGTGACTGTGATAACATTTTCCCACCGGTTAATCGACGTGTGACACCACTGAGCGCTTTTAAATCGCTAACTATAGTATACTATATACTAGTAAAATACAGACGTCCGCACAGACATTGATAATGGTGCGGAGTAGAGCGAGCATTTTCAATTTATTCCTATGGATGTAGGAATGAACTAAAACATTTTATTTATGTTTTTGTGTCCACTGTTCAACCGCAACCGCGTCACACACACACACACATTCCAGAATTGCAATCTTGACATCACAGCCTGTTCATTATAGCCCTAATACAATATAATAATAAAAATAGTCAACCTAACATAAACGAATTACACTGCTCTGTTTAAATAGTCAGTAGTACAATCTGTACCATTCACAGTAAGCAGAGCTCCACTGTGATGTTTCCAAGAACATTTTTGCGCGTGTGAAGAGGATGATTTTTTCCATCGATATTGGAACACGAGTGAAGTACAAAGCCTATAATAAAGAATAGTTTAGCATCCAAATACATCGCAAATATTGAAACATTTTGATTCTAATGAGAGGGTTACGTGAGACCAACACTGCTTACTTTCGTTTTTATTTTTACATTAAATTTAAAGGATTTGTTGTGGAATATTTTGGGTGTATCATAAAATCAGAATAAGGTAAGACAAGTAAAATTTTCTGTCTTATATTTATATATATATATATATATATATATATATATATATATATATATATATATATATATATATATATATATATATATATAAATATATATATATATATATATGTGTGTGTGTGTGTGTGTGTGTGTATATATATATATATATATATAAATATAGCTGCGAGCAGCGATGGAGGGCCAAAGCCGGTGGCACCGCCATCCCCGGTGCCTTTAGGTAACTAAAGGCACCGGGGTGGCGGTGCCACCGGCTTGGGCCCGCAATCGCTGCTCGCAGCTATATTTATATATATATATATATATATACACACACACACACACACACACACATATATATATATATATATATTTATATATATATATATATATATATATATATATATATATTTATTATTATTATTATTATTGTTCAAGGGTTCGGGGGCTTTTGGGGCCTTTAACGTGCTCAAAAACTCATGAAACTTTGCACACAGGTCAGAAGCTGCGGCCATTAGGGCCGGGCTGAAGATGGTACCTGGGCGTGGCAGGGGGGCTCGACAGCGCCCCCTTGAATGGGGTCCGAGTGCGGTCCGAAAACTTGGTCCATATACCAAACACTCTTGCATGAATTAATATGAAACTCGGTACACATATAGATCTTATTGGGCTGAACAACTTTCGTGCTCTAAGTTTTACGCCAGCCCAACAGGAAGTCGGCTATTATGGGTTGTTTGGAAAACGCATGCTGTGGAATTTGATGTACTCCTCCTAGGAAATGCATCCATTCGCCTCCAAACTCGGTGTGCATGAAGTCAAGACATTGAGGATGATAAATTGCGGACGGATTTTTGATATCTCGAACGGTTTGGCCGAGGCGAGGAAACGAATTTATGGCGAATAATGGGACACAGGAAGTGTATTATAACTTCTGCATACATTGACTGATCTTGATAAAACTTCAGCAGTGTGTTCGTGGTCAGAGGCCGATCACATTGATGTGACTATTGTGAGTCAAAGTTATAGCGCCACCAACTGGCAGCAGGAAGTGTGTCACTTTCAAAATGCTTTGAAATCACCCTCTTATTTTTACCCGATTTGCTTCAAACTTTATGTGTATAATGTAAACACACGGCAGATGTAGACCTGTGAAAGGATTTTTGATATCTTTAATACTGTTGCCATGGCAACGCTTCAAACTTTAATATTCTTTTTTGATGCTTTTGAGACTCTTAACATACTTGAAATTGCATGAAACTCGACAGACACATCACATTTATTTGCACGTAGACATGTGCAAAGTTTCAGAAACGGGTGTGGTGAGGGGCTCAGTAGCGCCACCTTTAGTCATAAGTGGGGCGGTTAGTTTTATCAACAGTAACAAAACTTGGTATGTGTATTGTTCTCATCAAGACGGACAACTTTCTAATTGACATTAACCATCTCCGACCAACAGGAAGAGAGATATTTTGGTTTGAATGTGGATTTTCTGAAGAATTTTCTCTCCCTCTCTCTGTGTCTCTGTGTGTGTGAGGGGAGGGGGGGATTTGACTATTGCTTTTATATTGTTAATCAAGGTTTCAGGGGCTTTTGGGGTCCTTAACATGCTCAAAAACTCTTGAAACTTTGCACACAGGTCAGAACCCACGGCCATCAGGGCCGGGCTGAAGCTGGTACCCGGGCGTGGCTGGGGGGCTCAACAGCGCCCCCTTGAACGGGGTTCTAAAACTTGGTCCATATATCAAACACGCTTGCATGAATTAATATGAAACTCGGTACACATATAGATCTCATCGTGCCGAACAACTTTCCCCTGGTCAAGTTTTACGCCAGCCCAACAGGAAGTCGGCTATTATGGGTTGTTTGGAAAACACTTGCTGTGGAATGTGAAATACTCCTCCTAGAAAATTCACCGTGTCCCCTCCAAACTCGGTGTGCATGTAGTCAAGACTTTGAGGATGCTAAATTGCGGACGGATTTTTGATATCTCGAACGGTTTGGCCATGGCGAGGAATCGAATTTATGGCGAGAAAAGAGAAACACGAAGTGGAATAACTTCTGCATACATTAACTGATCTTGATGAAACTTCAGCAGTGTGTTCGTGGTAAGAGGCCGATCAGATGGATGTAACTATTGTGATTCAAAGTTATAGCGCCACCAACTGGCAGCAGGAAGTGTGTCACTTTCAACATGCTTTTGACAAAAGCGGGGGGGTTAGTTTTAACTCCAGTAAAAAAAACTCAGTTCATATATTGATCTCATCGACCCGGACAACTTTCTAATTTAAAGTCATTAGCTCTGACCATCAGGAAGTCAGATATTTTGGTCTGAATGTGGATTTTTTTGCAAAATCAGCCTCTGAATTTTTAGCCACCTTTATCTAAGTGGTTATTTTATTCCCACCAAACTTTTTCAACATGATAAAAATATATTACTGATGCTAAATTGTGAACGGATAATAAATATCTCAAACGGTTTTGCTATGGCGAGGGATTAAAGTAATGTCAAAAAAGTAAACACTAAAAGGCTCATATATTCTAAAAATGTAATTATACACCATTTATTACTACATAAAAGTATACAAATATCAGAACTTAACTCATTTTATTCTTTTTTTTTTCAATTTAAGAATGAAGTTTCAGTTTAAAAACTGCCAGAATGGTTGTTTAGTCTAAACAATAAATAAATAAAGTCAAACATAGTGCTATACTGCCCTCTTGTGTTCAAAATCAGGTAGGCCTATTATATCTATATAAAAATATACTAGGTATGTGACGGTGAGAATATTTTACCACCGGTTAACTGACGTGTGACACTGCTGGGGGCTTTTTAATCGCTAACTTAAAAACGAAAGTAAAATATGTTCGTCCGCACGGACATTGATAATGGTGCGGAGCAGAGCGAGCGTTTTCAATAAATTCCTATGGAAGGAGGAATGACCTAAGAAACGTTGACTCTGTTCTGCTCGTTCCTCGCTGAGGACGCGCACCATTATGAATGCCTGTGCAGCCGTGAGCATTTTAGTTTCATTTTCGGGGCGGATTGCTTGAATGTATTTAAAAAAAGCACAATGTTGTGTTTTATTGCTACTGTACAAAAATATAAGTTAACACTTTGCAGTTTGAATGATGTTCTGCACAAAATGACAGAGTATGTTTTTATGTGTCCACTGTTCAATCGCGCCCTCGTTTTAGTGATTCCCAAGTTATTTTTTCATTTAAGTTTTTTTCATTGTTCTAATCAGGTCAGGCAAGTAAAATGATCTGTCTTATCCCTTACATTTTTATATGATTATATAAATATATAATACACTACTGTTCAAAAATTTGGCGTCAGTAAGATTTTTAAGCTAAGTTTCTTCTACTCACCAAGGCTGCATTTATTTGATTAAAAATACAAACAAAAACAGTAATATTGTAAAATAGTATTCCAATTTAAAACAGCTGCTTTCTATTTTAATATATTTTAAACTGTTATTTATTCCTGTGATCAAAGCTGAGTTTTCAGCATCATTATTCCAGTCGTCACTGTCACATGATCCTTCAGAAATTATTCGAATATGATGATTGATGCTCAAGAAACATTCATTATTATTTTAAATGTCGAAAACAGTTATGTACAGTCTTTGATGAATAGAAAGTTCAAAAGAACAGCATTTATCTGAAATCTAAAGCTTTTGTAACATTAAACACTACCGTTCAGAAGTTTGGGGTCAGTAATAATTTTAATTTTATTTTTGGGGGAAATAAATAAATAAATCAATACTTTTATTCATCGAGAATGAGTTAAACTGATAAAAAGTTACAGTACAGACATTTATAATGTTAAAAAAAATTATATTTGAAATAAATGCTGTTCTTTTGAACTTTACATTCATCAACGCATTTTGAAAAAAAATCTGTACACAACTGTTTTCAACATTGAAAATAATAATTAATATTTATTGACCATCAATCATCATATTAGAATGGTTTCTGAAGGATCATGTGACACTGAAGACGGGAGTAATGATGCTGAAAACTCAGCTTTGATCACATAAATTAATTACAGTGTAAAATATTTTAAAATAGAAAACAGCTGTTTTAAATTGGAATAATATTTCACAATATTACTGTTTTTGTTTGTATTTTTAATCAAATTAATGCAGCCTTGGTGAGCAGAAGAGACTTCTCCTAAAAACATTAAAAATCTTCCTTACCCCAAACTTTTGAACGGTATATATATATATATATATATATATATATATATATATGTTTGTATAATATATATATATATATATATATATATATATATATATAGCTGCGAGCAGCGATGGAGGGCCAAAGCCGGCGGTACCGCCACCCCGGTGCCTTTAGGTAACTAAAGGCACCGGGGTTGCGGTGCCACCGGCTTGGGCCCGTAATCGCTGCTCGCAGCTATATTTTATTATTATTATTATTAGGGCCCAAGCCCTGAAAGGGCGAAGGCCCTATTGTTTTCGGTAGGATTATTAGGGCCCAAGCCCTGAAAGGGCGAAGGCCCTATTGTTTTCGTTAGGATTATTATTATTATTATTATTATTATTATTGTTCTTCAAGGGTTCGGGGGCTTTTGGGGCCTTTAACGTGCTCAAAAACTCATGAAACTTTGCACGCATGTCAGAACCCGCGGCCATTAGGGCCGGGCTAAAGCTGGTACCCGGGCGTGGCAGGGGGGCTCAACAGCGCCCCCTGGTACGGAATCCGAACACTTGTCCATAAATCAAACACACTTGCATGTAATAATATGAAACTCGGAACACATATAGATCTCATCGGGCCGAACAACTTTCGTGCTCTAAGTTTTACGCCAGCCCAACAGGAAGTTGGCTATTATGGGATGTTTGGAAACGCATGCTGTGGAATTTAATGTACTCCTCCTAGGGAATTCATCCAATCGCCTCCAAACTCAGTCAGCATGAAGTCAAGACATTGAGGATGCTAAATTGCGGACGGATTTTTGATATCTCGAACGGTTTGGCCGTGGCGAGGACACGAATTTATGGCGAATAATGGAAACAGGAAGTGTGTTATAACTTCTGCATACATTAACTGATCTTGATGAAACTTCAGCAGTGTGTTCGTTGTAAGAGGCCGATCACATGGATGTGACTACTGTGAGTCTAAGTTAAAGCGCCACCAACTGGCAGCAGGAAGTGTGTCCCTTTCAAAATGCTTTAAAATCACCCTCTTATTTTTACCCAATTTGCTTCAAACTTTATGTGTATAATGTAAACACACGGCAGATGTAGACCTGTGAAAGGATTTTTGATATCTTTAATAATGTTGCCATGGCAACGCTTCAAACTTTAATATTCTTTTTTGATGCTTTTGAGACTCTTAACATACTTGAAATTGCATGAAACTCGACAGACACATCACATTTATTAGCCAGTAGACATGTGCAAAGTTTCAGAAACGGGGGTGGTGGAATGGCTCAGTAGCGCCACCTTTAGTCATAAATGGGGCGGTTAGTTTTATCAACAGCAACAAAACTTGGTATGTGTATTGTTCTCATCAAGACGGACAACTTTCTAATTTACATGAACCATCTCTGACCAACAGGAAGAGAGATATTTTGGTTTGAATGTGGATTTTCTGAAGAATTTTCTCTCCCTCTCTCTGTGTCTGTGTGTGTGTGAGGGGAGGGGGGATTTGACTATTGCTTTTATATTGTTAATCAAGGTTTCAGGGGCTTTTGGGGTCCTTAACGTGCTCAAAAACTCTTGAAACTTTGCACACAAGTCAGAACCCACGGCCATCAGGGCCGGGCTGAAGCTGGTACCCGGGCGTGGCTGGGGGGCTCAACAGCGCCCCCTTGAACGGGGTTCTAAAACTTGATCCATATATCAAACACGCTCGCATGAATTAATATGAAACTCGGTACACATATAGATCTCATCGGGCCGAACAACTTTACCCCGGTCAAGTTTTACGCCAGCCCAACAGGAAGTCGGCTATTATGGGTTGTTTGGAAAACGCTTGCTGTGGAATGTGAAATACTCCTCCTAGAAAATTCACCGTGTCCCCTTCAAACTCGGTGTGCATGTAGTCAAGACTTTGAGGATGCTAAATTGCGGACGGATTTTTGATATCTCGAACGGTTTGGCTGTGGCGAGGAATCGAATTTATGGCGAGAAAAGAGAAACACGGAAGTGGAATAACTTCTGCATACATTAACTGATCTTGATGAAACTTCACCAGTGTGTTCGTGGTAAGAGGCCGATCAGATGGATGTAGCTATTGTGAGTCAAAGTTATAGCGCCACCAACTGGCAGCAGGAAGTGTGTCACTTTCAACATGCTTTTGACAAAAGTGGGGGGGTTACTTTTAACTACAGTAAAGAAAAAATAGTTTCTATATTGTACTCATCAAGCCGGACAACTTTCTAATTTACATTCAATAGCTCTGGCCACCAGGAAGTCAGATATTTTGGTCTGAATGTGAATTTTTTTGCAAAATCAGCCTCTGAATTTTTAGCCACTCCTCTTAAACTATTTATTTTATTCGTACCAAACTTTTTCAACATGATGAAACTACATTAATCCCTCGCCATAGCAAAACCGTTTGAGATATTCATTACCCATTCACAATTTAGCATATTTAAAGTAAAAATCTTCTAAAAATGTAATTATATACCATTTATTTCTATATAAAAGTATACAAATATCACAACTAAACCCATTTTATTCTGTTTTTGCAATTCAAGAAGAATGAAAAAGTTAAAAACAGGCTATTTAGTGCTATTTGGTTCAACAAAAAAGCAAACATAGGGCTATACTGCCCTCTTGTGTCCAAAAGGACATCAAAAAACTTTTTACCAGGTAGGCCAATATTGTATTTAAATATACATTTATTAGGTATGTGTCTGAGGATATTTTCCCACCGGTTAATCGACGTGTGACACGAGTGGGTGCTTTTAAATCGCTAATATAATAGTGAAAGAAAAATAATGATAATGTTGCACACACAAATCATACACATCTGGGAAAGAATGATGCTTTTAAACAACACTAAACCGCCATTAGGTGTCGCCAGGCATCCATCTTAATAAGCGAGTCATTGATTCATTCGTTCAAACGATTCGTTCGAATGAGTCGATCATGATTAAGACAGATGTTTATGGATTGATCATTCAATCTTTGAGTCAACCGATTCGTTAAAAATGCTGAATCGTTCAGTTATGAGAAAACACGTGATGCGTGATGGTTCTGCCGTGATCTTTGTTTAACTATTTTCGCTGCTGAAACAGAACAAAAACAGTCAACATTGCATCTAAAATGTAAGTGACTTAATTGTAACTGTTTATTAACCTGTTGTATGAAATCTAGGGGTGGGAGAAAAAATTGATTCTTAGATGCATCGCGATGCGGACGTGGACGATTCTGAATCGATTCACAAATGTCAAAAAATCGATTCTCTAAAAAAATATTTTTCTAATAACGTAATATTGACGGAAGGCAAAAGGCGGAACTCTAAGCGGACGTGCGTGCAGTCTGTGGTGCGCACATAACAGAGAAGTTTCTTCTGCTCACCAAGGCTGCATTTATTTGATTAAAAATACAAACAAAAACAGTAATATTGTAAAATAGTATTCCAATTTAAAACAGCTGCTTTCTATTTTAATATATTTTAAACTGTTATTTATTCCTGTGATCAAAGCTGAGTTTTCAGCATCATTACTCCAGTCGTCACTGTCACATGATCCTTCAGAAATTATTCTAATATGATGATTGATACTCAAGAAACATTCATTATTATTTTAAATGTCGAAAACAGTTGTGTACAGTCTTTGATGAATAGAAAGTTCAAAAGAACAGCATTTATCTGAAATCTAAAGCTTTTGTAACGTTAAACACTACCGCTCAAAAGTTTGTGGTTAGTAATAATTAAAATTTTATTTTGGGGGGAAAGAAATAAAATAAATCAGTACTTTTATTTATGAAGGATGAGTTAAACTGATCAACAGTTACAGTAAAGACATTTATAATGTTAAAAATATATATATTTGAAATATATGCTGTTCTTTTGAACTTTACATTCATCAAAGCATTTTGAAAAAAAAAAAAATCTGTACACAACTGTTTTCAACATTGAAAATAATAATGAATATTTATTGAGCATCAATCATCATATTAGTATGATTTCTGAAGGATCATGTGACACTGAAGACTGGAGTAATGATGCTGAAAACTCAACTTTGATCACAGAAATGAATTACTATGTAAAATATTTTAAAATTGAAAACAGCTGTTTTAAATTGGAATAATATTTCACAATATTACTGTTTTTGTTTGTATTTTTAATCAATAAATGCAGCCTTGGTGAGCAGAAGAGACTTCTCCTAAAAACATTAAAAATCTTACTGACCCCAAACTTTTGAACAATAATATATATATATATATATATATATATATATATATATATATATATATATATATATATATATATATATATGTATGTATGTGTGTGTATGTATATAAATATATATATATATATATATATATATATATAGCTGCGAGCAGCGATGGAGGGCCAAAGCCGGCGGTACCGCCACCCCCGGTGCCTTTAGGTAACTAAAGGCACCGGGGTTGCGGTGCCACCGGCTTGGGCCCGTAATCGCTGCTCGCAGCTATATTTATTATTATTATTATTATTATTATTTTTCTTACGACTATTCAGGCATTTTTGGGGCTCTTAACATGCTCAAAAACTCTTGAAACTTTGCACACGAGTCAGAACCCGCGGCCATCAGGGCCGGGCTGAAGCTGGTACCCGGGCGTGGCAGGGGGTCTCGACAGCGCCCCCTGGAACGGGGTCCGAAAACTTGGTCCATAAATCAAACACGCTTGCATATAATAATATGAAACTCGGAACACATATAGATCTCATCGGGCCGCACAACTTTCATGCTCTAAGTTTTACGCCAGCCCAACAGGAAGTCGACTATTTAGGGTTGTTTGGAAACGCATGCTTAGGAATTTGAAACACTTCTCTTAGGGAATTCACCCGGTCAGCACCAAACTCGGTGTGCATGAAGTCAAGACATTGAGGATGAAAAATTGCCAGGGGATTTTTGATATCTCGAACGGTTTGGCTGTGGCGAGGAAACGAATTTATGGCGAATAATGGGACACAGGAAGTGTATTATAACTTCTGCATACATTGACTGATCTTGATAAAACTTCAGCAGAGTGTTCTTGCTCAGAGGCTGATCACATTGATGTGACTATTGTGAGTCAAAGTTATAGCGCCACCAACTGGCAGCAGGAAGTGTGTCACTTTCAAAATGCTTTGAAATCACCCTCTTATTTTAACCCGATTTGCTTCAAACTTTATGTGAATAATGTGGACACACGGCAGATGTAGACCTGTGAAAGGTTTATTGATATCTTAGATACTGTTGCCGTGGCAACGCATCAAACTTTAATATTCTTTTTTGATGCTTTTGAGACTCTTAACATACTTGAAATTGCATGAAACTCGACAGACACATCACATTTATTAGCCAGTAGACATGTGCAAAGTTTCAGAAACGGGCGTGGTGAGGGGCTCAGTAGCGCCACCTTTAGTCAAAAATGGGGGCTTAGTTTTACATAGAGTCACTAAACTCGCTATGTATATTGTTCTCATTAAACCGGACAACTTTCTAATTCACACTTATTAGCTGAGAGCAACAGGAAGTCAGATATTTTGGTTTGAATGTGATTTTTTGGAGAATTTTCTCTCTCTCTCTCTCTCTGTCTCTGTGTGTGTGAGGGGTGGGAGGGAATTTCCAATTGATTTCAGTGTGTTTCAAGGTTTCAGGGGCTTTTGGGGCCCTTAACGTGCTCGAAAACTCTTGAAACTTTGCACACAGGTCAGAACCTGCGGCCATCAGGGCCGGGCTGAAGCTGGTACCCGGGCGTGGCAGGGGGGCTCAACAGCGCCCCCTGGAACGGGATCCGAACACTTGTCCATAAATCAAACACACTTGCATGTAATGATATGAAACTCGGTACACATATAGATCACATCGGGCCGAACAACTTTCGTGCTCTAAGTTTTACACCAGCCCAACAGGAAGTCGGCAATTATGGGTTGTTTGGAGAACGCTTGCTGTGGAATTTGAAACACTTCTCCTAGAGAATTAATTAAATCGCCACCAAACTCGGTGTGCATGAAGTCAAGACATTGAGGATGCTAAATTGCGGACGGATTTTTGATATCTCGAATGCTTTGGTCGTGGTGAGGAAATGCATTTATTGCGAGAAAAGAGAAACACGAAGTGGTATAACTTCAGCATACATTAACTGATCTTGATGAAACTTCAGCAGTGTGTTCGTGGTAAGAGGCCGATCAGATGGATGTAACTATTGTGAGTCAAAGTTATAGCGCCACCAACTGGCAGCAGGAAGTGTGTCACTTTCAAAATGTTTTTGACAAAAGTGGGGGGGTTAGGTTTACCCACAATTACAAAAATCAGTAAGTATATTGGTCTCATCGAGCTGGACAACTTTCTAATTTGCAGTCATTAGCTTGGACCAACAGGAAGTCAGATATTTTGGTTTGAATGTGGATTTATTTGCAAATTCAGCCTCTGCTTTTTACCCACTCCTGCTAAGTGTTTTTTTTTTTATTCACACCAAACTTTTTCAACATGATGAAAATACATTAAAGATGCTAAATTGAGAACGGATATTGAATATCTCAAACGGTTTTGACATGGCGAGGGATTAAAATAATGTCAAAAAAGGAATCAGAAAACATCTCATATATTCTTAAAATTTAATTATACACCATTTATTTTTATATAAAATTATACAAATATTAGAACTAAACCTATTTTATTCTGTTTTTGCAATTCAAGAAGTATGAAAAAGTTAAAAACAGGCTATTTAGTGCTATTTGTTTCAACAAAAAAGCAAACATAGGGCTATACTGCCCTCTTGTGTCCAAAAGGATATCAAAATAGTATATAAAACGTTTTACTAGGTAGGCCTATTGTATTTAAATATAAATTTATTAGGTATATGACTGTGAGGATATTTTCCCATCGGTTAAGCGACGTGTGACACGAGCGGGTGCTTTTAAATCGCTAATATAAAAGTGAAAGTAAAAAAACGGACGTCCGCACGGACATTGATAATGGTGCACGTTGGAAAGAATGATACTTTTAAACATAACACTAAACCGCCATTAGGTGTCGCCAGGCGACCATCTTAATGAGCGAGTCATTGATTCATTCGTTCAAACGATTCATTCCAATGACTGAGTCATTCATGATTGAGACAGATGTTTATGGATTGACCATTGAATCTTTGAGTCAAGCGATTCGTTTCAAAATGCTGAATCATTCAGTAATGAGAAAACAAGTTGCTGTGATCTTTGTTTAACTATTTTTGCTGCTGAAACAGAACAAAAACAGTCAATATTGCATCTAAAATGTAAGTGACTTAATTGTAACTGTTTATTAACCTGTTGTATGAAATCAATGTCACAGTTTCAATTGTGATTGTATTCAGGAAATAGTTGCCTACTCGTCAAGTGAGGTTGCTTAACTCTATCATATGTTATAAAATATATAAAAACTCCATATTTGTAATTTTTATAGTCAGTATGTTGTTAACTGGGTTGCTTTTTTGTGTGCTGCGCTCATTTGTTTACAATTCTCCTGGAGAAGCAGCATGAGCCTCAGCAGTGCAACCTTGTTACCATTGATCAGTAATACATTTATTATTAACTGCTGATTGCAACTTAAAATGAATGTAATGAAATTAGAATAATCTCTCGTTTTAGTGATTAAGTTATTAATAAGTTATTAATAAATTGATAAGTTATTTTTTTGTTATTGACGTTCTAATCAGGCTATACTTTGGTCGGGCAAGTAAAATTCTCTTTCAGGTAGGCCTATTGTATTTATATATAAATATATTAGGGATGTGACTGTGATAAAATTTTCCCACCGGTTAATCGACATGTGACACCGCTGAGGGCTTTTAAATCGCTAACTATAGTATACTATATACTAGTAAAATACAGACGTCCGCACAGACATTGATAATGGTGCGGAGTAGAGCGAGCATTTTCAATGTATTCCTATGGATGTAGGAATTAACTAAAACATTTTATTTATGTTTTTGTGTCCACTGTTCAACCGCAACCGCGTCACACACACATTCCAGAATTGCAATCTTGACATTCATTATAGCCCTAATACAATATAATAATAAAAATAGTCAACCTAACATAAACGAATTACACTGCTCTGTTTAAATAGTCAGTAGTACAATCTGTACCATTCACAGTAAGCAGAGCTCCACTGTGATGTTTCCAAGCACATTTTTGCGCGCGTGAAGAGGATGATTTTTTCCATCGATATTGGAACACGAGTGAAGTACAAAGCCTATAATAAAGAATAGTTTAGCATCCAAATACATCGCAAAAAAAATATATAAATATACATCGCAAAATAAAATATATATATGTGTGTGTGTGTGTGTATATATATATATATATATATATATATATATATATATAAATATAGCTGCGAGCAGCGATGGAGGGCCAAAGCCGGTGGCACCGCCATCCCCGGTGCCTTTAGGTAACTAAAGGCACCGGGGTGGCGGTGCCACCGGCTTGGGCCCGCAATCGCTGCTCGCAGCTATATTTATTATTATTATTATTATTATTATTATTTTGTCAACCTTTCGGGCACTTTTGGGGCTCTTAACATGCTCGAAAACTCTTGAAATTTTGCACACACGTCAGAGCCCGCGGCCATCAGGGCCGGACTGAAGCTGGTACCCGGGCGTGGCAGGGGGGCTCGACAGCGCCCCCTGGAACGGGATCCGAACACGTGTCCATAAATCAAACACGCTTGCATGTAATAATATGAAACTCGGTACACATATAGATCTCATCGGGCCGAACAACTTTCGTGCTCTAAGTTTTACGCCAGCCAAACAGGAAGTTGGCTATTTAGCGTTGTTTGGAAACGCATGCTGTGGAATTTAATGTACTCCTCCTAGGGAATTCATCGATTCGCCTTCAAACTCGGTGTGCATGAAGTTAAGACATTGAGGATGCTAAATTGCGGACGGATTTTTGATATCTCGAACGGTTTGGCCGTGGCGAGGAAACAAATTTATGGCGAAAAAATGAAACAGGAAGTGTGTTATAACTTCTGCATACATTAACTGATCTTGATGAAACTTCAGCAGTGTGTTCGTTGTAAGAGGCCGATCGCACAGATGTGACTATTGTGAGTCAAAGTTATAGCGCCACCAACAGGCAGCAGGAAGTACATCACTTTCAAAATGCTTTGAAATCAGTGTCTTATTTTTACCCGATTTGCTTCAAACTTTATGTGTACAATGTAGACACACGGCAGATGTAAACCTGTGAAAGGATTATTGATATCTTAGATACTGTTGCCGTGGCAACGCATCAAACTTTAATATTATTTTTTGATGCTCTTGAGACTCTTAACATAATTGAAATTGCATGAAACTCAACAGACACATCACATTTATTAGCCAGTAGACATGTGCAAAGTTTCAGAAACGGGCGTGGTGGAATGGCTCAGTAGCGCCACTGTAACGAGGTTCAATAGTTATGGGAAGAAGGAGGCGGGAACCGGCGAACATTCAACATATTTTAATGATAAAAATAAACCAAATACAAAATGAAAGTAAAAGCCAGCAGCCCCTCACGGACGACTGCTGGCAAGACACAACATCAAATAAAACACAGGCCTGTCCTCTCTCGCTCTTCACTGTCGTCGCTCCTCCTTTATGCTTCCGCTCCTCCGTGAGAGATGCGAGACCGGTGCGTCGCGCACGTGTCGCTCATTATCAATCGCGGCACCGGCCTCGCGCCGTCCTCCCACGGCCCTCGACCTCGTCGTGCTCGCCACATACCCCCATCGCCCCTCGCAGGCCGGGGGGCACCCACGAGACTGCGCTTACTCCCCCTCCCCCCCTCCCCGGGGGGACCGATCACGGCGGCTGCGGTACCTGGGCTGGAGGTATGGATAGACGAGGTGAGGGAAAAGGAGACGGAAGCACGAGGAGCGACAGAGACGAGAGAGGGGAGAGAGGAAAAATAAATAAATAAAAAAAAATTCTTGATCCGGTTCCCGGACACACTGCCGCTCGGTCCTCAACCAGCTGAGAGTCACTCGCGGTGCCATGCGATGGTACTGGACATCCGTTGGGGAACAGCTCGACGCTCCTCCGCCTCCTGGCGGACGGCGATGGCTCCTCCGGTTGAGGGCAGCCGGCAGCGAGTCTCCCGTTCCCTGCTCCGCCCCCATCATGGCCGACGGCAACAGGCTCCGGCCCACGGCAAACGGGACTCCTCCGCTCCCTCTCGGACGGCAGCCACCCCTCCTCGACCCAGGAGCACGGCAGCGAGCTCGAGCTCCGTCCCCCCAGTTCTTCCATCGCTCCAGCACCATCGCCTCGGGCAGCAATCGGCGGCCATCGCTCCCTCGTGCTGCCCGACCTCCTCAGCACCGCGATCCCCCCCCAGCAGCGAGGGCTCTCCGACAGCGTGTCCCTCCTTCTTCCCGGGTTTCGGCACCAGTGTAACGAGGTTCAATAGTTATGGGAAGAAGGAGGCGGGAACCGGCGAACATTCAACATATTTTAATGATAAAAATAAACCAAATACAAAATGAAAGTAAAAGCCAGCAGCCCCTCACGGACGACTGCTGGCAAGACACAACATCAAATAAAACACAGGCCTGCCCTTTCTCGCTCTTCACTGTCGTCGCTCCTCCTTTATGCTTCCGCTCCTCCGTGAGAGATGCGAGACCGGTGCGTCGCGCACGTGTCGCTCATTATCAATCGCGGCACCGGCCTCGCGCCGTCCTCCCACGGCCCTCGACCTCGTCGTGCTCGCCACAGCCACCTTTAGTCAAAAATGGGGGTTTAGTTTTTCCTAGAATCACAAAACTTGGTATGTGTATTGTTCTCATCAAGACGGACAACTTTCTAATTTACATGAACCATCTCCGACCAACAGGAAGAGAGATATTTTGGTTTGAATGTGGATTTTCTGAAGAATTTTCTCTCCCTCTCTCTGTGTCTCTGTGTGTGTGAGGGGAGGGGGGGATTTGACTATTGCTTTTATATTGTTAATCTCGGTTTAAGGGGCTTTTGGGGTCCTTAACGTGCTCAAAAACTCTTGAAACTTTGCACACAGGTCAGAACCCACGGCCATCAGGGCCGGGCTGAAGCTGGTACCCGGGCGTGGCTGGGGGGCTCAACAGCGCCCCCTTGAACGGGGTTCTAAAACTTGATCCATATATCAAACACGCTCGCATGAATTAATATGAAACTCGGTACACATATAGATCTCATCGGGCCGAACAACTTTACCCCGGTCAAGTTTTACGCCAGCCCAACAGGAAGTCGGCTATTATGGGTTGTTTGGAAAACGCTTGCTGTGGAATGTGAAATACTCCTCCTAGAAAATTCACCGTGTCCCCTTCAAACTCGGTGGGCATGTAGTCAAGACCTTGAGGATGCTAAATTGCGGACGGATTTTTGATATCTCGAACGGTTTGGCCGTGGCGAGGAATCGAATTTATGGCGAGAAAAGAGAAACACGGAAGTGGAATAACTTCTGCATACATTAACTGATCTTGATGAAACTTCAGCAGTGTGTTC
This sequence comes from Rutilus rutilus, assembly GCF_951802725.1. Taxonomy (NCBI): domain Eukaryota; kingdom Metazoa; phylum Chordata; class Actinopteri; order Cypriniformes; family Leuciscidae; genus Rutilus; species Rutilus rutilus. Next base: position 17,703,800 of record NC_140224.1, read on the forward strand.
GTGGTAAGAGGCCGATCAGATGGATGTAGCTATTGTGAGTCAAAGTTATAGCGCCACCAACTGGCAGCAGGAAGTGTGTCACTTTCAACATGCTTTTGACAAAAGTGGGGGGGTTAGTTTTAACTACAGTAAAGAAAAAATAGTTTGTATATTGTTCTCATCAAGCCGGACAACTTTCTAATTTACATTCATCTGGCCATCAGGAAGTCAGATATTTTGGTCTGAACGTGAATTTTTTTGCAAAATCAGCCTCTGAATTTTTTGCCACTCCTCTTAAACTATTTATTTTATTCGTACCAAACTTTTTCAACATGATGAAACTACATTAAATATGCTAAATTGTGAATGGATAATAAACAGTGTTGGGCAAGTTACTTAAAAAAAGTAATTAGTTATAGTTACTAGTTACTTCTCACAAAAAGTAACTGCGTTAGTAACTGAATTACATCATTACAAAAGTAACTAATTACCGGGTAAAGTAACTATTGCGTTACTTAAAAAAAAAAAAAAAAAAAAAAAAAAGTTTAAATATAAGAAATTTCTTGGATACCCCCAATATGAAATGTTAAATGAATTAAATAGACACTAAATAGAACATGCTTCTTAAGAAATGTACCAAAAATAAATAAATTGTCATAGAAAATCTAGCCTTCTTACACATACACTAGTGCATATCATTAAAATGATAAAACTCACACACCTTTACAACTGGTAGACTGTATTGCCTACTTGAAGTATTTTCTTCCTCACAATATTAAGTTTAACAAAACGTGCTCTCAATATAATACTGAACAATGTACCAACATAAATAATAATAATAAAATATAATCTTTTGGGGCTTTATTTTTATAACCTACAGAGAACGTCATCATCAGAGGTTAGCCAAATTCTAGTCGTGTTAACAACCGGTCAAACAAATAGCCATGTTTGAACGTTCCCTGCAGGTTATTTTGGAGTTTATGTTAGGCTATATAAACTAATTAAAACATTGCATATGATACCAATATGCTACAGAGATTATTCTAATGCTGAAATGTGTAATTTATTTATAAAGTAAAGTATTCAAGTATTTATGCTCGTTGTTCGGACACATTCGGTCTCTGTCGCGCACTGTCGAGCACGTTCTCGGACACACTCGGTCTCTCTCGCGCACTGTCGAGCGCGTTCTCGGACACACTCGGTCTCTCTCGCGCACTGTCGAGCGCTTTCTCGGATAAAGCCTTGTTTATACTTTCGCCTGGCTCCGCAGCGCGAGTCTCCGCAGACTGCGCGCGCACCTCCCCAAACGGACGAGGCGTTTATACTTGACGCGCTCGCCGTTGTACTATTCTTTGAAACGATAGGGGGCGACTCGAGTAATTCTCCTCTAACCATCAGGAATCAGCAGTGAGAAGAAGAAAGCTATACACACGTGACAATGTTTATTTTAGTAGACACCACTGTTACCACACTAAAAAAAGAATCGTGTAAAACCCAGTAAACCCTGAGATTATTACTCGTGACAATAAAACAAAATATATGGATATGAGAATGTGTACAATATAAATAAATTAACGATCTCTTACATATTTTCTAATTTCACTAAACATTTCATTGTTTCATGAACATTTTTATTAAACATGGACTTTTATGTTCATTAAAAATACTTTTTATGCTATTGTATGCTCATTTTTTAAATGTAAGCAACTCATTTAGACGTGCAAACTGGGTGCCGGTGTGGTGAGAAGTTCGAGCTCGGCCAGATTCGGCTCGAAGTCGTTCATCTTCGGATGCGGCGCCGCGCGCGTTGTTACAAAAAATGTCGCGCACACCGCCAGGCGAAATTGGGTCTTGCGAACCCAACGCGCACGACCGCCCACACCGCAATGACGTCACTTTTGCCGCGCGCACCTTCGCGCTCGTGCGGACGCGTCGAGTATAAAGCCTTGTTTATACTTTCGCCCGGCTCCGCAGCGCGAGTCTCCGCAGACTGCGCGCGCACCTCCCCAAACGGACGAGGCGTTTATACTCGACGCGCTCGCCGTTGTACTATTCTTTGAAACGATAGGGGGCGACTCCAGTAATTATCCTCTAACCATCAGGAATCAGCGATGAGAAGAAGAAAGCTATACACACGTGACAATGTTTATTTTAGTACATGGCCGCCAATACCACACTACAAAAAGAATCGTGTAAAACCCAGTAGGCTAAACCCTGAGATTATTGCTAGTGACAATAAAACAAAATATATGGATATGAGAATGTGTATACAACATAACTAAATTAACGATCTCTTACATATTTTCTAATTTCACTAAACATTTCATTAAGTTTCGTGAACATTTTTATTAAACATGGACCTTTATGTTCTTTAAAAAATACTTTTTATGCTATTGTATGCTCATTTTTTAAATGTAAGCAACTCATTTAGACGTGCAAACTGGGTGCCAGTGTGGTGAGAAGTTCGAGCTCGGCCAGATTCGGTTCGAAGTCGTTCATCTTCGGATGCGGCGCCGCGCGCGTTGTTACAAAATCTGACGTGCACACCGCCAGGCGAAATGGGCCCTTGCGCACCCAACGCGCGCGACCGCCCACTCCGCGATGACGTCATTTTTGCCGCGCGCACCTTCGCGCTCGTGCGGACGCGTCGAGTATAAACCAGGCTTAACGGTCTCTCTCGCGCACTGTCGAGCGCGCTGGCTCGCGGCATTTGCCTCGCTTTTGTCCAGTCCGGCGCCTCATAAACACACACAGTGAGAGCCTACTCGGATGAAAACCGCTTCAGTGAGCTCAATTATAGTAACGCCGCATTTTTATTGACAGTAACGGCAACGGCGTTGTAACGGAGGAAACAGTAATTAGTTTGATTACTCGTTACTGACAAAAATAACGCCGTTAGTAACGCCGTTTATTTATAACGCCGTTATTCCCATCACTGATAATAAATATCTCAAACGGTTTTGCTATGGCGAGGGATTAAAGTAATGTCCAAAAAGGAAACACAAAAAATCTTCTAAAAATGTAATTATATACCATTTATTTCTATATAAAAGTATACAAATATCACAACTAAACCCATTTTATTCTGTTTTTGCAATTCAAGAAGAATGAAAAAGTTAAAAACAGGCTATTTAGTGCTATTTGGTTCAACAAAAAAGCAAACATAGGGCTATACTGCCCTCTTGTGTCCAAAAGGACATCAAAATAGTATATAAAACTTTTTACCAGGTAGGCCAATATTGTATTTAAATATACATTTATTAGGTATGTGTCTGAGGATATTTTCCCACCGGTTAATCGACGTGTGACACGAGTGGGTGCTTTTAAATCGCTAATATAATAGTGAAAGAAAAATAATGATAATGTTGCACACACAAATCACACACATGTGGGAAAGAATGATGCTTTTAAACAACACTAAACCGCCATTAGGTGTCGCCAGGCATCCATCTTAATAAGCGAGTCATTGATTCATTCGTTCAAACGATTCGTTCGAATGAGTCGATCATGATTAAGACAGATGTTTATGGATTGATCATTCAATCTTTGAGTCAACCGATTCGTTAAAAATGCTGAATCGTTCAGTTATGAGAAAACACGTGATGCGTGATGGTTCTGCCGTGATCTTTGTTTAACTATTTTCGCTGCTGAAACAGAACAAAAACAGTCAACATTGCATCTAAAATGTAAGTGACTTAATTGTAACTGTTTATTAACCTGTTGTATGAAATCTAGGGGTGGGAGAAAAAAATTGATTCTTAGATGCATCGCGATGCGGACGTGGACGATTCTGAATCGATTCACAAATGTCAAAAAATCGATTCTCTAAAAAAATATTTTTCTAATAACGTAATATTGACGGAAGGCAAAAGGCGGAACTCTAAGCGGACGTGCGTGCAGTCTGTGGCGCGCACATAACAGAGAAGTTTCTTCTGCTCACCAAGGCTGCATTTATTTGATTAAAAATACAAACAAAAACAGTAATATTGTAAAATAGTATTCCAATTTAAAACAGCTGCTTTCTATTTTAATATATTTTAAACTGTTATTTATTCCTGTGATCAAAGCTGAGTTTTCAGCATCATTACTCCAGTCGTCACTGTCACATGATCCTTCAGAAATTATTCTTATATGATGATTGATACTCAAGAAACATTCATTATTATTTTAAATGTCGAAAACAGTTGTGTACAGTCTTTGATGAATAGAAAGTTCAAAAGAACAGCATTTATCTGAAATCTAAAGCTTTTGTAACGTTAAACACTACCGCTCAAAAGTTTGTGGTTAGTAATAATTAAAATTTTATTTTTGGGGGAAAGAAATAAAATAAATCAGTACTTTTATTTATGAAGGATGAGTTAAACTGATCAACAGTTACAGTAAAGACATTTATAATGTTAAAAATATATATATTTGAAATATATGCTGTTCTTTTGAACTTTACATTCATCAAAGCATTTTGAAAAAAAAAAATCTGTACACAACTGTTTTCAACATTGAAAATAATAATGAATATTTATTGAGCATCAATCATCATATTAGTATGATTTCTGAAGGATCATGTGACACTGAAGACTGGAGTAATGATGCTGAAAACTCAACTTTGATCACAGAAATGAATTACTATGTAAAATATTTTTAAATTGAAAACAGCTGTTTTAAATTGGAATAATATTTCACAATATTACTGTTTTTGTTTGTATTTTTAATCAATAAATGCCGCCTTGGTGAGCAGAAGAGACTTCTCCTAAAAACATTAAAAATCTTACTGACCCCAAACTTTTGAACAATAATATATATATATATATATATATATATATATATAATATAAATATAGCTGCGAGCAGCGATGGAGGGCCAAAGCCGGCGGTACCGCCACCCCGGTGCCTTTAGGTAACTAAAGGCACCGGGGTTGCGGTGCCACCGGCTTGGGCCCGTAATCGCTGCTCGCAGCTATTGATAATGGTGCGGAGCAGAGCGAGCTTTTTCAATAAATTCCTATGGAAGGAGCAATGACCTAAAAAACGTTGACTCTGTTCTGCTCGTTCCTCGCTGAGGACGCGCACCATTATGAATGCCTGTGCAGCCGTGAGCATTTTAGTTTCATTTTCGGGGCGGATTGCTTGAATGTATTTTAAAAAAGCACAATGTTGTGTTTTATTGCTACTGTACAAAGATATAAGTTAACACTTTGCAGTTTGAATGATGTTCTGAACAAAATGACAGAGTATGTTTTTATGTGTCCACTGTTCAATCGCGCCTTTGGGGCCCTTAACGTGCTCGAAAACTCTTGAAACTTTGCACACAGGTCAGAACCTGCGGCCATCAGGGCCGGGCTGAAGCTGGTACCCGGGCGTGGCAGCGGGGCTCAACAGCGCCCCCTGGAACGGGATCCGAACACTTGTCCATAAATCAAACACACTTGCATGTAATGATATGAAACTCGGTACACATATAGATCTCATCGGGCCGAACAACTTTCGTGCTCTAAGTTTTACGCCAGCCAAACAGGAAGTTGGCTATTTAGCGTTGTTTGGAAACGCATGCTGTGGAATTTAATGTACTCCTCCTAGGGAATTCATCGATTCGCCTCCAAACTCGGTGTGCATGAAGTCAAGACATTGAGGATTCTAAATTGCGGACGGATTTTTGATATCTCG
>NC_140224.1:17714438-17719438 GCF_951802725.1 Rutilus rutilus
TATAAAACTTCTTACCAGGTAGGCCAATATTGTATTTAAATATACATTTATTAGGTATGTGTCTGAGGATATTTTCCCACCGGTTAATCGATGTGTGACACGAGTGGGTGCTTTTAAATCGCTAATATAATAGTGAAAGAAAAATAATGATAATGTTGCACACACAAATCACACACATGTGGGAAAGAATGATGCTTTTAAACAACACTAAACCGCCATTAGGTGTCGCCAGGCATCCATCTTAATAAGCGAGTCATTGATTCATTCGTTCAAACGATTCGTTCGAATGAGTCGATCATGATTAAGACAGATGTTTATGGATTGATCATTCAATCTTTGAGTCAACCGATTCATTAAAAATGCTGAATCGTTCAGTTATGAGAAAACACGTGATGCGTGATGGTTCTGCCGTTATCTTTGTTTAACTATTTTCGCTGCTGAAACAGAACAAAAACAGTCAACATTGCATCTAAAATGTAAGTGACTTAATTGTAACTGTTTATTAACCTGTTGTATGAAATCTAGGGGTGGGAGAAAAAATTGATTCTTAGATGCATCGCGATGCGGACGTGGACGATTCTGAATCGATTCACAAATGTCAAAAAATCGATTCTCTAAAAAAATATTTTTCTAATAACGTAATATTGACGGAAGGCAAAAGGCGGAACTCTAAGCGGACGTGCGTGCAGTCTGTGGCGCGCACATAACAGAGAAGTTTCTTCTGCTCACCAAGGCTGCATTTATTTGATTAAAAATACAAACAAAAACAGTAATATTGTAAAATAGTATTCCAATTTAAAACAGCTGCTTTCTATTTTAATATATTTTAAACTGTTATTTATTCCTGTGATCTAAGCTGAGTTTTCAGCATCATTACTCCAGTCGTCACTGTCACATGATCCTTCAGAAATTATTCTAATATGATGATTGATACTCAAGAAACATTCATTATTATTTTAAATGTCGAAAACAGTTGTGTACAGTCTTTGATGAATAGAAAGTTCAAAAGAACAGCATTTATCTGAAATCTAAAGCTTTTGTAAGGTTAAACACTACCGCTCAAAAGTTTGTGGTTAGTAATAATTAAAATTTTATTTTTGGGGGAAAGAAATAAAATAAATCAGTACTTTTATTTATGAAGGATGAGTTAAACTGATCAATAGTTACAGTAAAGACATTTATAATGTTAAAAATATATATATTTGAAATATATGCTGTTCTTTTGAACTTTACATTCATCAAAGCATTTTGAAAAAAAAAAAAATCTGTACACAACTGTTTTCAACATTGAAAATAATAATGAATATTTATTGAGCATCAATCATCATATTAGTATGATTTCTGAAGGATCATGTGACACTGAAGACTGGAGTAATGATGCTGAAAACTCAACTTTGATCACAGAAATGAATTACTATGTAAAATATTTTAAAATTGAAAACAGCTGTTTTAAATTGGAATAATATTTCACAATATTACTGTTTTTGTTTGTATTTTTAATCAATAAATGCAGCCTTGGTGAGCAGAAGAGACTTCTCCTAAAAACATTAAAAATCTTACTGACCCCAAACTTTTGAACAATAATATATATATATATATACATATATGTATGTGTGTGTATGTATGTATGTATATATATATATACATTTATATATATATATATATATATATATATATATAAATATAGCTGCGAGCAGCGATGGAGGGCCAAAGTCGGCGGTACCGCCACCCCGGTGCCTTTAGGTAACTAAAGGCACCGGGGTTGCGGTGCCACCGGCTTGGGCCCGTAATTGCTGCTCGCAGCTATATTTAGGGCCCAAGCCCTGAAAGGGCGAAGGCCCTATTGTTTTCGTTAGGATTATTATTAGGGCCCAAGCCCTGAAAGGGCGAAGGCCCTATTGTTTCCGGTAGGATTATTTATTATTATTATTATTAGGGCCCAAGCCCTGAAGGGGCGAAGGCCCTATTGTTTTCGTTAGGATTATTAGGGCCCAAGCCCTGAAAGGGCGAAGGCCCTATTGTTTTCGTTAGGATTATTATTATTATTAGGGCCCAAGCCCTGAAAGGGCGCAGAGCCCTATTGTTTTCGTTAGGATTATTATTATTATTATTATTATTATTATTATTGTTGTTCAAGGGTTCGGGGGCTTTTGGGGCCTTTAACGTGCTCAAAAACTCATGAAACTTTGCACACAGGTCAGAACCTGCGGCCATTAGGGCCGGGCTGAAGCTGGTACCCGGGCGTGGCAGGGGGGCTCAACAGCGCCCCCTGGAACGGAATCCGAACACTTGTCCATAAATCAAACACACTTGCATATAATAATATGAAACTCGGAACAGATATAGATCTCATCGGGCCGAACAACTTTCGTGCTCTAAGTTTTACGCCAGCCCAACAGGAAGTCGGCTATTATGGGTTGTTTGGAAACGCATGCTGTGGAATTTAATGTACTCCTCCTAGGGAATTCATCCAATCGGCTCCAAACTCGGTCAGCATGAAGTCAAGACATTGAGGATGCTAAATTGCGGACGGATTTTTGATATCTCGAACGGTTTGGCCGTGGCGAGGAAACGAATTTATGGCGAATAATGGAAACAGGAAGTGTGTTATAACTTCTGCATACATTAACTGATCTTGATTAAACTTCAGCAGTGTGTTCGTTGTAAGAGGCCGATCACATGGATGTGACTATTGTGAGTCAAAGTTATAGCGCCACCAACTGGCAGCAGGAAGTGTGTCCCTTTCAAAATGCTTTGAAATCACCCTCTTATTTTTACCCGATTTGCTTCAAACTTTATGTGTATAATGTAAACACACGGCAGATGTAGACCTGTGAAAGGATTTTTGATATCTTTAATACTGTTGCCATGGCAACGCTTCAAACTTTAATATTCTTTTTTGATGCTTTTGAGACTCTTAACATACTTGAAATTGGATGAAACTCGACAGACACATCACATTTATTAGCCCGTAGACATGTGCAAAGTTTCAGAAACGGGCGTGGTGAGGGGCTCAGTAGCGCCACCTTTAGTCATAAGTGGGGGGGTTAGTTTTATCAACAGCAACAAAACTTGGTATGTGTATTGTTCTCATCAAGACGGACAACTTTCTAATTTACATGAACTTTCTCCAACCAACAGGAAGAGAGATATTTTGGTTTGAATGTGGATTTTCTGAAGAATTTTCTCTCCCTCTCTCTGTGTCTCTGTGTGTGTGAGGGGAGGGGGGGATTTGTTTATTGCTTTTATTGAGTTTTTCAAGGTTTCAGGGGCTTTTGGGGTCCTTAACGTGCTCAAAAACTCTTGAAACTTTGCACACAGGTCAGAACCTGCGGCCATCAGGGCCGGGCTGAAGCTGGTACCCGGGCGTGGCAGGGGGGGTCAACAGCGCCCCCTTGAATTGGGTCCGAAAACTTGGTCCATAGATCAAACACGCTTGCATGAATTAATATGAAACTCGGTACACATATAGATCTCATCGGGCCGAACAACCCTCCCCTGGTCAAGTTTTACGCCAGCCCAACAGGAAGTCGGCTATTATGGGTTGTTTGGAAAACGCTTGCTGTGGAATGCGAAGTACTCCTCCTAGAGAATTCATCCAATCCCCACCAAACTCGGTGTGCCTGAAGTCAAGACATTGAGGATTCTAAATTGCGGACGGATTTTTGATATCTCGAACGGTTTGGCCGTGGCGAGGAAACAAATTTATGGCGAGAAAAGAGAAACACGAAGTGGAATAACTTCTGCATACATTAACTGATCTTGATGAAACTTCATCAGTGTGTTCGTGGTAAGAGGCCGATCAGATGGATGTAGCTATTGTGAGTCAAAGTTATAGCGCCACCAACTGGCAGCAGGAAGTGTGTCACTTTCAAAATGCTTTTGACAAAAGTGGGGGGGTTACTTTTAACTACAGTAAAGAAAAAATTGTTTGTATATTGTTCTCATCAAGCCGGACAACTTTCTAATTTACATTCAATAGCTCTGGCCATCAGGAAGTCAGATATTTTGGTCTGAATGTGAATTTTTTTGCAAAATCAGCCTCTGAATTTTTAGCCACTCCTCTTAAACTATTTATTTTATTCGTACCAAACTTTTTCAACATGATGAAACTACATTAAATATGCTAAATTGTGAATGGATAATAAATATCTCAAACGGTTTTGCTATGGCGAGGGATTAAAGTAAAAATCTTCTAAAAATGTAATTATATACCATTTATTTCTATATAAAAGTATACAAATATCACAACTAAACCCATTTTATTCTGTTTTTGCAATTCAAGAAGAATGAAAAAGTTAAAAACAGGCTATTTAGTGCTATTTGGTTCAACAAAAAAGCAAACATAGGGCTATACTGCCCTCTTGTGTCCAAAAGGACATCAAAATAGTATATAAAACTTTTTACCAGCTAGGCCAATATTGTATTTAAATATACATTTATTAGGTATGTGTCTGAGGATATTTTCCCACCGGTTAATCGACGTGTGACACGAGTGGGTGCTTTTAAATCGCTAATATAATAGTGAAAGAAAAATAATGATAATGTTGCACACACAAATCACACACATGTGGGAAAGAATGATGCTTTTAAACAACACTAAACCGCCATTAGGTGTCGCCAGGCATCCATCTTAATAAGCAAGTCATTGATTCATTCGTTCAAACGATTCGTTCGAATGAGTCGATCATGATTAAGACAGATGTTTATGGATTGATCATTCAATCTTTGAGTCAACCGATTCGTTAAAAATGCTGAATCGTTCAGTTATGAGAAAACACGTGATGCGTGATGGTTCTGCCGTGATCTTTGTTTAACTATTTTCGCTGCTGAAACAGAACAAAAACAGTCAACATTGCATCTAAAATGTAAGTGACTTAATTGTAACTGTTTATTAACCTGTTGTATGAAATCTAGGGGTGGGAGAAAAAATTGATTCTTAGATGCATCGCGATGCGGACGTGGACGATTCTGAATCGATTCAGAAGCCGGCGGTACCG
>NC_140224.1:17724438-17751938 GCF_951802725.1 Rutilus rutilus
TTGATCCCTCGCCATAGCAAAACCGTTTGAGATATTTATTATCCATTCACAATTTAGCATATTTAAAGTAAAAATCTTCTAAAAATGTAATTATATACCATTTATTTCTATATAAAAGTATACAAATATCACAACTAAACCCATTTTATTCTGTTTTTGCAATTCAAGAAGAATGAAAAGGTTAAAAACAGGCTATTTAGTGCTATTTGGTTCAACAAAAAAGCAAACATAGGGCTATACTGCCCTCTTGTGTCCAAAAGGACATCAAAATAGTATATAAAACTTTTTACCAGGTAGGCCAATATTGTATTTAAATATACATTTATTAGGTATGTGTCTGAGGATATTTTCCCACCGGTTAATCGACGTGTGACACGAGTGGGTGCTTTTAAATCGCTAATATAATAGTGAAAGAAAAATAATGATAATGTTGCACACACAAATCACACACATGTGGGAAAGAATGATGCTTTTAAACAACACTAAACCGCCATTAGGTGTCGCCAGGCATCCATCTTAATAAGCGAGTCATTGATTCATTCGTTCAAACGATTCGTTCGAATGAGTCGATCATGATTAAGACAGATGTTTATGGATTGATCATTCAATCTTTGAGTCAACCGATTCGTTAAAAATGCTGAATCGTTCAGTTATGAGAAAACACGTGATGCGTGATGGTTCTGCCGTGATCTTTGTTTAACTATTTTCGCTGCTGAAACAGAACAAAAACAGTCAACATTGCATCTAAAATGTAAGTGACTTAATTGTAACTGTTTATTAACCTGTTGTATGAAATCTAGGGGTGGGAGAAAAAATTGATTCTTAGATGCATCGCGATGCGGACGTGGACGATTCTGAATCGATTCACAAATGTCAAAAAATTGATTCTCTAAAAAAATATTTTTCTAATAACGTAATATTGACGGAAGGCAAAAGGCGGAACTCTAAGCGGACGTGCGTGCAGTCTGTGGCGCGCACATAACAGAGAAGTTTCTTCTGCTCACCAAGGCTGCATTTATTTGATTAAAAATACAAACAAAAACAGTAATATTGTAAAATAGTATTCCAATTTAAAACAGCTGCTTTCTATTTTAATATATTTTAAACTGTTATTTATTCCTGTGATCAAAGCTGAGTTTTCAGCATCATTACTCCAGTCGTCACTGTCACATGATCCTTCAGAAATTATTCTAATATGATGATTGATACTCAAGAAACATTCATTATTATTTTAAATGTCGAAAACAGTTGTGTACAGTCTTTGATGAATAGAAAGTTCAAAAGAACAGCATTTATCTGAAATCTAAAGCTTTTGTAACGTTAAACACTACCGCTCAAAAGTTTGGGGTTAGTAATAATTACAATTTTATTTTTGGGGGAAAGAAATAAAATAAATCAGTACTTTTATTTATGAAGGATGAGTTAAACTGATCAACAGTTACAGTAAAGACATTTATAATGTTAAAAATATATATATTTGAAATATATGCTGTTCTTTTGAACTTTACATTCATCAAAGCATTTTGAAAAAAAAAAAAATCTGTACACAACTGTTTTCAACATTGAAAATAATAATGAATATTTATTGAGCATCAATCATCATATTAGTATGATTTCTGAAGGATCATGTGACACTGAAGACTGGAGTAATGATGCTGAAAACTCAACTTTGATCACAGAAATTAATTACTATGTAAAATATTTTAAAATTGAAAACAGCTGTTTTAAATTGGAATAATATTTCACAATATTACTGTTTTTGTTTGTATTTTTAATCAATAAATGCAGCCTTGGTGAGCAGAAGAGACTTCTCCTAAAAACATAAAAAATCTTACTGACCCCAAACTTTTGAACAATAATATATATATATATATATATATATATATATATATATATATATATATATATATATATATATAAATATAGCTGCGAGCAGCGATGGAGGGCCAAAGCCGGCGGTACCGCCACCCCGGTGCCTTTAGGTAACTAAAGGCACCGGGGTTGCGGTGCCACCGGCTTGGGCCTGTAATCGCTGCTCGCAGCTATATTTATTATTATTATTATTATTATTATTATTGTTGTTGTTCAAGGGTTCGGGGGATTTTGGGGCCTTTAACGTGCTCAAAAACTCATGAAACTTTGCACACAGGTCAGAAGCTGCGGCCATTAGGGCCGGGCTGAAGATGGTACCTGGGCGTGGCAGGGGGGCTAGACAGCGCCCCCTTGAATGGGGTCCAAGTGCGGTCCGAAAACTTGGTCCATATACCAAACACTCTTGCATGAATTAATATGAAACTCGGTACACATATAGATCTTATTGGGCTGAACAACTTTCGTGCTCTAAGTTTTACGCCAGCCCAACAGGAAGTCGGCTATTATGGGTTGTTTGGAAAACGCATGCTGTGGAATTTGATGTACTCCTCCTAGGAAATTCATCCATTCGCCTCAAAACTCGGTGTGCATGAAGTCAAGACATTGAGGATGATAAATTGCGGACGGATTTTTGATATCTCGAACGGTTTGGCCAAGGCGAGGAAACGAATTTATGGCGAATAATGGGACACAGGAAGTGTATTATAACTTCTGCATACATTGACTGATCTTGATAAAACTTCAGCAGTGTGTTCGTGGTCAGAGGCCGATCACATTGATGTGACTATTGTGAGTCAAAGTTATAGCGCCACCAACTGGCTGCAGGAAGTGTGTCACTTTCAAAATGCTTTGAAATCACCCTCTTATTTTTACCCGATTTGCTTCAAACTTTATGTGTATAATGTAAACACTGGGCAGATGTAGACCTGTGAAAGGATTTTTGATATCTTTAATACTGTTGCCATGGCAAAGCTTCAAACTTTAATATTCTTTTTTGATGCTTTTGAGACTCTTAACATACTTGAAATTGGATGAAACTCGACAGACACATCACATTTATTAGCCCGTAGACATGTGCAAAGTTTCAGAAACGGGCGTGGTGAGGGGCTCAGTAGCGCCACCTTTAGTCATAAATGGGGCGGTTAGTTTTATCAACAGCAACAAAACTTGGTATGTGTATTGTTCTCATCAAGACGGACAACTTTCTAATTGACATTAACCATCTCCGACCAACAGGAAGAGAGATATTTTGGTTTGAATGTGGATTTTCTGAAGAATTTTCTCTCCCTCTCTCTGTGTCTGTGTGTGTGTGAGGGGAGGGGGGATTTGACTATTGCTTTTATATTGTTAATCAAGGTTTCAGGGGCTTTTGGGGTCCTTAACGTGCTCAAAAACTCTTGAAACTTTGCACACAGGTCAGAACCCACGGCCATCAGGGCCGGGCTGAAGCTGGTACCCGGGCGTGGCTGGGGGGCTCAACAGCGCCCCCTTGAACGGGGTTCTAAAACTTGATCCATATATCAAACACGCTCGCATGAATTAATATGAAACTCGGTACACATATTGATCTCATCGGGCCGAACAACTTTACCCCGGTCAAGTTTTACGCCAGCCCAACAGGAAGTCGGCTATTATGGGTTGTTTGGAAAACGCTTGCTGTGGAATGTGAAATACTCCTCCTAGAAAATTCACTGTGTCCCCTTCAAACTCGGTGTGCATGTAGTCAAGACTTTGAGGATGCTAAATTGCGGACGGATTTTTGATATCTCGAACGGTTTGGCTGTGGCGAGGAATCGAATTTATGGCGAGAAAAGAGAAACACGGAAGTGGAATAACTTCTGCATACATTAACTGATCTTGATGAAACTTCAGCAGTGTGTTCGTGGTAAGAGGCCGATCAGATGGATGTAGCTATTGTGAGTCAAAGTTATAGCGCCACCAACTGGCAGCAGGAAGTGTGTCACTTTCAACATGCTTTTGACAAAAGTGGGGGGGTTACTTTTAACTACAGTAAAGAAAAAATAGTTTCTATATTGTTCTCATCAAGCCGGACAACTTTCTAATTTACATTCAATAGCTCTGGCCATCAGGAAGTCAGATATTTTGGTCTGAATGTGAATTTTTTTGCAAAATCAGCCTCTGAATTTTTAGCCACTCCTCTTAAACTATTTATTTTATTCGTACCAAACTTTTTCAACATGATGAAACTACATTAATCCCTCGCCATAGCAAAACCGTTTGAGATATTTATTATCCATTCACAATTTAGCATATTTAAAGTAAAAATCTTCTAAAAATGTAATTATATACCATTTATTTCTATATAAAAGTATACAAATATCACAACTAAACCCATTTTATTCTGTTTTTGCAATTCAAGAAGAATGAAAAGGTTAAAAACAGGCTATTTAGTGCTATTTGGTTCAACAAAAAAGCAAACATAGGGCTATACTGCCCTCTTGTGTCCAAAAGGACATCAAAATAGTATATAAAACTTTTTACCAGGGGCCTGTTCTTCGTACGTTGCTTAAAACATCCGAGATCAAATGAGACATCCAAGATGATATCATTGTGCTAATCATGATCTGGCTAACTCGGTTCTTCGAACACACTTGCCGGATATGATTAGTATAGCTGGTTTGAGTCATCTGAGATAATTGCGGGTTCATGCGCTGGTTAAAAGGGGATATGTATCGATAGTAGAAACATTGATCAGCAACGCTGCTATTGGCTGCTCAGCGTGGGCGTGGCCAAAGAGCGCGCTCAGTTTTTCTCCTTAGCAGAGCAAGAACTAATAGTCAAAGTTTATTCGGAATTTTAATGTTTAATTAAAACGCCAGGGAACACCTCAAAGTCTGCAAAAGCCAGGAGAGAGGGCTGGCAAAAAGTAGCAGACAATTTAAATCCGTTAGAAGTGGCCATGTTAGATGTTTTTATCACTTATTAGCCTATATTTTTGTATTTTAATAATTGCATAATTACTTTGTTCATTGTAATGTCAGAGTCACCACACTAGAACATGGGAACAAATAAAAGTGAAGTACAAAAATATTCTACATAATGGTATTTTTTTGTTATATAGTCTCTTTTATAAAAGGCACTGTTAAATAAATGGTTGTCAGATTATAAAAGCAACCAAGAAAAAGGCTGAGAAAAGAAAAGATCTTAGTAGCCTACACTGTAAAATAATTTTTGCTGCATTAAATTAAGGCCGTATAGTCATTTCAACTGTTAAATCTTGAATGATGAATTGCTTTGACTTGTGAAAGTGAAAACTGATAAACTTATGTTATGTTAATGTAAAAATATTAACACTTGTATCTGTTCCCAAGAAAGTGGTGGCTGAAATATGTGCAGTAAGTGGACATTTTCTAACTTTTCAAAATAAATAAAGTATAAGACTTTATAATGTCCATTTGTTTCCATTGCACTGGACAGTGAATAAACCCTCTCAGATAACTGTCATATGGAGGAACTAGCCTACCTGCAAGCGCATAAATAACTTTACTTAATATATACTTGTATGCTTTATGGCTGCAATATAAGTTGCAGGATTCCACATCTACAGAAAGGCCTACAGAAGAGTCTGCACAGACAGAAGAGACATAGGCCTACAGGTGGGCAGTGTATAGCCAACTTTTCCTTTTTATTTGTTGCATGAGGCATGTGTCTAATATCACTTGTTGCAGGCACTTGACCACTGGCTTTTCTTTACAAAGAACAACTGAAATAAAACTCAAGGAACTAAGCATATTTGTATTTTATTAAACATTTAATGAAAAGTGTGTTTTTTTGGCAATGTTGTGTAATATGGCACATGCAACAATGTCACAGGCCCTGTCGGTGTGCAACCCTCAGACTTTTCAGACACTGACATCTTCCCTTTAGTTAGCCAAAGTTCATTTCATTGTGTGCCCTTGTCCTGGCAAGAGCTGCATTGTAACTGGTTTGGGTCAATGGGGTCATAAAACACCTGTCTGCAGGCAGGAACATGTCATAATCACCTATGACAAAATGCAGTTCTGTTAGGATCAGCATAAGTGTATGTAATACCGTGAGCTTGATATTTAATTGTGTAACTTTTCTTACCACTTTCAAATAATGTGCATAAATGTGAATCTCTGAAAATGCTTAAGTCATGCACAGACCCTGGCCATTTTGCTTTCACATTTGTGATATGGAAGATTTTAGTCAACTGCCTTCTTTCTTTTTTTTTATATAATATTACTAATCTGGAATATTAAGAATCACAATAGTAACTGGGCTGCACATTTACATTGTGAACCCTCTTTCTGTTCACATAATCCCCTTATTGAGGCCTTGATGGCAGTCTATAGCCTATAGTCTACCAATCACGTTAGTGAAGCCTGAGTGACATACTGTAATCGGCATGGACCATGGTCATGATTGCATGATCTTCATAAAAAATTATGATAGCCTAAAAAAAAAAAAATGATTTAAAAAAAATGCTTTACAACATTGGGTCTTAAGTGGCTTGGAAATTCCACACAAAAAAAAAAAAACTAAAACTGTTTCTTAAACCTAAAAGCGCCAGGTAAACTCCGAATGACACGACAGACAGCACTTTCCATCAAGTTCTCCGCATCTCCAATAGTGTAAAGGAAAGCCACTCGCAAATAATCTTAGGGCAATGCAAACAGTTTGTGCTGTAGCCTAGTTAAAGCCCGACTCCGACAAGTCGAAAATAAATGTGCGTTTCCAACAAATTAATAATGTAAACGACAATCTCACGAGTCCCGAGAAAAAATATATATCTCGGAGAGTGCACTATCGTGCTGCGCTGGACTTCCCGTATCAGCTCCGCTTATGAAGCCGCAGTCTAATCCTGTTAACATGAAATAAGCCTGCTCCCGAGCAGGTTTAAGATTGCGCACCTGTTGCTATGACAGCAAGTCTAGGATGAGCGTCGAAGAACCAAACAATCCAAGATCATGCCAAATCGCCAACAATCAAATCCAGCTAACTGAGTTAGCGACGTACGAAGAACGGGCCCCAGGTAGGCCAATATTGTATTTAAATATACATTTATTAGGTATGTGTCTGAGGATATTTTCCCACCGGTTAATCGACGTGTGACACGAGTGGGTGCTTTTAAATCGCTAATATAATAGTGAAAGAAAAATAATGATAATGTTGCACACACAAATCACACACATGTGGGAAAGAATGATGCTTTTAAACAACACTAAACCGCCATTAGGTGTCGCCAGGCATCCATCTTAATAAGCGAGTCATTGATTCATTCGTTCAAACGATTCGTTCGAATGAGTCGATCATGATTAAGACAGATGTTTATGGATTGATCATTCAATCTTTGAGTCAACCGATTCGTTAAAAATGCTGAATCGTTCAGTTATGAGAAAACACGTGATGCGTGATGGTTCTGCCGTGATCTTTGTTTAACTATTTTCGCTGCTGAAACAGAACAAAAACAGTCAACATTGCATCTAAAATGTAAGTGACTTAATTGTAACTGTTTATTAACCTGTTGTATGAAATCTAGGGGTGGGAGAAAAAATTGATTCTTAGATGCATCGCGATGCGGACGTGGACGATTCTGAATCGATTCACAAATGTCAAAAAATCGATTCTCTAAAAAAATATTTTTCTAATAACGTAATATTGACGGAAGGCAAAAGGCGGAACTCTAAGCGGACGTGCGTGCAGTCTGTGGCGCGCACATAACAGAGAAGTTTCTTCTGCTCACCAAGGCTGCATTTATTTGATTAAAAATACAAACAAAAACAGTAATATTGTAAAATAGTATTCCAATTTAAAACAGCTGCTTTCTATTTTAATATATTTTAAACTGTTATTTATTCCTGTGATCAAAGCTGAGTTTTCAGCATCATTACTCCAGTCGTCACTGTCACATGATCCTTCAGAAATTATTCTAATATGATGATTGATACTCAAGAAACATTCATTATTATTTTAAATGTCGAAAACAGTTGTGTACAGTCTTTGATGAATAGAAAGTTCAAAAGAACAGCATTTATCTGAAATCTAAAGCTTTTGTAACGTTAAACACTACCGCTCAAAAGTTTGTGGTTAGTAATAATTAAAATTTTATTTTTGGGGGAAAGAAATAAAATAAATCAGTACTTTTATTTATGAAGGATGAGTTAAACTGATCAACAGTTACAGTAAAGACATTTATAATGTTAAAAATATATATATTTGAAATATATGCTGTTCTTTTGAACTTTACATTCATCAAAGCATTTTGAAAAAAAAAATCTGTACACAACTGTTTTCAACATTGAAAATAATAATGAATATTTATTGAGCATCAATCATCATATTAGTATGATTTCTGAAGGATCATGTGACACTGAAGACTGGAGTAATGATGCTGAAAACTCAACTTTGATCACAGAAATGAATTACTATGTAAAATATTTTAAAATTGAAAACAGCTGTTTTAAATTGGAATAATATTTCACAATATTACTGTTTTTGTTTGTATTTTTAATCAATAAATGCAGCCTTGGTGAGCAGAAGAGACTTCTCCTAAAAACATTAAAAATCTTACTGACCCCAAACTTTTGAACAATAATATATATATATATATATATATATATATATATATATATATATATACATATATATGTATGTGTGTGTATGTATGTATGTATGTATATATATATATATATATATATATATATATATATATATATATATAGCTGCGAGCAGCGATGGAGGGCCAAAGCCGGCGGTACCGCCACCCCGGTGCCTTTAGGTAACTAAAGGCACCGGGGTTGCGGTGCCACCGGCTTGGGCCCGTAATCGCTGCTCGCAGCTATATTTATTATTATTATTATTATTGTTCTTCAAGGGTTCGGGGGCTTTTGGGGCCTTTAACGTGCTCAAAAACTCATGAAACTTTGCACGCAGGTCAGAACCCGCGGCCATTAGGGCCGGGCTGAAGCTGGTACCCGGGCGTGGCAGGGGGGCTCAACAGCGCCCCCTAGAACACAATCTTAAATCTTGGACACATACAAGAACGTATTAGTATGAAACTCGGTACACATATAGATCTCATCGGGCCGAACAACTTTCGCACTCTAAGTTATTAGCTCTGCCCAACAGGAAGTCAGCTATTATGGGTTGTTTGAAAAACGCATGCTGTGGAATTTAATGTACTCCTCCTAGGGAATTGATCCGATCCACACCAAATTCGGTCCGCATGAAGTCAAGACATTGAGGATGCTAAATTGCGGACGGATTTTTGATATCTCGAACGGTTTGGCCGTGGCGATGAAACGAATTTATAGCGAGAAAAGATAAACAGGAAGTGTGTTATAACTTCTGCATACATTAACTGATCTTGATGAAACTTCCGCAGTGTGTTCGTTGTAAGAGGCCGATCACATGGGTGTGACTATTGTGAGTCAAAGTTATAGCGCCACCAACTGGCAGCAGGAAGTGTGTCACTTTCAAAATGCTTTGAAATCACCCTCTTATTTTTACCCGATTTGCTTCAGACTTTAGGTGTACAATGTAGACACACGGCAGATGTAGACCTGTGTAAGGATTATTTATATCTTAGATACTGTTGCCGTGGCAACGCATCAAACTTTAATATTCTTTTTTGATGCTTTTGAGACTCTTAACATACTTGAAATTGCATGAAACTCGACAGACACATCACATTTATTAGCCAGTAGACATGTGCAAAGTTTCAGAAACGGGCGTGGTGAGGGGCTCAGTAGCGCCACCTTTAGTCAAAAATGGGGGCTTAGTTTTACATAGAGTCACTAAACTCGCTATGTATATTGTTCTCATTAAACCGGACAACTTTCTAATTCACACTTATTAGCTGAGAGCAACAGGAAGTCAGATATTTTGGTTTGAATGTGATTTTTTGGAGAATTTTCTCTCTCTCTCTCTCTGTCTCTGTGTGTGTGAGGGGTGGGAGGGAATTTCCAATTGATTTCAGTGTGTTTCAAGGTTTCAGGGGCTTTTGGGGCCCTTAACGTGCTCGAAAACTCTTGAAACTTTGCACACAGGTCAGAACCTGCGGCCATCAGGGCCGGGCTGAAGCTGGTACCCGGGCGTGGCAGCGGGGCTCAACAGCGCCCCCTGGAACGGGATCCGAACACTTGTCCATAAATCAAACACACTTGCATATAATGATATGAAACTCGGTACACATATAGATCTCATCGGGCCGAACAACTTTCGTGCTCTAAGTTTTACGCCAGCCAAACAGGAAGTTGGCTATTTAGCGTTGTTTGGAAACGCATGCTGTGGAATTTAATGTACTCCTCCTAGGGAATTCATCGATTCGCCTCCAAACTCGGTGTGCATGAAGTCAAGACATTGAGGATGCTAAATTGCGGACGGATTTTTGATATCTCGAACGGTTTGGCCGTGGCGAGGAAACAAATTTATGGCGAAAAAATGAAACAGGAAGTGTGTTATAACTTCTGCATACATTAACTGATCTTGATGAAACTTCAGCAGTGTGTTCGTTGTAAGAGGCCGATCGCACAGATGTGACTATTGTGAGTCAAAGTTATAGCGCCACCAACAGGCAGCAGGAAGTACATCACTTTCAAAATGCTTTGAAATCAGTGTCTTATTTTTACCCGATTTGCTTCAAACTTTAAGTGTACAATGTAGACACACGGCAGATGTAAACCTGTGAAAGGATTATTGATATCTTAGATACTGTTGCCGTGGCAACGCATCAAACTTTAATATTCTTTTTTGATGCTTTTGAGACTCTTAACATACTTGAAATTGCATGAAACTCAACAGACACATCACATTTATTAGCCAGTAGACATGTGCAAAGTTTCAGAAACGGGGGTGGTGGAATGGCTCAGTAGCGCCACCTTTAGTCAAAAATGGGGGTTTAGTTTTTCCTAGAATCACAAAACTTGGTATGTGTATTGTTCTCATCAAGACGGACAACTTTCTAATTTACATGAACCATCTCTGACCAACAGGAAGAGAGATATTTTGGTTTGAATGTGGATTTTCTGAAGAATTTTCTCTCCCTCTCTCTGTGTCTGTGTGTGTGTGAGGGGAGGGGGGGATTTGACTATTGCTTTTAAATTGTTAATCAAGGTTTCAGGGGCTTTTGGGGTCCTTAACGTGCTCAAAAACTCTTGAAACTTTGCACACAGGTCAGAACCCACGGCCATCAGGGCCGGGCTGAAGCTGGTACCCGGGCGTGGCTGGGGGGCTCAACAGCGCCCCCTTGAACGGGGTTCTAAAACTTGATCCATATATCAAACACGCTCGCATGAATTAATATGAAACTCGGTACACATATAGATCTCATCGGGCTGAACAACTTTACCCCGGTCAAGTTTTACGCCAGCCCAACAGGAAGTCGGCTATTATGGGTTGTTTGGAAAACGCTTGCTGTGGAATGTGAAATACTCCTCCTAGAAAATTCACCGTGTCCCCTTCAAACTCGGTGGGCATGTAGTCAAGACTTTGAGGATGCTAAATTGCGGACGGATTTTTGATATCTCGAACGGTTTGGCCGCGGCGAGGAATCGAATTTATGGCGAGAAAAGAGAAACACGGAAGTGGAATAACTTCTGCATACATTAACTGATCTTGATGAAACTTCAGCAGTGTGTTCGTGGTAAGAGGCCGATCAGATGGATGTAGCTATTGTGAGTCAAAGTTATAGCGACACCAACTGGCAGCAGGAAGTGTGTCACTTTCAACATGCTTTTGACAAAAGTGGGGGGGTTAGTTTTAACTACAGTAAAATAAAAATAGTTTGTATATTGTTCTCATCAAGCCGGACAACTTTCTAATTTACATTCATTAGCTCTGGCCATCAGGAAGTCAGATATTTTGGTCTGAATGTGGATTTTTTTGCAAAATCAGCCTCTGAATTTTTAGCCACTCCTCTTAAACTATTTATTTTATTCGTACCAAACTTTTTCAACATGATGAAACTACATTAAATATGCTAAATTGTGAATGGATAATAAATATCTCAAACGGTTTTGCTATGGCGAGGGATTAAAGTAATGTCCAAAAAGGAAACACTAAAAATCTTCTAAAAATGTAATTATATACCATTTATTTCTATATAAAAGTATACAAATATCACAACTAAACCCATTTTATTCTGTTTTTGAAAAGAATTTTATTCTAATTTTATTCTAAAATTAAAAACAGTAAAGTACAAAAAAAAATCAAGTTATACATAGGGCTATACTGCCCTCTTGTGTCCAAAAGGACATCAAAATAGTATATAAAACTTTTTACCAGGTAGGCCAATATTGTATTTAAATATACATTTATTAGGTATGTGTCTGAGGATATTTTCCCACCGGTTAATCGACGTGTGACACGAGCGGGTGCTTTTAAATCGCTAATATAAAAGTGAAAGAAAAATTCGGACGTCCACACGGACATTGATAATGTTGAACACACAAATCAGACACACGTTGGAAAGAATGATGCTTTTCAACAACACTAAACCGCCATTAGGTGTCACCAGGCATCCATCTTATTAAGCGAGTCATTGATTCATGCGTTCAAACGATTCGTTCGAATGAGTCGATCGTGATTAAAACAGATGTTTACGGATTGATCATTCAATCTTTGAGTCAACCGATTTGTTAAAAATGCTGAATCGTTCAGTTATGAGAAAACACCTGATGCGTGATGGTTGTGCTGTGATCTTTGTTTAACTATTTTCGCTGCTGAAACAAAACAAAAACAGTCAACATTGCATCTAAAATGTAAGTGACTTAATTGTAACTGTTTATTAACCTGTTGTATGAAATCTAGGGGTGGGAGAAAAAAATTATTCTTAGATGCATCGCGATGCTGACGTGGACGATTCTGAATCGATTCACAAATGTCAAAAAATCGATTCTCTAAAAAAATATTTTTCTAATAACGTAATATTGACGGAACGCAAAAGGCGGAACTCTAAGCGGACGTGCGTGCAGTCTGTGGCGCGCACATAACAGAGAACTTTCTTCTGCTCACCAAGGCTGCATTTATTTGATTAAAAATACAAACAAAAACAGTAATTGTAAAATATTATTCCAATTTAAAACAGCTGCTTTCTATTTTAATATATTTTAAACTGTTATTTATTCCTGTGATCAAAGCTGAGTTTTCAGCATCATTACTCCAGTCGTCACTGTCACATGATCCTTCAGAAATTATTCTAATATGATGATTGATACTCAAGAAACATTCATTATTATTTTAAATGTCGAAAACAGTTGTGTACAGTCTTTGATGAATAGAAAGTTCAAAAGAACAGCATTTATCTGAAATCTAAAGCTTTTGTAACATTAAACACTACCGCTCAAAAGTTTGGGGTTAGTAATCATTTAAATTTTATTTTGGGGGGAAAGAAATAAAATAAATCAATACTTTTATTTATGAAGGATGAGTTAAACTGATCAACAGTTACAGTAAAGACATTTATAATATTAAAAATATATATATTTGAAATAAATGCTGTTCTTTTGAACTTTACATTCATCAAAGCATTTTGAAAAAAAAATCTGTACACAACTGTTTTCAACATTGAAAATAATAATGAATATTTATTGAGCATCAATCATCATATTAGAATGATTTCTGAAGGATCATGTGACACTGAAGACTGGAGTAATGATGCTGAAAACTCAACTTTGATCACAGAAATTAATTACTATGTAAAATATTTTAAAATTGAAAACAGCTGTTTTAAATTGGAATAATATTTCACAATATTACTGTTTTTGTTTGTATTTTTAATCAATAAATGCAGCCTTGGTGAGCAGAAGAGACTTCTCCTAAAAACATAAAAAATCTTACTGACCCCAAACTTTTGAACGGTAATATATATATATATATATATATATATATATATATATATATATATATATATGTATGTGTGTGTATGTATGTGTACACATATATATATATATATATATATATATATATATATATATATGTGTGTATGTATATATATATAAATAAATATAGCTGCGAGCAGCGATGGAGGGCCAAAGCCAGCGGTACCGCCACCCCGGTGCCTTTAGGTAACTAAAGGCACCGGGGTTGCGGTGCCACCGGCTTGGGCCCGTAATCGCTGCTCGCAGCTATATTTATTATTATTATTATTATTTTGTCAACCTTTCGGGCACTTTTTGGGCTCTTAACATGCTCGAAAACTCTTGAAATTTTGCACACACGTCAGAACCCGCGGCCATCAGGGCCGGACTGAAGCTGGTACCCGGGCGTGGCAGAGGGGCTCGACAGCGCCCCCTGGAACGGGATCCGAACACGTGTCCATAAATCAAACACGCTTGCATGTAATAATATGAATATAGATATAGATCATATAGATCATATAGATCTATCACATATAGATCTCATCCGGCCGAACAACTTTCGTGCTCTAAGTTTTACGCCAGCCAAACAGGAAGTTGGCTATTTAGCGTTGTTTGGAAACGCATGCTGTGGAATTTAATGTACTCCTCCTAGGGAATTCATCGATTCGCCTCCAAACTCGGTGTGCATGAAGTCAAGACATTGATGATGCTAAATTGCGGACGGATTTTTGATATCTCGAACGGTTTGGCCGTGGCGAGGAAACAAATTTATGGCGAAAAAATGAAACAGGAAGTGTGTTATAACTTCTGCATACATTAACTGATCTTGATGAAACTTCAGCAGTGTGTTCGTTGTAAGAGGCCGATCGCACAGATGTGACTATTGTGAGTCAAAGTTATAGCGCCACCAACAGGCAGCAGGAAGTACATCACTTTCAAAATGCTTTGAAATCAGTGTCTTATTTTTACCCGATTTGCTTCAAACTTTATGTGTACAATGTAGACACACGGCAGATGTAAACCTGTGAAAGGATTATTGATATCTTAGATACTGTTGCCGTGGCAACGCATCAAACTTTAATATTCTTTTTTGATGCTTTTGAGACTCTTAACATACTTGAAATTGCATGAAACTCAACAGACACATCACATTTATTAGCCAGTAGACATGTGCAAAGTTTCAGAAACGGGGGTGGTGGAATGGCTCAGTAGCGCCACCTTTAGTCAAAAATGGGGGTTTAGTTTTTCCTAGAATCACAAAACTTGGTATGTGTATTGTTCTCATCAAGACGGACAACTTTCTAATTTACATGAACCATCTCCGACCAACAGGAAGAGAGATATTTTGGTTTGAATGTGGATTTTCTGAAGAATTTTCTCTCCCTCTCTCTGTGTCTGTGTGTGTGTGAGGGGAGGGGGGGATTTGACTATTGCTTTTATATTGTTAATCAAGGTTTCAGGGGCTTTTGGGGTCCTTAACGTGCTCAAAAACTCTTGAAACTTTGCACACAGGTCAGAACCCACGGCCATAAGGGCCGGGCTGAAGCTGGTACCCGGGCGTGGCTGGGGGGCTCAACAGCGCCCCCTTGAACGGGGTTCTAAAACTTGATTCATATATCAAACACGCTCGCATGAATTAATATGAAACTCGGTACACATATAGATCTCATCAGGCCGAACAACTTTACCCCGGTCAAGTTTTACGCCAGCCCAACAGGAAGTCGGCTATTATGGGTTGTTTGGAAAACGCTTGCTGTGGAATGTGAAATACTCCTCCTAGAAAATTCACTGTGTCCCCTTCAAACTCGGTGTGCATGTAGTCAAGACTTTGAGGATGCTAAATTGCGGACGGATTTTTGATATCTCGAACGGTTTGGCTGTGGCGAGGAATCGAATTTATGGCGAGAAAAGAGAAACACGGAAGTGGAATAACTTCTGCATACATTAACTGATCTTGATGAAACTTCAGCAGTGTGTTCGTGGTAAGAGGCCGATCAGATGGATGTAGCTATTGTGAGTCAAAGTTATAGCGCCACCAACTGGCAGCAGGAAGTGTGTCACTTTCAACATGCTTTTGACAAAAGTGGGGGGGTTACTTTTAACTACAGTAAAGAAAAAATAGTTTGTATATTGTTCTCATCAAGCCGGACAACTTTCTAATTTACATTCAATAGCTCTGGCCATCAGGAAGTCAGATATTTTGGTCTGAATGTGAATTTTTTTGCAAAATCAGCCTCTGAATTTTTAGCCACTCCTCTTAAACTATTTATTTTATTCGTACCAAACTTTTTCAACATGATGAAACTACATTAAATATGCTAAATTGTGAATGGATAAAAAATATCTCAAACGGTTTTGCTATGGCGAGGGATTAAAGTAAAAATCTTCTAAAAATGTAATTATATACCATTTATTTCTATATAAAAGTATACAAATATCACAACTAAACCCATTTTATTCTGTTTTTGCAATTCAAGAAGAATGAAAAAGTTAAAAACAGGCTATTTAGTGCTATTTGGTTCAACAAAAAAGCAAACATAGGGCTATACTGCCCTCTTGTGTCCAAAAGGACATCAAAATAGTATATAAAACTTTTTACCAGGTAGGCCAATATTGTATTTAAATATACATTTATTAGGTATGTGTCTGAGGATATTTTCCCACCGGTTAATCGACGTGTGACACGAGTGGGTGCTTTTAAATCGCTAATATAATAGTGAAAGAAAAATAATGATAATGTTGCACACACAAATCACACACATGTGGGAAAGAATGATGCTTTTAAACAACACTAATCCGCCATTAGGTGTCGCCAGGCATCCATCTTAATAAGCGAGTCATTGATTCGTTCGTTCAAACGATTCGTTCGAATGAGTCGATCATGATTAAGACAGATGTTTATGGATTGATCATTCAATCTTTGAGTCAACCGATTCGTTAAAAATGCTGAATCGTTCAGTTATGAGAAAACACGTGATGCGTGATGGTTCTGCCGTGATCTTTGTTTAACTATTTTCGCTGCTGAAACAGAACAAAAACATTCAACATTGCATCTAAAATGTAAGTGACTTAATTGTAACTGTTTATTAACCTGTTGTATGAAATCTAGGGGTGGGAGAAAAAATTGATTCTTAGATTTATCGCGATGCGGATGTGGACGATTCTGAATCGATTCACAAATGTCAAAAAATCGATTCTCTAAAAAAATTTTTTTTCTAATAACGTAATATTGACGGAAGGCAAAAGGCGGAACTCTAAGCGGACGTGCGTGCAGTCTGTGGCGCGCACATAACAGAGAAGTTTCTTCTGCTCACCAAGGCTGCATTTATTTGATTAAAAATACAAACAAAAACAGTAATATTGTAAAATATTATTCCAATTTCAAACAGCTGCTTTCTATTTTAATATATTTTAAACTGTTATTTATTCCTGTGATCAAAGCTGAGTTTTCAGCATCATTACTCCAGTCGTCACTGTCACATGATCCTTCAGAAATTATTCTTATATGATGATTGATACTCAAGAAACATTCATTATTATTTTAAATGTCGAAAACAGTTGTGTACAGTCTTTGATGAATAGAAAGTTCAAAAGAACAGCATTTATCTGAAATCTAAAGCTTTTGTAACGTTAAACACTACCGCTCAAAAGTTTTGGGTTAGTAATAATTACAATTTTATTTTTGGGGGAAAGAAATAAAATAAATCAGTACTTTTATTTATGAAGGATGAGTTAAACTGATCAACAGTTACAGTAAAGACATTTATAATGTTAAAAATATATATATTTGAAATATATGCTGTTCTTTTGAACTTTACATTCATCAAAGCATTTTGAAAAAAAAATCTGTACACAACTGTTTTCAACATTGAAAATAATAATGAATATTTATTGAGCATCAATCATCATATTAGTATGATTTCTGAAGGATCATGTGACACTGAAGACTGGAGTAATGATGCTGAAAACTCAACTTTGATCACAGAAATGAATTACTATGTAAAATATTTTAAAATTGAAAACAGCTGTTTTAAATTGGAATAATATTTCACAATATTACTGTTTTTGTTTGTATTTTTAATCAATAAATGCAGCCTTGGTGAGCAGAAGAGACTTCTCCTAAAAACATTAAAAATCTTACTGACCCCGAACTTTTGAACAATAATATATATATATATACATATATATGTATGTGTGAGTATGTATGTATGTATATATATATATATATATATATATATATATATAAATATAGCTGCGAGCAGCGATGGAGGGCCAAAGCCGGCGGTACCGCCACCCCGGTGCCTTTAGGTAACTAAAGGCACCGGGGTTGCGGTGCCACCGGCTTGGGCCCGTAATCGCTGCTCGCAGCTATATTTATTATTATTATTAGGGCCCAAGCCCTGAAAGGGCGCAGAGCCCTATTGTTCTTCTAAGGATTATTTATTATTATTTTTTTTTCAACCTTTCGGGCACTTTTGGGGCCCTTAACGTGCTCGAAAACTCTTGAAACTTTGCACACAGGTCAGAACCCGCGGCCATTAGGGCCGGGCTGAAGCTGGGACACTGGCGTGGCAGGGAGGCTCGACAGCGCCCCCTGGAACGGGGTCCGAAAACTTGGTCCATAAATCAAACACGCTTGCATGTAATAATATGAAACTTGGTACACATATAGATCTCATCGGGCCAAACAACTTTCGTACTTTTACTTTTTACGCCAGCCCAACAGGAAGTCGGCTATTATGGGTTGTTTGGAAACGCATGCTGTGGAATTTAATGTACTCCTCCTAGGGAATTCATCCATTCGCCTCCAAACTCAGTCAGCATGAAGTCAAGACATTGAGGATGCTAAATTGCGGACGGATTTTTGATATCTCGAACGGTTTGGCTGTGGCGAGGACACGAATTTATGGCGAATAATGGAAACAGGAAGTGTGTTATAACTTCTGCATACATTAACTGATCTTGATTAAACTTCAGCAGTGTGTTCGTTGTAAGAGGTCGATCACATGGATGTGACTATTGTGAGTCAAAGTTATAGCGCCACCAACTGGCAACAGGAAGTGTGTCCCTTTCAAAATGCTTTGAAATCACCCTCTTATTTTTACCCGATTTGCTTCAAACTTTATGTGTATAATGTAAACACACGGCAGATGTAGACCTGTGAAAGGATTTTTGATATCTTTAATACTGTTGCCATGGCAACGCTTCAAACTTTAATATTCTTTTTTGATGCTTTTGAGACTCTTAACATACTTGAAATTGGATGAAACTCGACAGACACATCACATTTATTAGCCAGTAGACATGTGCAAAGTTTCAGAAACGGGCGTGGTGAGGGGCTCAGTAGCGCCACCTTTAGTCATAAGTGGGGGGGTTAGTTTTATCAACAGCAACAAAACTTGGTATGTGTATTGTTCTCATCAAGACGGACAACTTTCTAATTTACATGAACTATCTCTGACCAACAGGAAGAGAGATATTTTGGTTTGAATGTGGATATTCTGAAGAATTTTCTCTCCCTCTCTCTGTGTCTCTGTGTGTGTGAGGGGAGGGGGGGATTTGACTATTGCTTTTACATTGTTAATCAAGGTTTCAGGGGCTTTTGGGGTCCTTAACGTGCTCAAAAACTCTTGTAACTTTGCACACAAGTCAGAACCCCCTGCCATCAGGGACGGGCTGAAGCTGGTACCCGGGCGTGGCAGGGGGGCTCAACAGCGCCCCCTTGAACGGGGGTCCCAAAACTTGGTCCATAGATCAAACACGCTTGCATTAATTAATATGAAACTCGGTACACATATAGATCTCATCGGGCCGAACAACTTTCCCCTGGTCAAGTTTTACGCCAGCCCAACAGGAAGTCGGCTATTATGGGTTGTTTGGAAAACGCTTGCTGTGGAATGCGAAGTACTCCTCCTAGAGAATTCATCCAATCCCCACCAAACTCGGTGTGCATGAAGTCAAGACATTGAGGATTCTAAATTGCGGACGGATTTTTGATATCTCGAACGGTTTGGCCGTGGCGAGGAAACGAATTTATGGCGAGAAAAGAGAAACACGAAGTGGTATAACTTCTGCATACATTAACTGATCTTGATGAAACTTCACCAGTGTGTTCGTGGTAAGAGGCCGATCAGATGGATGTAACTATTGTGAGTCAAAGTTATAGCGCCACCAACTGGCAGCAGGAAGTGTGTCACTTTCAAAATGCTTTTGACAAAAGTGGGGGGGTTAGTTTTACCCACAGTTTTAAAAATCAGTACGTACATTGGTCTCATCGAGCCGGACAACTTTCTTATATACAGTTATTAGCTTCGACCAATAGGAAGTCAGATATTTTGGTTTGAATGTGAATTTATTTGCAAATTCAGCCTCTGCTTTTTACCCACTCCTGCTAAGTGTTTTTTTTTTTATTCACACCAAACTTTTTTAACACGATGAAAATACATTAAAGATGCTAAATTGTGAACGGATATTAAATATTTCAAACGGTTTTGACATGGCGAGGGATTAAAATAATGTCAAAAAAGGAATCAGAAAACATCTCATATCTTCTTAAAATTTAATTATACACCATTTATTTTTATATAAAATTATACAAATATCAGAACTAAACCGAAACAGAACTAGTTTTGGGTTTATTCAGTTTTTTTCAATTCAAGAATTATGTACAAGTTTAAAATCAGCCAGAATGCGCTATTTAGTAAAAAAAAAAAAGTCATACATAGGGCTATACTGCCCTCTTGTGTTCAAAATCAGGTAGGCCCATTGTATATTGTATTTATATATAAATATAATAGCGATGTGACTGAGAATTTTTTCCCACTGGTTAATTGATGTGTGACACCGCGGCGGGGGCTTTTAAATCGCTAACTTAAAGGGATACTCCACTTTAAATGGAAAATTCTGTCATCATATACTCACCCTCATGTTGTTTCAATCCTTTATTAATTTCTTTCTTCTGCTGAACAGAAAGGAAGATATTTAGAAGAATGTCAGTAACCAGACAGTTTCTGGTCTCATTGACTTCCATAGTATACATTTTTTTCCTACTATGGAAGTCAATGGGATCAGAAACTGTCTGGTTACTGACATTCTCCTAAATATCTTCCTTTCTGTTCAGCAGAAGAAAGAAATTCATAAAGGATTAAAACAACATGAGGGTGAGTATATGATGAGCGAAAGTGAAATACGGACATCCTAAAAAACATTCACTCTGTTCTGCTCGTTCCTCGCTGTAGACGTGTTATTGCCCATGCAGCCGTGAGCATTTTAGTTTCATTTAAAAAATAGCGCCATTTCGGGGGTGGGATTGCTTGAATGTTTTTTTACAAAAGCACAATGTTGTGTTTTATTGCGAGTGTACATAAATATAAGGGTGTATTCACACCAGGAAAGTCCGATAGTTCACTTGCTTTGGTCCGGACCAAATAGAATGTTGATTTTTTTTGTTTGGTACGGTTCGTTTTCACACTGCTCTTTTTACAAGTGAACCAAAATGTGTAAACAAAACCACACGTGTGCTAAGGTCGTCCATTCATTGGACAGGAATTCTCAAGCAGGGAAAAGCAGGAAGTGCAAAAAAAAGCAAAAAAAAAAAAAAAAAGCAGGAGATATTTCGTAATGTAATCGCCTATTTGTTATTTTACTGATTTGGTGTTATTCTTTACAAACGCAATATGAAGAAACTATGGTAGTATAGATAAAAGCCCGCCCGCACTGACAATTGATTGCTTGGGTCCTTACATGCGCTTCGTGAGGCACACTAGCTGGCACACACACGCAAGGTCTCTCGCTCCCTCTCTCTGCCGTGCGCGCACTCTTGCTCGCTCGCTCTAGATTTCCGGAGATTTTAAATGATTTGCGGGCATTCATGCGCTTCTATCGACATGCGGGAGACTGCCGGAACTTCCGGGAGACTTTGGATGTCTGTATAATAAGACACCATTATGCCAAAATGTCAGTTTTGTTAAGTATCCTCATAAGAGCAGTCAAATAAAAAGACGCAGTTTTCTGCAGTTGGGTTGGTTCATGTTCACACCGTAAATGAACCGTACCAGAGTTCGTTTGGAACCGTACCGAGACCACCTCTTCAGCTGGGTCTCGGTTCGATTGTTTGGTCCGCACCCGAGTTCGATTGCTGTATTCACACCTGCCCAAAAGGTCCGCACCAAGGGGGGAAACGAACTAGAGTTCGATTCAATCGAACCAAACAAGGCAGGTGTGAATACACCCTAAGTAAACACAGTGCAGTTTAAATGATGTCCTGTATGAACAAACTGATGGAGTAGCCTATGTTTTTATGTTTCCACTGTTCGATCGCACCCACGCCTCACACACACACACACACACACACACACACACACACACACACACACACACACACACACACACTGTGCATTCCAGCATTGCAATCTTGACATCGCAGCCGGTTCATTACAGCCGTAATAAAATATAATAATAAATATAAATAGTCAACCTATTTGCAGCAAATGATGGTAGATTTTAGATCAATATATTTGTTTTCCTTACAATTTTAATTAACACTAACTTTATTCTCATCTGAATTATAAATAATTTATTTCTGTATAAAATAATACTACCATTAAAAAATATATTTGATTGTCTTTTTTAATCAATGGAGAATGTGTGACTTAAAAATAAACAGATTAGTGCTTGGTTTGAGGACAAGAAATGAAAACCAATGCAATATGATGAATGTCCAAAAACGTTCGCTCTTCTCTGCCCGTTCCTCGCCTCGCCATATATATATATATATATATATATATATTTATATTTTGTTACATATATAATGTATATATTATATTTTTTTTGTTACATATATATATATATATATATATATAAATATAGCTGCGAGCAGCGATGGAGGGCCCAAGCCGGTGACACCGCCACCCCGGTGGCTTAAGGCACCAGGGTGGCGGTGCCACCGGCTTGGGCCCGCCATCGCTGCTCGCAGCTATATTTATTATTATTATTGTTCAAGGGTTCGGGGGCTTTTGGGGCCTTTAACGTGCTCAAAAACTCATGAAACTTTGCACACAGGTCAGAAGCTGCGGCCATTAGGGCCGGGCTGAAGATGGTACCTGGGCGTGGCAGGGGGGCTCGACAGCGCCCCCTTGAATGGGGTCCGAGTGCGGTCCGAAAACTTGGTCCATATACCAAACACTCTTGCATGAATTAATATGAAACTCGGTACACATATAGATCTTATTGGGCTGAACAACTTTCGTGCTCTAAGTTTTACGCCAGCCCAACAGGAAGTCGGCTATTATGGGTTGTTTGGAAAACGCATGCTGTGGAATTTGATGTACTCCTCCTAGGAAATTCATCCATTCGCCTCAAAACTCGGTGTGCATGAAGTCAAGACATTGAGGATGATAAATTGCGGACGGATTTTTGATATCTCGAACGGTTTGGCCAAGGCGAGGAAACGAATTTATGGCGAATAATGGGACACAGGAAGTGTATTATAACTTCTGCATACATTGCCTGATCTTGATAAAACTTCAGCAGTGTGTTCGTGGTCAGAGGCCGATCACATTGATGTGACTATTGTGAGTCAAAGTTATAGCGCCACCAACTGGCAGCAGGAAGTGTGTCACTTTCAAAATGCTTTGAAATCACCCTCTTATTTTTACCCGATTTGCTTCAAACTTTATGTGTATAATGTAAACACACGGCAGATGTAGACCTGTGAAAAGATTTTTGATATCTTTAATACTGTTGCCATGGCAACGCTTCAAACTTTAATATTCTGTTTTGATGCTTTTGAGACTCTTAACATACTTGAAATTGGATGAAACTCGACAGACACATCACATTTATTAGCCCGTAGACATGTGCAAAGTTTCAGAAACGGGCGTGGTGAGGGGCTCAGTAGCGCCACCTTTAGTCATAAATGGGGCGGTTAGTTTTATCAACAGCAACAAAACTTGGTATGTGTATTGTTCTCATCAAGACGGACAACTTTCTAATTGACATTAACCATCTCCGACCAACAGGAAGAGAGATATTTTGGTTTGAATGTGGATTTTCTGAAGAATTTTCTCTCCCTCTCTCTGTGTCTGTGTGTGTGTGAGGGGAGGGGGGGGATTTGACTATTGCTTTTATATTGTTAATCAAGGTTTCAGGGGCTTTTGGGGTCCTTAACGTGCTCAAAAACTCTTGAAACTTTGCACACAGGTCAGAACCCACGGCCATCAGGGCCGGGCTGAAGCTGGTACCCGGGCGTGGCAGGGGGGCTCAACAGCGCCCCCTTGAACGGGGTTCTAAAACTTGGTCCATATATCAAACACGCTTGCATGAATTAATATGAAACTCGGTACACATATAGATCTCATCGTGCCGAACAACTTTCCCCTGGTCAAGTTTTACGCCAGCCCAACAGGAAGTTGGCTATTATGGGTTGTTTGGAAAACGCTTGCTGTGGAATGTGAAATACTCCTCCTAGAAAATTCACCGTGTCCCCTCCAAACTCGGTATGCATGTAGTCAAGACTTTGAGGATGCTAAATTGCGGACGGATTTTTGATATCTCGAACGGTTTGGCCGTGGCGAGGAATCGAATTTATGGCGAGAAAAGAGAAACACGAAGTGGAATAACTGCTGCATACATTAACTGATCTTGATGAAACTTCACCAGTGTGTTCGTGGTAAGAGGCCGATCAGATGGATGTGGCTATTGTGATTCAAAGTTATAGCGCCACCAACTGGCAGCAGGAAGTGTGTCACTTTCAACATGCTTTTGACAAAAGTGGGGGGGTTAGTTCTAACTACAGTAAAAAAAAACTCAGTTCATATATTGATCTCATCGACCCGGACAACTTTCTAATTTAAAGTCATTAGCTCTGACCATCAGGAAGTCAGATATTTTGGTCTGAATGTGGATTTTTTTGCAAAATCAGCCTCTGAATTTTTAGCCACCTTTATCGAAGTGGTTTATTTTATTCCCACCAAACTTTTTCAACATGATAAAAATATATTAATGATGCTAAATTGTGAACGGATAATAAATATCTCAAACGGTTTTGCTATGGCGAGGGATTAAAGTATTGTCTAAAAAGTAAATAGTAAAAGGCTCATATATTCTAAAAATGTAATTATACACCATTTATTACTATATAAAAGTATACAAATATCAGAACTTAACTCATTTTATTCTTTTTTTTCAATTTAAGAATGAAGTTTAAGTTTAAAAACTGCCAGAATGGTTGTTTAGTCTAAACAATAAATAAATAAAGTCAAACATAGTGCTATACTGCCCTCTTGTGTTCAAAATCAGGTAGGCCTATTATATCTATATAAAAATATACTAGGTATGTGACAGTGAGAATATTTTACCACCGGTTAACTGACGTGTGACACCGCTGGGGGCTTTTTAATCGCTAACTTAAAAACGAAAGTAAAATATGTTCGTCCGCACGGACATTGATAATGGTGCGGAGCAGAGCGAGCTTTTTCAATAAATTCCTATGGAAGGAGCAATGACCTAAAAAACGTTGACTCTGTTCTGCTCGTTCCTCGCTGAGGACGCACACCATTATGAATGCCTGTGCAGCCGTGAGCATTTTAGTTTCATTTTCGGGGCGGATTGCTTGAATGTATTTTAAAAATGCACAATGTTGTGTTTTATTGCTACTGTACAAAAATATAAGTTAACACTTTGCAGTTTGAATGATGTTCTGAACAAAATGACAGAGAATGTTTTTATGTGTCCACTGTACAATCGCGCCCTCGTTTTAGTGATTCCCAAGTTATTTTTTCATTTAAGTTTTTTCATTGTTCTAATCAGGTCAGGCAAGTAAAATTATCTGTGTCTTATCCCTTACATTTTTATATAATATATATACACTACTGTTCAAAAATTTGGGGTCAGTAAGATTTTTAAGCGAAGTTTCTTCTGCTCACCAAGGCTGCATTTATTTGATTACAAACAAAAACAGTAATATTGTAAAATATTATTCCAATTTAAAACAGCTGCTTTCTATTTTAATATATTTTAAACTGTTATTTATTCCTGTGATCAAAGCTGAGTTTTCAGCATCATTACTCCAGTCGTCACTGTCACATGATCCTTCAGAAATTATTCTAATATGATGATTGATGCTCAAGAAACATTCATTATTATTTTAAATGTCGAAAACAGTTGTGTACAGTCTTTGATGAATAGAAAGTTCAAAAGAACAGCATTTATCTGAAATCTAAAGCTTTTGTAACATTAAACACTACCGTTCAGAAGTTTGGGGTCAGTAATAATTTAAATTTAAATTTTGGGGGAAAGAAATAAAATAAATCAATACTTTTATTCATCGAGAATGAGTTAAACTGATCAAAAGTTACAGTACAGACATTTATAATGTTAAAAAAAATTATATTTGAAATAAATGCTGTTCTTTTGAACTTTACATTCATCAACGCATTTTGAAAAAAAATCTGTACACAACTGTTTTCAACATTGAAAATAATAATTAATATTTATTGACCATCAATCATCATATTAGAATGGTTTCTGAAGGATCATGTGACACTGAAGACGGGAGTAATGATGCTGAAAACTCAGCTTTGATCACATAAATTAATTACAGTGTAAAATATTTTAAAATAGAAAACAGCTGTTTTAAATTGGAATAATATTTCACAATATTACTGTTTTTGTTTGTATTTTTAATCAAATAAATGCAGCCTTAGTGAGCAGAAGAGACTTCTCCTAAAAACATTAAAAATCTTCCTTACCCCAAACTTTTGAACAGTATATATATATATATATAATATATATATATATATATATGTTTGTATAATATATATATATATATATATATATATATATATATATATATATATATATATATATATATATATATATATATATAAATATAGCTGCGAGCAGCGATGGAGGGCCAAAGCCGGCGGTACCGCCACCCCGGTGCCTTTAGGTAACTAAAGGCACCGGGGTTGCGGTGCCACCGGCTTGGGCCCGTAATCGCTGCTCGCAGCTATATTTTATTATTATTATTATTATTTTGTCAACCTTTCGGGCACTTTTGGGGTCCTTAACATGCTCGAAAACTCTTGAAATTTTGCACACACGTCAGAACCCGCGGCCATCAGGGCCGAGCTGAAGCTGGTACCCAGGCGTGGCAGGGGGGCTCAACAGCGCCCCCTTGAATGGGGTCCGAAAACTTGGTCCATAGATCAAACACACTTGCATGAATTAATATGAAACTCAGTACACATATAGATCTCATCGGGCCGAACAACGTTCGTGCTCTAAGTTTTACGCCAGCCCAACAGGAAGTCGGCTATTATGGGTTGTTTGGAGAACGCTTGCTGTGGAATTTGAAACACTTCTCCTAGAGAATTTATTAAATCGCCACCAAACTCGGTGTGCATGAAGTCAAGACATTGAGGATGCTAAATTGCGGACGGATTTTTGATATCTCAAACGGTTTGCCCGTGGCGAGGACACGAATTTATGGCGAGAAAAGAGAAACACGAAGTGTTATAACTTCTGCACACATTAACTGATCTTGATGAAACTTCAGCAGTGTGTTCGTGGTAAGAGGCCGATCAGATGGATGTGACTATTGTGAGTCAAAGTTATAGCGCCACCAACTGGCAGCAGGAAGTGTGTCACTTTCAAAATGTTTTTGACAAAAGTGGGGGGGTTAGTTTTACCCACCATTACAAAAATCAGTACGTATATTGGTCTCATCGAGCCGGACAACTTTCTAATTTACAGGCATTAGCTGCAACCAACAGGAAGTCAGAT